>NC_051158.1:172394053-172694053 GCF_013339745.2 Dermacentor silvarum
TGCTAGCCGCCTGGTTAGCTCAGATGGTAGAGCGGCAGCCCCGGAAAGGCGGTGGTACCGGGTTCGAGTCCCGGACCAGGACGAATTTTTCCTCAACTGCGAGGCTTTCATTCGAGGAACCCGGTTCGGTTTCCATTGTAGCAAATTGCTACATTTGGGTGGATGTCTCAGTTTTCCTTTAATTACTTATCGCCACCTAGCGGATTTCCGCTAAACTATTACGTTATACACTTCGCTTTGCTTCGAGTTGTCGACAAATTCGACTTCGCCCTGTCATCTGCTAGCCGCCTGGTTAGCTCAGAGACTCTGCTTCCGGCCACCGAGCGTGACGGACGCATGATGACGGGCTCCGTAGGAGCGGCTTCAGCGGCCCAGAGCGGCCGCGGTAACAGGAGTGTCGTTGCGGACAACGAGTACCAAGTTGTTTTGCCGAGTTTGCCAACAGGGCGTTTTGTTGTGAACACAGTTTTTTTACATTGTGATATCAGGGCCCGCCCATACCGGGTGGAAGATTTCCGCGATGCGCTCGCCCCGTTATCGCTCCTGCCGGAAGTGGTGGCTCTCGGGGCCTACCGTATGAGCCATGTTTGGGCCGTGACCTTCAAGGACGACGAAGCTGTGAAGAAGATCGTCAGTGTTGGTGAGCTACAGGTCAAGAAGGGCCGATGCCTCGTCATTGACCCCGCCAACCAGGATGTACGCTTAAAAGTGCATTGGCTGCTGCACACTGTTCCTGACGAGGACGTGCGTCTTGCCTTCGCGCCGTTTGGAAAGGTCACGGACGTCGCCCGCGACCGGTGGCGGGTGCATGGCGTGGCTGACAAGAACTCTACCACAAGACTGGTTACGCTGAAGTTGAAGCCGGGCGTAATGCTTGACGACCTGCCACACCAGGTGAGCGTCTCCGGCGAGCTGGCTCTTGTGGTTGTGCCGGGCAGGGCCCCTCTCTGCCTACGCTGCCGCGGGACGGGCCATATTCGTCGCGACTGCCGCATTCCGCGGTGTGGTGCCTGCCGACGCTTCGGTCACGAAGAGAGTCAGTGCGAGCGGACGTACGCTAGCGTGACCGGACCCGTGAGCAACGACGACAACTCCGCCCTACTCATGGACGAGGCGGATATGGAAGACACATCGACCACGGCTAAGGAAGCAGCTGGCGAGGTTGCAGAGTCGGAGGCACGACCTCAGAAACAGGGGCAACATGTCGATGAAGCCGTCGCCACTGAACAGCAAGAGCAAGTGGAGGGCACTGTAGCCATGCCGAACCGTGAGGAAGAGAGCCCACCTGACCCGGGAGCGGCCTCCACCCCCCCTGAACATGAAGACATGGACACCCATACCGGGCTTGCCAACTTGCAGGCAGGGAAACGTCCGCGCGACCAGACCAATAGCCTGGCTACGACGCAGGACAGCAGCGGCGGAGACGAGCCACCGCCGAAAGCGCCAGGTATGAGGAGACCAACCTTGAAGCTGCGGCCGAACATTACGGCCGATCCACGGCAGGCGGGTAAACCGCCTCCGTAGTTCTGTACTGTGTTTTGCTTGAGGCGGGTTGGGGGGTTCGTGAGTGCAATGGCCGTCACCCTGAGCGCTATTCTCTTGGATATGTGTCAGGAACGAGGGCCCGAGTTGCATGTCAGTGTTGTTTTCGAGAGGTCGGGTTGTGTTCCCTTTTGTGGCACTCTACGCGGTTATCGGCGCGTCATTATCAACACTCGTCCCTGCGTAACTGTGACGGGCACCATTCTACCGTGTAGTCATGGCAGCTAATATCGAAGGAGCGCTACGTGTAGCCACGTTAAATGTACGAGGGCTCGGTGCAATGTCAGCTAAGTCGCCTACTCTTAGATAATGACTTGCATCTTGTGGGAATCCAAGAAACGAAAATAGAGAGCCAAGAGCTAACCGACAGAATGGTGTCCAATTTTCGTGCGCACTTTGACGTGTGTGTTTCTCACGCTGTTGGTGGATCAGGTGGTTGCGCTGTATTCATTCGAAGAAACTTTGGCATTTGTGTGCAGTCAGTGTTTTTGTGTGAAAGTGGGCGCCTTTTAGTGGCTGATTTTTGTTTTTGCGATAAGGATTTCCGTGTCATTTGTGTCTACGCACCGAATATTCAAACAGACCGGCGATCCTTCTTTGAGCGTCTTGAAGAGTACGTAAACTGTGACAAGGTGGTAATACTGCTGGGCGATTTTAACTGCGTATGCACTGCTGACGACCGCGCAAAATTTTCACACGTACGCGATAGGAGTGCTGAATTGCTAAATGCAGTGGTGCACGATTACGACTTGGAAGATATCGGTAGTGTCTTTGCCAGCGGTACTCACCCGCAGTTCACTCACTTCCAGCGTGATAGCCACGCTCGGCTAGATAGATTATATGTGTCAGCCGAATTGGTGCCCTTGTGTAGTGAATATGATGTGCAACCCATTGCATATAGCGATCACTGCTTGGTAACTGCCACCTTTGGGAAAAGACAGATCAAACACACCTTTAACTGGGACCTCTGGAAGTTGAACGCGCAGTTGCTGGATGACGATGCCTTCGTTGATGCTGTTGCGAAAGAACTTGAAAGCCTGATTTCAGTCGAATTAGCAAGCTTCGCCATTAAATGGGAAGAATTTAAACAGAAAGTAAAAACAATGGCTATTGAAAGAAGCAGTGTCCTTCGGCATAACCTGAAACAGGCAGAAACGAACCTTCGCCAGCAACTGCAATTTTTCATCAGCATGGAAAGTGTCCAGCCTGGTGTGTATGTTAACGAAATAAAGGAAGTGAAAGCCGAACTCGAAAGGATAGACTCTGAGAAATACAAAGCCGCCGTTGTGCGATCAAGGTCTGAGAAGCTGTGGGCGGGAGAAGCGCCAACAAAACGAGCTCTCTCAGACGAGAAAAGGTATGCATGTCGGAAGGAAATCCGCCAGCTAGCTAAAGGCAATGACATCACGTCCGACAAAAACGACATCAAACAAGGGATCGTCGATGACTTCAAAGCCTTCTTAGGTCAGCCACGCGAACCTAAAGATGGCTACCAGACGGAATTCCTTTCACTGATGCCAAAGCTCGATGAAGAAGTTAAGGCACGGCTAGAACATCCCATTACCCTGAGTGAGATAGAGTGCGCAATAGACGAGTTGGCGCCCGGTAAAGCGCCTGGGCCTGACGGCTTAGGGGCTACTTTCTATAAAACGTTTAAGTCAGCGCTGGCTCATGTCCTCCATCTAGTTATCAGCGAAGCGTATGACCGAAAAAGATTGCCCTTGTCTTTCACAACCTCGCATATCGTGCTAATCCCGAAGAGTGATGACGAAAAGAAACGTTTGTTGCCAGGCTCATATCGCCCGATAACTCTAGCCAACGTTGACTATAAGGTATTCACGAAAGTTTTAGCGAAACGACTGCAAAGTGTCATCAAAACATTGGTAGGGCCTCACCAGACTTGTGGCATTAAAGGCCGCAGTATTACAACAAATGTACACGTGGTTCGAAGTGTGCTAGAGTGTTGCGACGCGATTGGCGATTACGTCGCGATGATGCAGATAGATTTGGCGAAAGCCTTCGACCTCGTCTCGCACAAGGCTCTACTATGCATACTTGAACATACGAACGTTGGCAGTGTCATAACGGAAGGCGTAACGATGGCGTACAAAGACTGCTCAACGCGAATCATTGTTAATGGGGAGCTCACCGATAGCTTTCGTGTGCTCTCGTCGGTGCGTCAAGGATGCCCGCTTTCGCCCCTTCTGTTTGCTGCTTATCTCGAGCCACTCTGTTTGGCCATTAAGAACAACGACCGCATAGCAGGCTATCGACTACAGGCAGCACACGTTAAAATATTGGCGTATGCAGACGACATCGCGATTCTCTGCACAAATAAAGCCAGTATTAAAGAGGCAACTACTGTAGTCGAAAAATTTTGCGATTCAGCTGGAGCCCAGATAAATTGGGATAAAAGTTATGGCTTCTGGCATGGGAGTTGGGAAGACACACCCGAGACCTTTTCTCGATTGAATTGGTCAAAGTTACCTGCACAGTACCTGGGGGTGCCTCTCGGAAGTTACCGTGAGGCCGAACCGTACTGGCTCGACCAAGCTTCGAGAGCAAAGGAAAAGGCTGACGGTTGGAGAGGAAAGCAATTGTCAATGTTTTCTAGAGCCACTGTTTGCAACCTCTTTTTAGTTTCAAAGATATGGTATGTTATGAATGTGTTGTGTGCTGCGCGGGTAAGCGTACAAAAAATTCACCGCATTTTCGCTACTTTCATTTGGGCCTCTACCTGGGAGAGGACGAGTCGAACAAACTTGTTTCTCCCGATCAAGAAAGGTGGGCTGGGTCTGGTTCACTTGTTTTTGCGACAAATTGTGTCACGCTTTGTGTTTCTGCGGGATCAAAATGATCTCTTTCTTCGAACAATAGTACAAGTACGGCTGGGCAGACTTCTTCCAGGATTCGTTGTTTCGTCGGCTCAGAACATGCCGGGAACTGTGAAAGGATACCTGCGTGAAGTGGTGATGTCATATAGGATGTTAAATGTGCGTTTCTCACAGCAGTATCTGTCCACCGTTACGAAGAAAAAATTGTACAGAGATCTTGTGGACACGATGCTCCCCGTACCTTTGTACCGCTCGCCACACCGTGGAGGCCCCGGACAGGACGTGCTAAAAAGAGTTAAGAAAATGCCAGTACGGCCATCGACTAAGTCCTTCTTCTTCCAATTACATTCAAACACACTTCCCGTTAAGACCTGGCTTCATAGCAAGGGTATTTTCATCCCCTGGAACACCAACTGCTTTTTATGTAAAAAACCAGAAACAATAGAACATGTTTTCCTAGATTGCTGGGACCCGATCTTTCACTGGGACGTTCTGCAGAGAACGCTGAAGAAGCAGTTACCCCTGGACCCGTATGGGATACGCTTTTTGCCAATGGATACCTCAGAGCAAGTACCGTACGACCTCATTATGGTCCTGGGCCTCCACGCTATGTGGAAAACTCGCATGCAATTTGAACATGCAGACTTGGTTGTAATACCGGTGCGAGAGCACTTCATTGAGAGTGTTGTTTACGTGAGAGACGCTTACAAATCACTGCCTGATCCACCACAATGGATGTCTGTACTGGATGAACTGGTGTCACTGAAAAGATTTTAGTGCTGTGCTAGCCAAAGTGTGGCTGGCACGTTTTATCCTTTGTAACCTATGAGTTTGTACGTCGAAGACGGCAATAAAGAAAAAAAAATGGTTAGCTCAGATGGTAGAGCGGCAGCCCTGGAAAGGCGGTGGTACCGGGTTCAAGTCCCGGACCAGGACGAATTTTTCCTCAACAGCGAGGCTTTCTTTCGCGGAACCCGGTTGGGTTTCCATTGTAGCAAATTGCTACATTTGGGTGGATGTCTCAGTTTTCCTTTAATTACTTATCTCCACCTAGCGGATTTCCGCTCAATTATTACGTTATACACTTCCCTTTGCTTCGAGTTGTCAACAAATTCGACTTCGCCCTGTCATCTGCTAGCCGCCTGGTTAGCTAAGATGGTAGAGCGGCAGCCCTGGAAAGGCGGTGCCCCGGATTCGAGTCCCGGACCAGGACGAATTTTTCCTCAACTGCGAGGCTTTCTTTCGCGGAACCCGGTTGGGTTTCCATTGTAGCAAATTGCTACATTTGGGTGGATGTCTCAGTTTTCCTTTAATTACATATCTCCACCTAGCAGATTTCCGCTCAATTATTACGTTATACACTTCCCTTTGCTTCGAGTTGTCAACAAATTCGACTTCGCCCTGTCATCTGCTAGCCGCCTGGTTAGCTCAGATGGTAGAGCGGCAGCCCCGGAAAGGCGGTAGTGCCGGGTTCGAGTCCCGGACCAGGACGAATTTTTCCTCAACGGCGAGGCTTTCATTCGAGGAACCCGGTTCGGTTTCCATTGTAGCAAATTGCTACATTTGGGTGGATGTCTCAGTTTTCCTTTAATTACTTATCTCCACCTAGCGGATTTCCGCTAAACTATTACGTTATACACTTCCCTTTGCTTCGAGTTGTCGACAAATTCGACTTCGCCCTGTCATCTGCTAGCCGCCTGGTTACCTCAGATGGTAGAACGGCAGCCCCGGAAAGGCGGTGGTACCGGGTTAGAGTCCCGGACCAGGACGAATTTTTCCTCAACTGCGAGGCTTTCTTTCGAGGAACCCGGTTCGGTTTCCATTGTAGCAAATTGCTACATTTGGGTGGATGTCTCAGTTTTCCTTTAATTACTTATCTCCACCTAGCAGATTTCCGCTCAATTATTACGTTATACACTTCCCTTTGCTTCGAGTTGTCAACAAATTCGACTTCGCCCTGTCATCTGCTAGCCGCCTGGTTAGCTCAGATGGTAGAGCGGCAGCCCCGGAAAGGCGGTGGTACCGGGTTCAAGTCCCGGACCAGGACGAATTTTTCCTCAACTGCGAGGCTTTCTTTCGCGGAACCCGGTTGGGTTTCCATTGTAGCAAATTGCTACATTTGGGTGGATGTCTCAGTTTTCCTTTAATTACTTATCTCCACCTAGCGGATTTCCGCTCAATTATTACGTTATACACTTCCCTTTGCTTCGAGTTGTCAACAAATTCGACTTCGCCCTGTCATCTGCTAGCCGCCTGGTTAGCTCAGATGGTAGAGCGGCAGCCCCGGAAAGGCGGTGGTCCCGGGTTCGAGTCCCGGACCAGGACGAATTTTTCCTCAACTGCGAAGCTTTCTTTCGCAGAACCCGGTTGGGTTTCCACTGTAGCAAATTGCTACATTTGGGTGGATGTCTCAGTTTTCCTTTAATTACTTATCTCCACCTAGCGGATTTCCGCTAAACTATTACGTTATAGACTTCCCTTTGCTTCGAGTTGTCGACAAATTCGACTTCGCCCTGTCATCTGCTAGCCGCCTGGTTAGCTCAGATGGTAGAGCGGCAGCCCCGGAAAGGCGGTGGTACCGGGTTCGAGTCCCGGACCAGGACGAATTTTTCCTCAACTGCGAGGCTTTCATTCGAGGAACCCGGTTGGGTTTCCATTGTAGCAAATTGCTACATTTGGGTGGATGTCTCAGTTTTCCTTTAATTACTTATCTCCACCTAGCAGATTTCCGCTCAATTATTACGTTATACACTTCCCTTTGCTTCGAGTTGTCAACAAATTCGACTTCGCCCTGTCATCTGCTAGCCGCCTGGTTAGCTCAGATGGTAGAGCGGCAGCCCCGGAAAGGCGGTGCCCCGGATTCGAGTCCCGGACCAGGACGAATTTTCCTCAACTGCGAGGCTTTCTTTCGCGGAACCCGGTTGGGTTTCCATTGTAGCAAATTGCTACATTTGGGTGGATGTCTCAGTTTTCCTTTAATTACTTATCTCCACCTAGCAGATTTCCGCTCAATTATTACGTTATACACTTCCCTTTGCTTCGAGTTGTCAACAAATTCGACTTCGCCCTGTCATCTGCTAGCCGCCTGGTTAGCTCAGATGGTAGAGCGGCAGCCCCGGAAAGGCGGTGGTACCGGGTTCGAGTCCCGGACCAGGACGAATTTTTCCTCAACTGCGAGGCTTTCTTTCGCGGAACCCGGTTGGGTTTCCATTGTAGCAAATTGCTACATTTGGGTGGATGTCTCAGTTTTCCTTTAATTACTTATCTCCACCTAGCAGATTTCCGCTCAATTATTACGTTATACACTTCCCTTTGCTTCGAGTTGTCAACAAATTCGACTTCGCCCTGTCATCTGCTAGCCGCCTGGTTAGCTCAGATGGTAGAGCGGCAGCCCCGGAAAGGCGGTGGTACCGGGTTCGAGTCCCGGACCAGGACGAATTTTTCCTCAACTGCGAGGCTTTCTTTCGCGGAACCCGGTTGGGTTTCCATTGTAGCAAATTGCTACATTTGGGTGGATGTCTCAGTTTTCCTTTAATTACTTATCTCCACCTAGCGGATTTCCGCTCAATTATTACGTTATACACTTCCCTTTGCTTCGAGTTGTCGACAAATTCGACTTCGCCCTGTCATCTGCTAGCCGCCTGGTTAGCTCAGATGGTAGAGCGGCAGCCCCGGAAAGGCGGTGGTACCGGGTTCGAGTCCCGGACCAGGACGAATTTTTCCTCAACTGCGAGGCTTTCATTCGCGGAACCCGGTTGGGTTTCCATTGTAGCAAATTGCTACATTTGGGTGGATGTCTCAGTTTTCCTTTAATTACTTATCTCCACCTAGCAGGATTTCCGCTCAATTATTACGTTATACACTTCCCTTTGCTTCGAGTTGTCGACAAATTCGACTTCGCCCTGTCATCTGCTAGCCGCCTGGTTAGCTCAGATGGTAGAGCGGCAGCCCCGGAAAGGCGGTGGTCCCGGGTTCAAGTCCCGGACCAGGACGAATTTTTCCTCAACTGCGAGGCTTTCTTTCGCGGAACCCGGTTGGGTTTCCATTGTAGCAAATTGCTACATTTGGGTGGATGTCTCAGTTTTCCTTTAATTACTTATCTCCACCTAGCAGATTTCCGCTCAATTATTACGTTATACACTTCCCTTTGCTTCGAGTTGTCAACAAATTCGACTTCGCCCTGTCATCTGCTAGCCGCCTGGTTAGCTCAGATGGTAGAGCGGCAGCCCCGGAAAGGCGGTGGTACCGGGTTCGAGTCCCGGACCAGGACGAATTTTTCCTCAACTGCGAGGCTTTCATTCGCGGAACCCGGTTGGGTTTCCATTGTAGCAAATTGCTACATTTGGGTGGATGTCTCAGTTTTCCTTTAATTACTTATCTCCACCTAGCGGATTTCCGCTCAATTATTACGTTATACACTTCCCTTTGCTTCGAGTTGTCGACAAATTCGACTTCGCCCTGTCATCTGCTAGCCGCCTGGTTAGCTCAGATGGTAGAGCGGCAGCCCCGGAAAGGCGGTGGTACCGGGTTCGAGTCCCGGACCAGGACGAATTTTTCCTCAACTGCGAGGCTTTCTTTCGCGGAACCCGGTTGGGTTTCCATTGTAGCAAATTGCTACATTTGGGTGGATGTCTCAGTTTTCCTTTAATTACTTATCTCCACCTAGCAGATTTCCGCTCAATTATTACGTTATACACTTCCCTTTGCTTCGAGTTGTCGACAAATTCGACTTCGCCCTGTCATCTGCTAGCCGCCTGGTTAGCTCAGATGGTAGAGCGGCAGCCCCGGAAAGGCGGTGGTACCGGGTTCGAGTCCCGGACCAGGACGAATTTTTCCTCAACTGCGAGGCTTTCATTCGAGGAACCCGGTTCGGGTTTCCATTGTAGCAAATTGCTACATTTGGGTGGATGTCTCAGTTTTCCTTTAATTACTTATCTCCACCTAGCAGATTTCCGCTCAATTATTACGTTATACACTTCCCTTTGCTTCGAGTTGTCAACAAATTCGACTTCGCCCTGTCATCTGCTAGCCGCCTGGTTAGCTCAGATGGTAGAGCGGCAGCCCCGGAAAGGCGGTGGTACCGGGTTCGAGTCCCGGACCAGGACGAATTTTTCCTCAACTGCGAGGCTTTCTTTCGAGGAACCCGGTTGGGTTTCCATTGTAGCAAATTGCTACATTTGGGTGGATGTCTCAGTTTTCCTTTAATTACTTATCTCCACCTAGCGGATTTCCGCTCAATTATTACGTTATACACTTCCCTTTGCTTCGAGTTGTCGACAAATTCGACTTCGCCCTGTCATCTGCTAGCCGCCTGGTTAGCTCAGATGGTAGAGCGGCAGCCCCGGAAAGGCGGTGGTACCGGGTTCGAGTCCCGGACCAGGACGAATTTTTCCTCAACTGCGAGGCTTTCTTTCGCGGAACCCGGTTGGGTTTCCATTGTAGCAAATTGCTACATTTGGGTGGATGTCTCAGTTTTCCTTTAATTACTTATCTCCACCTAGCGGATTTCCGCTCAATTATTACGTTATACACTTCCCTTTGCTTCGAGTTGTCGACAAATTCGACTTCGCCCTGTCATCTGCTAGCCGCCTGGTTAGCTCAGATGGTAGAGCGGCAGCCCCGGAAAGGCGGTGGTCCCGGGTTCGAGTCCCGGACCAGGACGAATTTTTCCTCAACTGCGAGGCTTTCTTTCGCGGAACCCGGTTGGGTTTCCATTGTAGCAAATTGCTACATTTGGGTGGATGTCTCAGTTTTCCTTTAATTACTTATCTCCACCTAGCAGATTTCCGCTCAATTATTACGTTATACACTTCCCTTTGCTTCGAGTTGTCAACAAATTCGACTTCGCCCTGTCATCTGCTAGCCGCCTGGTTAGCTCAGATGGTAGAGCGGCAGCCCCGGAAAGGCGGTGGTCCCGGGTTCGAGTCCCGGACCAGGACGAATTTTTCCTCAACTGCGAGGCTTTCTTTCGCGGAACCCGGTTGGGTTTCCATTGTAGCAAATTGCTACATTTGGGTGGATGTCTCAGTTTTCCTTTAATTACTTATCTCCACCTAGCAGATTTCCGCTCAATTATTACGTTATACACTTCCCTTTGCTTCGAGTTGTCAACAAATTCGACTTCGCCCTGTCATCTGCTAGCCGCCTGGTTAGCTCAGATGGTAGAGCGGCAGCCCCGGAAAGGCGGTGGTACCGGGTTCGAGTCCCGGACCAGGACGAATTTTTCCTCAACTGCGAGGCTTTCATTCGCGGAACCCGGTTGGGTTTCCATTGTAGCAAATTGCTACATTTGGGTGGATGTCTCAGTTTTCCTTTAATTACTTATCTCCACCTAGCGGATTTCCGCTCAATTATTACGTTATACACTTCCCTTTGCTTCGAGTTGTCGACAAATTCGACTTCGCCCTGTCATCTGCTAGCCGCCTGGTTAGCTCAGATGGTAGAGCGGCAGCCCCGGAAAGGCGGTGGTACCGGGTTCGAAGTCCCGGACCAGGACGAATTTTTCCTCAACTGCGAGGCTTTCTTTCGCGGAACCCGGTTGGGTTTCCATTGTAGCAAATTGCTACATTTGGGTGGATGTCTCAGTTTTCCTTTAATTACTTATCTCCACCTAGCGGATTTCCGCTCAATTATTACGTTATACACTTCCCTTTGCTTCGAGTTGTCAACAAATTCGACTTCGCCCTGTCATCTGCTAGCCGCCTGGTTAGCTCAGATGGTAGAGCGGCAGCCCCGGAAAGGCGGTGGTGCCGGGTTCGAGTCCCGGACCAGGACGAATTTTTCCTCAACTGCGAGGCTTTCTTTCGCGGAACCCGGTTGGGTTTCCATTGTAGCAAATTGCTACATTTGGGTGGATGTCTCAGTTTTCCTTTAATTACTTATCTCCACCTAGCGGATTTCCGCTCAATTATTACGTTATACACTTCCCTTTGCTTCGAGTTGTCGACAAATTCGACTTCGCCCTGTCATCTGCTAGCCGCCTGGTTAGCTCAGATGGTAGAGCGGCAGCCCCGGAAAGGCGGTGGTCCCGGGTTCGAGTCCCGGACCAGGACGAATTTTTCCTCAACTGCGAGGCTTTCTTTCGCGGAACCCGGTTGGGTTTCCATTGTAGCAAATTGCTACATTTGGGTGGATGTCTCAGTTTTCCTTTAATTACTTATCTCCACCTAGCAGATTTCCGCTCAATTATTACGTTATACACTTCCCTTTGCTTCGAGTTGTCAACAAATTCGACTTCGCCCTGTCATCTGCTAGCCGCCTGGTTAGCTCAGATGGTAGAGCGGCAGCCCCGGAAAGGCGGTGGTCCCGGGTTCGAGTCCCGGACCAGGACGAATTTTTCCTCAACTGCGAGGCTTTCTTTCGCGGAACCCGGTTGGGTTTCCATTGTAGCAAATTGCTACATTTGGGTGGATGTCTCAGTTTTCCTTTAATTACTTATCTCCACCTAGCAGGATTTCCGCTCAATTATTACGTTATACACTTCCCTTTGCTTCGAGTTGTCAACAAATTCGACTTCGCCCTGTCATCTGCTAGCCGCCTGGTTAGCTCAGATGGTAGAGCGGCAGCCCCGGAAAGGCGGTGGTACCGGGTTCGAGTCCCGGACCAGGACGAATTTTTCCTCAACTGCGAGGCTTTCTTTCGCGGAACCCGGTTGGGTTTCCATTGTAGCAAATTGCTACATTTGGGTGGATGTCTCAGTTTTCCTTTAATTACTTATCTCCACCTAGCAGATTTCCGCTCAATTATTACGTTATACACTTCCCTTTGCTTCGAGTTGTCAACAAATTCGACTTCGCCCTGTCATCTGCTAGCCGCCTGGTTAGCTCAGATGGTAGAGCGGCAGCCCCGGAAAGGCGGTGGTACCGGGTTCGAGTCCCGGACCAGGACGAATTTTTCCTCAACTGCGAGGCTTTCTTTCGCGGAACCCGGTTGGGTTTCCATTGTAGCAAATTGCTACATTTGGGTGGATGTCTCAGTTTTCCTTTAATTACTTATCTCCACCTAGCGGATTTCCGCTCAATTATTACGTTATACACTTCCCTTTGCTTCGAGTTGTCGACAAATTCGACTTCGCCCTGTCATCTGCTAGCCGCCTGGTTAGCTCAGATGGTAGAGCGGCAGCCCCGGAAAGGCGGTGGTACCGGGTTCGAGTCCCGGACTAGGACGAATTTTTCCTCAACTGCGAGGCTTTCATTTCGAGGAACCCGGTTGGGTTTCCATTGTAGCAAATTGCTACATTTGGGTGGATGTCTCAGTTTTCCTTTAATTACTTATCTCCACCTAGCGGATTTCCACTCAATTATTACGTTATACACTTCCCTTTGCTTCGAGTTGTCGACAAATTCGACTTCGCCCTGTCCATCTGCTAGCCGCCTGGTTAGCTCAGATGGTAGAGCGGCATGCCCCGGAAAGGCGGTGGTCCCGGGTTCAAGTCCCGGACCAGGACGAATTTTTCCTCAACTGCGAGGCTTTCTTTCGCGGAACCCGGTTGGGTTTCCATTGTAGCAAATTGCTACATTTGGGTGGATGTCTCAGTTTTCCTTTAATTACTTATCTCCACCTAGCAGATTTCCGCTCAATTATTACGTTATACACTTCCCTTTGCTTCGAGTTGTCAACAAATTCGACTTCGCCCTGTCATCTGCTAGCCGCCTGGTTAGCTCAGATGGTAGAGCGGCAGCCCCGGAAAGGCGGTGGTACCGGGTTCGAGTCCCGGACCAGGACGAATTTTTCCTCAACTGCGAGGCTTTCATTCGAGGAACCCGGTTCGGTTTCCATTGTAGCAAATTGCTACATTTGGGTGGATGTCTCAGTTTTCCTTTAATTACTTATCTCCACCTAGCGGATTTCCGCTAAACTATTACGTTATACACTTCATTTTGCTTCGAGTTGTCGACAAATTCGACTTCGCCCTGTCATCTGCTAGCCGCCTGGTTAGCTCAGATGGTAGAGCGGCAGCCCCGGAAAGGCGGTGGTACCGGGTTCGAGTCCCGGACCAGGACGAATTTTTCCTCAACTGCGAGGCTTTCTTTCGCGGAACCCGGTTGGGTTTCCATTGTAGCAAATTGCTACATTTGGGTGGATGTCTCAGTTTTCCTTTAATTACTTATCTCCACCTAGCAGATTTCCGCTCAATTATTACGTTATACACTTCCCTTTGCTTCGAGTTGTCGACAAATTCGACTTCGCCCTGTCATCTGCTAGCCGCCTGGTTAGCTCAGATGGTAGAGCGGCAGCCCCGGAAAGGCGGTGGTACCGGGTTCGAGTCCCGGACCAGGACGAATTTTTCCTCAACTGCGAGGCTTTCATTCGAGGAACCCGGTTGGGTTTCCATTGTAGCAAATTGCTACATTTGGGTGGATGTCTCAGTTTTCCTTTAATTACTTATCTCCACCTAGCAGATTTCCGCTCAATTATTACGTTATACACTTCCCTTTGCTTCGAGTTGTCAACAAATTCGACTTCGCCCTGTCATCTGCTAGCCGCCTGGTTAGCTCAGATGGTAGAGCGGCAGCCCCGGAAAGGCGGTGGTACCGGGTTCAAGTCCCGGACCAGGACGAATTTTTCCTCAACTGCGAGGCTTTCTTTCGCGGAACCCGGTTGGGTTTCCATTGTAGCAAATTGCTACATTTGGGTGGATGTCTCAGTTTTCCTTTAATTACTTATCTCCACCTAGCGGATTTCCGCTCAATTATTACGTTATACACTTCCCTTTGCTTCGAGTTGTCAACAAATTCGACTTCGCCCTGTCATCTGCTAGCCGCCTGGTTAGCTCAGATGGTAGAGCGGCAGCCCCGGAAAGGCGGTGGTACCGGGTTCGAGTCCCGGACCAGGACGAATTTTTCCTCAACTGCGAGGCTTTCATTCGAGGAACCCGGTTCGGTTTCCATTGTAGCAAATTGCTACATTTGGGTGGATGTCTCAGTTTTCCTTTAATTACTTATCTCCACCTAGCGGATTTCCGCTAAACTATTACGTTATACACTTCCCTTTGCTTCGAGTTGTCGACAAATTCGACTTCGCCCTGTCATCTGCTAGCCGCCTGGTTAGCTCAGATGGTAGAGCGGCTAGCCCCGGAAAGGCGGTGGTACCGGGTTCGAGTCCCGGACCAGGACGAATTTTTCCTCAACTGCGAGGCTTTCATTCGAGGAACCCGGTTGGGTTTCCATTGTAGCAAATTGCTACATTTGGGTGGATGTCTCAGTTTTCCTTTAATTACTTATCTCCACCTAGCGGATTTCCGCTCAATTATTACGTTATACACTTCCCTTTGCTTCGAGTTGTCAACAAATTCGACTTCGCCCTGTCATCTGCTAGCCGCCTGGTTAGCTCAGATGGTAGAGCGGCAGCCCCGGAAAGGCGGTGCCCCGGATTCGAGTCCCGGACCAGGACGAATTTTTCCTCAACTGCGAGGCTTTCTTTCGCGGAACCCGGTTGGGTTTCCATTGTAGCAAATTGCTACATTTGGGTGGATGTCTCAGTTTTCCTTTAATTACTTATCTCCACCTAGCAGATTTCCGCTCAATTATTACGTTATACACTTCCCTTTGCTTCGAGTTGTCAACAAATTCGACTTCGCCCTGTCATCTGCTAGCCGCCTGGTTAGCTCAGATGGTAGAGCGGCAGCCCCGGAAAGGCGGTGGTACCGGGTTCGAGTCCCGGACCAGGACGAATTTTTCCTCAACTGCGAGGCTTTCATTCGAGGAACCCGGTTCGGTTTCCATTGTAGCAAATTGCTACATTTGGGTGGATGTCTCAGTTTTCCTTTAATTACTTATCTCCACCTAGCGGATTTCCGCTAAACTATTACATTATACACTTCCCTTTGCTTCGAGTTGTCGACAAATTCGACTTCGCCCTGTCATCTGCTAGCCGCCTGGTTACCTCAGATGGTAGAGCGGCAGCCCCGGAAAGGAGATTCCACTTCCGGCCACCGTAGTGTACGGTCGTGTAATGTCGAGCTCCTTTGGAGCAGCGAATGCGGCCCAGCAGGGCCGCGGAAACAGGACAGATGCCCAGGAGTCTAAAGACTATGACATTATTTTGCCTCAACTGCCATCAGGTTCTTCTGTTTTAAATACTTTATTCCTTCACGGCAGCGTGAAAGCCAGGCCTTTTCGAGCTGAGGACTTCCGAGACACTTTGAATCGTCTGGAATTGCTTCCCGAGGTGGTTGCCTTGGGGGCGTTTCAGATGAATCACGTATGGGCGGTGACCTTCAAGAATGCGGAAGGAATGAAAAAGTTGCTCGCAGTCACCGACCTGACTGTCAAGAATCACCGCTGCCTCGTGATAGATCCGAGCACCCATACTGTGCGCCTAAGGCTTTATTGGCTGCTTTACCACATGCCTGATGAAGACGTGCGCACCGCTCTCGCACCGTATGGGAAGGTGACGGATGTTTGCAGAGAGCATTGGCGTGTACCAGGACTCGGCGATAAAGGCTCTTCAACACGGACGGTTAGTCTGCAACTAAAGGCTGGCCTTACTTTGGACGACCTGCCACACCAGCTACGAGTGTCTGGCATTATGGCCCTTGTTGTTGTACCTGGAAGGCCGCCGCTTTGTCTGCGGTGCCAGCGAACAGGGCATATTCGCCGAGATTGCCGCGTCCCAAGGTGCAAGCTGTGTCGGCGCTTCGGACATGATGATAGCCAGTGCGCTAAGACCTACGCGAGCGTGGCCAGTCAAAGGAGCCGGGAAGACCCCGCAGAGCACATCATGGACGAGGTGGACGCGGCGGAGGCAGAGGGAGACAAGGTCAGCGAGCCTATATCTCCAGCAGTTGAAACTTCCGAAGGAGAGAATGTGAAAAGTGTTCAAAGTGAAAATGGTGATGTGCCATGTGTACAGCAGGAAACGGCCACCCCAACGTGCGTGGGCAAAGACGCCCCTGACACCGCTCCGCCCTCACCGGGTAATGACGAAGAAGACATGGACGTCGCAAGCAGCTCGTCTGCGAAGCGGCCCCACGGGCAAGTCTCCGACGGCGACGACGGTTCCAGTGAGAAGGTGCAGGAGCCACCCAGAAAAGACATTCCGTACCGCCGTTCATCCTTTAAACCAAAGCCTAACGTTCCGCCGGATTCCCATCCGACGGTAACGAAGGCGCCCCCGTAATAACGAGGGCGTCGTCGAGCAATGCTGTTGTGCAAGGTGAGGGACGGACTCTCTACATTGGTAAAGTGTGGCCGTCTTTGTTTTTTGTTATTATGAAAGGTTCTCGCACTGACTGCGAATCGGCAAAATGCAAGGATTTAGTTAACCTAGAGGCCCAGTTCTCTCTTTCGGAATAAACAACAAAACAAGGATGGATTCAAAATCAAAAATAGCACTACGCATTGGTACGCTTAATGTCCGAGGCCTCGGGGCCAGAAGGCGGCAGTACCAGGTCAGCCGGTTATTGCACGACAATGATTTGGACATAGTCGCTCTACAGGAAACAAAAATTGAAAGTGAAGAACGAACGGATCGAATGCTCGAACCATTTAGAGCTCGATACAATGCTTGCGTTTCTCACGCTGTCGGTAATTCCGGTGGCTGCGTTTTGCTATTGCGGAAATCTTTAGAAATTGTTGTGCAATCTGTATTTGTTTGTCATGAAGGTCGAATGATCGTGTGTGATTTCTCGCTCTGGGATGCTGAATGGCGGGCAATTTGCATATACGCCCCAAATAATGAAAGAGAACGCCGCGACTTCTTTGAAAATCTAGAAGTGTATATGAAATCTGAGCGCTATGTCATCTTGCTGGGAGATTTCAACTGTGTTTGTTTTACTGAAGACCGCAATAGCTACTCGCTAGTTCGTGATCACAGTGCGCTTTTTTTGCTCGCAGCAGTCCAAGAGCATGAATTAGAGGATGTTGGTGCTATGTTTCGCGGTGGAATGCAGACTGTGTTTACGCATTTCCAAAGGGGCAGTCACGCTCGATTAGATCGAGCATATGTATCAGCGAGACTGGTTCCGTTGTGCAGTGGCTATGATGTGAGCCACGTATCTTTCAGTGACCATAGTCTCGTTATGTTCTCCCTTGGCAAAAGAAAAGAAAACCGATCTTTCAATTGGGACTTATGGAAATTCAATGTCAAGCTTCTGGACGATGCAACCTTTCTCGAGTTTGTAAACGTTCGTTTACGAGAGATGCTTGCTTGTGAATCCGGAGGGTTCATAACGATGTGGGAAGAATTTAAACAGGACTTTAAAATAACAGCCATTGAAAGGGCCTCTATATTACGCTATAATGAAAAAAGAAAGGAAAATGAACTCCGAAGTAAGCTGAACAAAATGTTGTCGATAAAATGCGCACAGCCAGGCGAGTTGTCAAATGAGATAAGGAACGTAAAAAATGAGCTTGAAATCCTTGATGTCGAGAGATATAAAGGGTCAGTCATACGTGCACGCGCAGAGCATTTGTGGCTGGGGGAAACGCCCACAAGAAGGGCTTTGACCGAAGAGAAAAGATACGCGTCACAAAATGAAATAAAAGAAATTGAATATGGTGACGTACGTAGTAGCGATAGTGATACAATACAGCGTGCCTTCACCGAACACTACCGAGAGTTGTTGAGCTGCAAAGGACTAGTGGAAGCTGGTTTTGACATGGAATATCTGCCTTTAATGCCGAGGCTAGATGAGGACGTAAAAACCGTTCTTGAGGAACCCATTACCTTCAGTGACATCGAAAGAGCAATTGATGAATTGAAACCTGGAAAAGCGCCAGGACCTGATGGCCTAGGCGCGGCTTTCTATAAGGCATTTAAGCATGAACTAGCAGTCGTTTTACACCATGTTCTAGCGGAGGCTTATGAAGTAAAATATATGCCACCATCTTTCCGGAAAACCCATACCGTCCTGATTCCGAAAACCAACGACCCTTTAAAGCTTCTCTCAGTAAGATCGTACCGCCCCATAAGTTTGTTAAATGTCGACTACAAAATATTTATGAAAGTGTTAGCAAGAAGGTTGCAGTCAGTGATGACATCAATAGTAGGCCCACATCAAACATGTGGCATAAGAGGCCGGTCGATACTGAATAATATACATGTGGCAAGAAGTATTCTTGAGTGTTGCGATGCATGGGAAGGCAGAGTGGCAATGATGCAACTTGACTTGGAGAAGGCTTTCGATCGTGTTGTACACAGTGTGCTTTTCTCTATTCTAGAGCATGTGAATGTTGGCAACATTATACTAGAAGGATTGAAACTATGTTATGAAGAGTGTAGCACGAACTTGATAGTAAACAAACAGCTCTCTGGGGAAATTAAAATTTGTAGAAGTATAAAGCAAGGATGTCCGGCTTCGTCACTTCTCTTCGCAATTTACTTGGAGCCTTTTTGCTTAAAAGTGATACACAGTGACAAAATAAGGGGATTCCGCTTAATGACGAGTGAAGTGAAAATTCTCTCGTATGCAGATGATGTTGCCGTCTTTTGTGGGGACAAGGAAAGTGTTAGCGAAACTGTTCAACAAGCTCGAACGTTTTGCAAAATGTCTGGAAGCGTTGTTAACTGGGAGAAGTGTAAAGGTTTCTGGCATGGAAGCTGGGATGAGAAGCCCAATGTCTTTGAAAACCTACAGTGGACAGTCTCGCCCCAAAAATATCTAGGAGCACCTTTAAACTGGTATGATGATCCTTCAGAATATTGGAAAGAAGAGATTGAACGGGTGCGCACGAAAACCACCAAATGGGGAGGAAAAAATTTATCCATATTTACTAGGTCAACGATTTGCAATACGTTCCTTGTTGCACGAATTTGGTATGTGTTGCAGGTGATTGCTATGTCACGAGCTAGTGTGCAAAAATTTCACAGGATCCTTGCAGTATTTGTATGGAATTCAACATGGGAGCGCACGAGCCGACTAAACTTGTTTCACTCCCTGAAAAGGGGAGGGCTTGGCTTAGCCCATCTTTTTCTGAGGCAGATTGTCTCAAGGTTTATATTTTTGCGGGACCAGCACGACCCTTTTTTGCGTGCAGTGCTTCAAGTGAGATTGCACAGCGCCATTCCTGAGTTTATTGTGTCTTCGTGTGGGGTTACAGGAAGTAGTTTGTGCGGGTATCTACGCGAAGTTGTAAGCGCTTTCAAAATTCTTAAAGTACGTTTCTCGTTAGATTATCTCACCTTCGTATCAAAGAAACAACTGTATAAAGATCTACGTGACGTCATGCTTCCAGTGCCTCTTTATCGAAACATGTTTTTTGTCAGTGCGGGTAAGGACGTTTTAAAAAGAGTTAAAAGAATGCCGGTTCGACCGTCTGTGAAAACTTTCTTTTTTCTACTTCATAGTGGTACGCTCCCAGTCAAACCTTGGCTGCAGGAAAAGGGTTTTTTTGTTCCATGGTCAGCTGATTGCCTTTTATGCCGGAAGCCTGAAACAGTAATCCATATATTCCTGGACTGTTATGATTCTATATTTCATTGGGACATTCTCCAGAGAACGCTGAAAAAGGATTTGCCCCTCACACCATATGGGATTCATTTTCTTCCAGTAAACAATGATGAGGGCGTACCATATGACATGTTCATGGCATTAAGCCTGCATAGTATCTGGAAAACCAGAATGGCATTCAAACATGCAGAACCTGTTGTAAGAACGGTAAGGGAAAACTTCATTGAAAGTATTGCCTATATGCGTGATGTGTACCAATCAAAAAATGAACAGCCAACATGGTTTCCCGTACTTAATGACCTAGTGTCGTTAAAGCCCTTTTAGTCGTGCCGCGTCAACAAGCTATTGGTTGGCGCTTTTAGCATTTTTTATGTTGGGTTCCGTGTTGTATGTTGTGATGGAAATAAAGAAAAAAAAAGCCGCTATAGCTCAGTGGTAGAGCACTGGTCTCGTAAACCAGGGGTCGTGAGTTCAGTCCTCACTGGTGGCATTGTTTCTTCTTTTATTGTCGCGCTTTGTCAACAAATACTAAAAGCGCTACATGGCTGAACCTTTTTTTGTGCGGCACGGTTCGTCGCCGCTATAGCTCAGTGGTAGAGCACTGGTCTTGTAAACCAGGGGTCGTGAGTTCAATCCTCACTGGTGGCATTGTTTCTTCTTTTATTGTCGCGCTTTGTCAACAAATACTAAAAGCGCTACATGGCTGAACCTTTTTTGTGCGTCACGTTTCGTCGCCGCTATAGCTCAGTGGTAGAGCACTGGTCTCGTAAACCAGGGGTCGTGAGTTCCATCCTCAGCGGCATTGTTTCTTCTTTTATTGTCGCGCTTTGTCAACAAACAATAAAATCGCTACACGGCTGCACCTTTCTTGTGCGGCACGTTTCGTCGCCGCTATAGCTCAGCGACTCTGCTTCCGGCCACCGAGCGTGACGGACGTATGATGACGGGCTCCGTAGGAGCGGCTTCAGCGGCCCAGAGTGGCCGTGGTAAGAGGAATTTTGCTGCGGACAACGAGTACCTAGTTGTTTTGCCGAGTTTGCCAACAGGGCGTTTTGTTGTGAACACCGTTTTTTTACATTGTGATATCAGGGCCCGCCCATACCGGGTGGAAGATTTCCGCGATGCGCTCGCCCCGTTATCGCTCCTGCCGGAAGTGGTGGCTCTCGGGGCCTACCGTATGAGCCATGTTTGGGCCGTGACCTTCAAGGACGACGAAGCCGTGAAGAAGATAGTCAGCGTTGGTGAGCTGCAGGTCAAAAAGGGCCGATGCCTCGTCATTGACCCCGCCAACCAGGATGTGCGCTTGAAAGTGCATTGGCTGCTGCACACCGTTCCCGACGAGGACGTGCGTCTTGCGTTCGCGCCGTTCGGAAAGGTCACGGACGTCGCCCGCGAGCGGTGGCGGGTGCATGGCGTGGCTGATAAGAACTCTACCACAAGACTGGTTACGCTGAAGTTGAAGCCGGGCGTAATGCTGGTCGATCTCCCACATCAGGTGAGCGTCTTCGGCGAGCTGGCACTCGTGGTTGTGCTGGGCAGGGCCCCTCTCTGCCTACGCTGCCGCAGAACAGGCCATATTCGGCGCGACTGCCGCATACCGCGGTGTGGTGCGTGCCGACGCTTCGGTCATGAAGAGAGTCAGTGCGAGCGGACGTAGGCTAGCGAGACCGGACCCGTGAGCAACGACGACAACGCCGCCCTACTCATGGACGAGGCGGACATGGAAGACACATCGTCCACGGCTAAGGAAGCAGCTGGCGAGGCGGCAAAGACGGAGGCACGACTCCAGAAACAGGGGCAACACGTCGATGAGGCCGTCACCACTCAACAAGAGAAGGCAGAGGACAGTGTAGCTGTGACGAACGCTGAAGTAAAGAGCCTACCTGAACCGGGAGCGACCTCCACCACCCCTGAACCTGAGGGCATGGACACCCATACCGGGCTCGCTAACTTGCTGGCGGGGAAACGACCGCACGACCAGGCCAATAGCCTGGCTACGCTACAAGACAGCAATGGCGGAGACGAGCCACCGCCCAAAACGCCAGGTATGAGGAGACCAACCCTGAAGCTGCTGGCCGAACATTACGGACGATCCACGGCAGGCTGGTAAACCGCCTCCGTAATTCTGTACTGTCTGTAGCTTAGGCGGGTTGGGGGGTTGGTGAGTGCAATGGCCGTCACCTGAGCACTATTCCTTTTAGATATGTGTCAGGAACGAGGGGCTCAAGTTGCATTTGAGTGTTTCTTAGAGAGGTCGAGTTGTGTTTGCCTTTTGTGGCATCTCGACTGCGGTTATCGGCGCGTCATTATGAACACGCGTCCTTGCGTAACTGTGATGGGCACCATTCTGCCGTTTAGTCATGGCAGCTAATATCGAAGGAGCGCTACGTGTAGCCACGTTAAATGTACGAGGGCTCAGTGCAAGAAGGCGGACAATGTAAGCTAAGTCGTCTACTCTTAGATAATGACTTGCATCTTGTGGGAATCCAAGAAACCAAATTAGAGAGCCAAGAGCTAACCGACAGAATGGTGTCCAATTTTCGTACTCACTTTGACTGTGTGTGTTTCTCACGCTGTTGGTGGATCAGGTGGTTGCGCTATATTCATTCGAAGAAACTTTGGCATTTGTGTGCAGTCAGTGTTTTCGTGTGAAAGTGGGCGCCTTTTAGTGGCTGATTTTTGTTTTTGCGATAAGAATTTCCGTGTCATTTGTGTCTACGCACCGAATATTAAAACAGACCGGCGATCCTTCTTTGAGCGTCTTGAAGAGTACGTAAAATGTAACAAGGTGCGAATATTGCTGGGCGATTTTAACTGTGTATGCACTGCTGACGACCGCACCAAATTTTCACACGTACGTGATAAGAGTGCTGAATTGCTAAATGCACTGGTGCACGATTACGACTTGGAAGATATCATTAGTGTCTTCGCCAGTGGTACTCACCCGCAGTTTACTCACTTCCAGCGTGATAGCCACGCTCGGCTAGATAGATTATATGTGTCAGACGAATTGGTGCCCTTGTGTAGTGAATATGATGTGCAACCCATTGCATATAGCGATCACTGCTTGGTAACTGCCACCTTTGGGAAAGGACGGATCAAACACACCTTTAACTGGGACCTCTAGAAATTGAACGTGCAGTTGTTGGGTGACGATGGTTTCGTTGATGTGGTTGCGAACGAACTAGAAAGCCTGTGTTCAGTCCAACTAGAAAGCTTCGCCAATAAATGGGAAGAATTTAAACAGAAAGTTAAAACTATGGCTATTGAAAGAAGCAGTGTACTTCGGCATAACCTCAAACAGGCAGAAACAAACCTTCGCCACCAACTGCACATTTTCATCAGCATGGAAAGTGCCCAGCCTGGTGTGTATACTAAGGAAGTAAAAACTGAACTCGAAAGGGTAGACTCTGAGAAGTACAAAGCGGCCGTTCTGCGATCAAGGTCTGAGAAGCTGTGGGCGGGAGAAGCGCCAACAAAACGAGCCCTCTCAGACGAGAAAAGGCACGCGTGTGGGAAGGAAATCCGCCAGCTAGCTAAAGGCAATGATATCACGTCCGACCAAAACGACATCAAGCAAGGGATCGCCGATCACTTCAAAGCCATCTTGAGTCAACCACGTGAACCTAAAGATGGCCACCAGATGGAATTCCTTTCATTGATGCCAAGGCTAGATGAAGAAGTTAAGACACGGCTTGAACATCCCATTACCCTGAGTGAGATAGAGTGCGCAATAGACGAGTTGGCCCCCGGTAAAGCACCTGGGCCTGATGGCTTAGGGGCCACTTTCTATAAAACGTTTAAGTCTGCGCTGGCTCATGTCCTCCAACTAGTTATTAGCGAAGCGTACGACCTAAAAAGATTGCCCTTGTCTTTCACAACATCGCATATCGTACTAATCCCGAAGAGTGATGATGAAAATAAACGCTTGTTGCCTGGCTCATATCGCCCGATAACTCTAGCCAACGTTGAATATAAGATATTCACGAAAGTTTCAGCAAAACGACTGCAAAGTGTCATCAAAACATTGGTAGGGCCGCACCAGACTTGTGGCATTAAAGGCCGCAGTATTACAACAAATGTACACGTGGCTCGAAGTGTGCTAGAGTGTTGCGATGCGATTGGCGATTACGTCGCGATGATGCAGATCGATTTGGCAAAAGCCTTCGACCTCGTCTCGCACAAGGCTCTACTATACATACTTGAACACACGAATGTTGGCAGTGTGATATCGGAAGGTGTCACGATGGCGTACAAGAACTGCTCAACGCGAATTATTGTTAATGGGGAGCTCACCGATAGCTTTCGTGTGCTCTCGTCGGTGCGTCAAGGTTGCCCGCTTTCGCCCCTTCTGTTTGCTGCTTATCTCGAGCCACTCTGTATGGCCATTAAAAACAACGAACGCATAGCAGGCTATCGACTACAGGAAGCACATGTTAAAATATTGGCGTATGCCGGCGACATCGCGATTTTCTGCACAGATAAAGCGAGCATTATAGAGGCAACTGCTGTAGTCGAAAAGTTTTGCAATTCAACTGGAGCCCAGATAAACAGGGATAAAAGTTATGGCTTCTGGCATGGGGGAGTTGGGAAGACACACCGGAGACCTTTTCTCGGTTGAATTGGTCAAAGTTACCTACACAGTACCTGGGGGTGCCTCTCGGAAGTTACCGTGAGGCCGAACCGTACTGGCTCCCCCAAGTTTCGACAGCAAATGGAAAGGCTGACGGTTGGAGAGGCAAGCAAATGTCAATGTTTTCTAGAGCCACTGTTTGCAACCTTTTCTTAGTTTCCAAGATATGGTATGTTATGGATGTGTTGTGTGCTGCGCGGGTAAGCGTACAAAAAATTCACCGCATTTTCGCCACTTTCATTTGGGCCTCTACCTGGGAGAGGGCGAGTCGAACAAATTTGTTTTTCCCGGTCAAGAAAGGTGGGCTTGGTCTGGTTCACGTGTTTTTGCGACAAATTGTGTCACGCTTTGTGTTTCTGCGGGATCAAAATGATCTTTCTTCGAACACTAATTCAAGTATGGCTGAGTACACTTCTTCTGGGATTTGTTGTTTGGTCGGCTCAGAACATGCCGGGAACCGTGACTGGGTACCTGCGTGAAGTGGTGCTGGCGCATAGGATGTTGAACGTGCGTTCTTCGCTGCAGTATCTGTCCACCGTTACAAAAAAATTGTACAGAGATCTTGTGGACACGATGCTACCTGTACCTTTGTACCGTTCGCCACACCGTGGAGGCCCCGGACAGGACGTTCTAAAAAGAGTCAAGAAAGTGCCAGTAAGGCCATCAACTAAGTCTTTATTTTTTAAATTACATACACACTTCCCGTTAAGACCTGGCTTCATAGCAAGGGTATTTTCATCCCCTGGACAACCGACTGCTTTTTATGTAAAAAACCAGAAACAATAGAACATGTTTTCCTAGATTGCTGGGACCCGATATTTCACTGGGACGTCCTGCAGAGAACGCTGAAGAAACAGTTACCTCTGGACCCGTATGGAATACGCTTCTTGCCAGTAGATTCCTCAGAGAAAGTACCGTATGACCTCATTATGGTCCTGGGCCTCCACGCGATGTGGAAAACTCGCATGCAATTTGAACATGCAGACATCGTTGTGATACCGGTGCGAGAACACTTCATTGAGAGTGTTGTTTACGTGAGAGACGCGTACAAAGTACTGCCTGATCCACCACAATGGATGTCTGTACTCGATGAACTGGTGTCACTGAAAAGATTTTAGTACTGTGCTAGCCAAAGTGTGGTTGGCACGTTTTATCCTTTGTAACCCTTGAGTTTGTACGTCGAAGGCGGCAATAAAGAAAAAAAAGCCGCTATAGCTCAGTGGTAGAGCACTGGTCTCGTAAACCAGGGGTCGTGAGTTCAATCCTCACTGGTGGCATTGTTTCTTCTTTTATTGTCGCGCTTTGTCAACAAATACCAAAAGCGCTACATGGCTGAACCTTTTTTTGTGCGGCACGTTTCGTCGCCGCTATAGCTCAGTGGTAGAGCACTGGTCTTGTAAACCAGGGGTCGTGAGTTCAATCCTCACTGGTGGCTTTGTTTCTTTTATTGTCGCGCTTTCTCTACCCAT
Source organism: Dermacentor silvarum (assembly GCF_013339745.2). NCBI lineage: Eukaryota > Metazoa > Arthropoda > Arachnida > Ixodida > Ixodidae > Dermacentor > Dermacentor silvarum. The sequence continues at coordinate 172,419,923 of NC_051158.1, forward strand.
ACTAAAAGCGCTACATGGCTGAACCTCATTTGTGTGGCACGTTTCGTCGCCGCTATAGCTCAGGGTGTAGCTCAGAGAGATTCTGCTTCCGGCCACCGAGCGTGACGGACGCATGATGACGGGCTCCGTAGAAGCGGCTTCAGCGGCCCAGAGCGGCCGCGGTAACAGGAATTTTGCTGCGGACAACGAGTACCAAGTTGTTTTGCCGAGTTTGCCAACAGGGCGTTTTGTTGTGAACACAGTTTTTTACATTGTGATATCAGGGCCCGCCCATACCGGGTGGAAGATTTCCGCGATGCGCTCGCCCCGTTATCGCTCCTGCCGGAAGTGGTGGCTCTCGGGGCCTACCGTATGAGCCATGTTTGGGCCATGACCTTCAAAGACAACGAAGCTGTGAAGAAGATCGTCAGTGTTGGTGAGCTACAGGTCAAGAAGGGCCGATGCCTCGTCATTGACCCCGCCAACCAGGATGTACGCTTAAAAGTGCATTGGCTGCTGCACACCGTTCCTGACGAGGACGTGCGACTTGCCTTCGCGCCGTTTGGAAAGGTCACGGACGTCGCCCGCGACCGGTGGCGGGTGCATGGCGTGGCTGACAAGAACTCTACCACAAGACTAGTTACGCTGAAGTTGAAGCCGGGCGTAATGCTTGACGACCTGCCACACCAGGTGAGCGTCTCCGGCGAGCTGGCTCTTGTGGTTGTGCCGGGCAGGGCCCCTCTCTGCCTACGCTGCCGCGGGACGGGCCATATTCGTCGCGACTGCCGCATTCCGCGGTGTGGTGCCTGCCGACGCTTCGGTCACGAAGAGAGTCAGTGCGAGCGGACGTACGCTAGCGTGACCGGACCCGTGAGCAACGACGACAACTCCGCCCTACTCATGGACGAGGCGGATATGGAAGACACATCGACCACGACTAAGGAAGCAGCTGGCGAGGTTGCAGAGTCGGAGGCACGACCTCAGAAACAGGGGCAACATGTCGATGAAGCCGTCGCCACTGAACAGCAAAAGCAAGTGGAGGGCTCTGTAGCCATGCCGAACCGTGAGGAAGAGAGCCCACCTGACCCGGGAACGGCCTCCACCCCCCCTGAACATGAAGACATGGACACCCATACCGGGCTTGCCAACTTGCAGGCGGGGAAACGTCCGCGCGACCAGACCAATAGCCTGGCTACGTTGCAGGACAGCAGCGGCAGAGACGAGCCACCGCCCAAAGCGCCAGGTATGAGGAGACCAACCTTGAAGCTGCGGCCGAACATTACGGCCGATCCACGGCAGGCGGGTAAACCGCCTCCGTAGTTCTGTACTGTGGTTTGCTTGAGGCGGGTTGGGGGGTTCGTGAGTGCAATGGCCGTCACCCTGAGCGCTATTCTCTTGGATATGTGTCAGGATCGAGGGCCCGAGTTGCATGTCAGTGTTGTTTTCGAGAGGTCGGGTTGTGTTCCCTTTTGTGGCACTCAACGCGGTTATCGGCGCGTCATTATCAACACTCGTCCCTGCGTAACTGTGACGGGCACCATTCTGCCGTGTAGTCATGGCAGCTAATATCGAAGGAGCGCTACGTGTAGCCACGTTAAATGTACGAGGGCTCGGTGCAAGAAGGCGGCAATGTCAGCTAAGTCGCCTACTCTTAGATAATGACTTGCATCTTGTGGGAATCCAAGAAACGAAAATAGAGAGCCAAGAGCTAACCGACAGAATGGTGTCCAATTTTCGTGCGCACTTTGACGTGTGTGTTTCTCACGCTGTTGGTGGATCAGGTGGTTGCGCTGTATTCATTCGAAGAAACTTTGGCATTTGTGTGCAGTCAGTGTTTTCGTGTGAAAGTGGGCGCCTTTTAGTGGCTGATTTTTGTTTTTGCGATAAGGATTTCCGTGTCATTTGTGTCTACGCACCGAATATTCAAACAGACCGGCGATCCTTCTTTGAGCGTCTTGAAGAGTACGTAAACTGTGACAAGGTGGTAATACTGCTGGGCGATTTTAACTGCGTATGCACTGCTGACGACCGCGCAAAATTTTCACACGTACGCGATAGGAGTGCTGAATTGCTAAATGCAGTGGTGCACGATTACGACTTGGAAGATATCGGTAGTGTCTTCGCCAGCGGTACTCACCCGCAGTTTACGCACTTCCAGCGTGATAGCCACGCTCGGCTAGATAGATTATATGTGTCAGCCGAATTGGTGCCCTTGTGTAGTGAATATGATGTGCAACCCATTGCATATAGCGACCACTGCTTGGTAACTGCCACCTTTGGGAAAAGACAGATCAAACACACCTTTAACTGGGACCTCTGGAAGTTGAACGCGCAGTTGCTGGATGACGATGCCTTCGTTGATGCTGTTGTGAAAGAACTTGAAAGCCTGATTTCAGTCGAATTAGCAAGCTTCGCCATTAAATGGGAAGAATTTAAACAGAAAGTAAAAACAATGGCTATTGAAAGAAGCAGTGTCCTTCGGCATAACCTGAAACAGGCAGAAACGAACCTTCGCCAGCAACTGCAATTTTTTATCAGCATGGAAAGTGTCCAGCCTGGTGTGTATGTTAACGAAATAAAGGAAGTGAAAGCCGAACTCGAAAGGATAGACTCTGAGAAATACAAAGCCGCCGTTGTGCGATCAAGGTCTGAGAAGCTGTGGGCGGGAGAAGCGCCAACAAAACGAGCTCTCTCAGACGAGAAAAGGTACGCATGTCGGAAGGAAATCCGCCAGCTAGCTAAAGGCAATGACATCACGTCCGACAAAACCGACATCAAACAAGGGATCGTCGATCACTTCAAAGCCTTCTTAGGTCAGCCACGCGAACCTAAAGATGGCTACCAGACGGAATTCCTTTCACTGATGCCAAAGCTCGATGAAGAAGTTAAGGCACGGCTAGAACATCCCATTACCCTGAGTGAGATAGAGTGCGCAATAGACGAGTTGGCGCCCGGTAAAGCACCGGGGCCTGATGGCTTAGGGGCTACTTTCTATAAAACGTTTAAGTCAGCGCTGGCTCATGTCCTCCATCTAGTTATCAGCGAAGCGTATGACCGAAAAAGATTGCCCTTGTCTTTCACAACCTCGCATATCGTGCTAATCCCGAAGAGTGATGACGAAAAGAAACGTTTGTTGCCAGGCTCATATCGCCCGATAACTCTAGCCAACGTTGACTATAAGGTATTCACGAAAGTTTTAGCGAAACGACTGCAAAGTGTCATAAAAACATTGGTAGGGCCTCACCAGACTTGTGGCATTAAAGGCCGCAGTATTACAACAAATGTACACGTGGTTCGAAGTGTGCTAGAGTGTTCCGACGCGATTGGCGATTACGTCGCGATGATGCAGATAGATTTGGCGAAAGCCTTCGACCTCGTCTCGCACAAGGCTCTACTATGCATACTCGAACATACGAACGGTGGCAGTGTCATAACGGAAGGCGTAACGATGGCGTACAAAGACTGCTCAACGCGAATCATTGTTAATGGGGAGCTCACCGATAGCTTTCGTGTGCTCTCGTCGGTGCGTCAAGGATGCCCGCTTTCGCCCCTTCTGTTTGCTGCTTATCTCGAGCCACTCTGTTTGGCCATTAAGAACAACGACCGCATAGCAGGCTATCGACTACAGGCAGCACACGTTAAAATATTGGCGTATGCAGACGACATCGCGATTCTCTGCACAAATAAAGCCAGTATTAAAGAGGCAACTACTGTAGTCGAAAAATTTTGCGATTCAGCTGGAGCCCAGATAAATTGGGATAAAAGTTATGGCTTCTGGCATGGGAGTTGGGAAGACACGCCCGAGACCTTTTCTCGATTGAATTGGTCAAAGTTACCTACACAGTACCTGGGGGTGCCTCTCGGAAGTTACCGTGAGGCCGAACCGTACTGGCTCGACCAAGCTTCGAGAGCAAAGGAAAAGGCTGACGGTTGGAGAGGAAAGCAATTGTCAATGTTTTCTAGAGCCACTGTTTGCAACCTCTTTTTAGTTTCAAAGATATGGTATGTTATGAATGTGTTGTGTGCTGCGCGGGTAAGCGTACAAAAAATTCACCGCATTTTCGCTACTTTCATTTGGGCCTCTACCTGGGAGAGGACGAGTCGAACAAACTTGTTTCTCCCGGTCAAGAAAGGTGGGCTGGGTCTGGTTCACTTGTTTTTGCGACAAATTGTGTCACGCTTTGTGTTTCTGCGGGATCAAAATGATCTCTTTCTTCGAACAATAGTACAAGTACGGCTGGGCAGACTTCTTCCAGGATTCGTTGTTTCGTCGGCTCAGAACATGCCGGGAACTGTGAAAGGATACCTGCGTGAAGTGGTGATGTCATATAGGATGTTAAATGTGCGTTTCTCACAGCAGTATCTGTCCACCGTTACAAAGAAAAAATTGTACAGAGATCTTGTGGACACGATGCTCCCCGTACCTTTGTACCGCTCGCCACACCGTGGAGGCCCCGGACAGGACGTGCTAAAAAGAGTTAAGAAAATGCCAGTACGGCCATCGACTAAGTCCTTCTTCTTCCAATTACATTCAAACACACTTCCCGTTAAGACCTGGCTTCATAGCAAGGGTATTTTCATCCCCTGGAACACCAACTGCTTTTTATGTAAAAAACCAGAAACAATAGAACATGTTTTCCTAGATTGCTGGGACCCGATCTTTCACTGGGACGTTCTGCAGAGAACGCTGAAGAAGCAGTTACCCCTGGACCCGTATGGGATACGCTTTTTGCCAATAGATACCTCAGAGCAAGTACCGTACGACCTCATTATGGTCCTGGGCCTCCACGCTATGTGGAAAACTCGCATGCAATTTGAACATGCAGACTTGGTTGTAATACCTGTGCGAGAACACTTCATTGAGAGTGTTGTTTACGTGAGAGACGCTTACAAATCACTGCCTGATCCACCACAATGGATGTCTGTACTGGATGAACTGGTGTCACTGAAAAGATTTTAGTGCTGTGCTAGCCAAAGTGTGGCTGGCACGTTTTATCCTTTGTAACCTATGAGTTTGTACGTCGAAGACGGCAATAAAGAAAAAAAAAGCCGCTATAGCTCAGTGCTAGAGCACTGGTCTTGTAAACAGGGGTCGTGAGTTCCATCCTCAGCGGCATTGTTTATTCTTTTATTGTCGGACTTTGTCTACAAACAATAAAATCGCTACACGGCTGAACCTTTCTTGTGCGGCACGTTTCGTCGCCGCTATAGCTCAGCGACTCTGCTTCCGGCCACCGAGCGTGACGGACGTATGATGACGGGCTCCGTAGGAGCGGCTTCAGCGGCCCAGAGCGGCCGTGGTAACAGGAATTTTGCTGCGGACAACGAGTACCTAGTTGTTTTGCCGAGTTTGCCAACAGGGCGTTTTGTTGTGAACACCGTTTTTTTACATTGTGATATCAGGGCCCGCCCATACCGGGTGGAAGATTTCCGCGATGCGCTCGCCCCGTTATCGCTCCTGCCGGAAGTGGTGGCTCTCGGGGCCTACCGTATGAGCCATGTTTGGGCCGTGACCTTCAAGGACGACGAAGCCGTGAAGAAGATAGTCAGCGTTGGTGAGCTGCAGGTCAAAAAGGGCCGATGCCTCGTCATTGACCCCGCCAACCAGGATGTGCGCTTGAAAGTGCATTGGCTGCTGCACACCGTTCCCGACGAGGACGTGCGTCTTGCGTTCGCGCCGTTCGGAAAGGTCACGGACGTCGCCCGCGAGCGGTGGCGGGTGCATGGCGTGGCTGATAAGAACTCTACCACAAGACTGGTTACGCTCAAGTTGAAGCCGGGCGTAATGCTGGTCGATCTCCCACATCAGGTGAGCGTCTTCGGCGAGCTGGCACTCGTGGTTGTGCTGGGCAGGGCCCCTCTCTGCCTACGCTGCCGCGGAACAGGCCATATTCGGCGCGACTGCCGCATACCGCGGTGTGGTGCGTGCCGACGCTTCGGTCATGAAGAGAGTCAGTGCGAGCGGACGTAGGCTAGCGAGACCGGACCCGTGAGCAACGACGACAACGCCGCCCTTCTCATGGACGAGGCGGACATGGAAGACACATCGTCCACGGCTAAGGAAGCAGCTGGCGAGGCGGCAAAGACGGAGGCACGACTCCAGAAACAGGGGCAACACGTCGATGAGGCCGTCACCACTCAACAAGAGAAGGCAGAGGACAGTGTAGCTGTGACGAACGCTGAAGTAAAGAGCCTACCTGAACCGGGAGCGACCTCCACCACCCCTGAACCTGAGGGCATGGACACCCATACCGGGCTCGCTAACTTGCTGGCGGGGAAACGACCGCACGACCAGGCCAATAGCCTGGCTACGCTACAAGACAGCAATGGCGGAGACGAGCCACCGCCCAAAACGCCAGGTATGAGGAGACCAACCCTGAAGCTGTGGCCGAACATTACGGACGATCCACGGCAGGCTGGTAAACCGCCTCCGTAATTTTGTACTGTCTGTAGCTTAGGCGGGTTGGGGGGTTGGTGAGTGCAATGGCCGTCACCTGAGCACTATCCTTTTTAGATACGTGTCAGAAACGGGGGCTCAAGTTGCATTTGAGTGTTTCTTAGAGAGGTCGAGTTGTGTTTGCTTTTGTGGCTCTCGATGCGGTTATCGGCGCGTCATTATGAACACGCGTCCTTGGGTAACTGATGGGCACCCTTCTGCCGTTTAGTCATGGCGCACAATATTGAAGGAGCGCTACGTGTAGCCACGTTAAATGTACGAGGGCTCAGCGCAAGAAGGCGACAATGTAAGCTAAGTCGTCTACTCTTAAATAATGACTTGCATCTTGTGGGAATCCAAGAAACCAAATTAGAGAGCCAAGAGCTAACCGACAGAATGGTGTCCAATTTTCGTACTCACTTTGATGTGTGTGTTTCTCACGCTGTTGGTGGATCAGGTGGTTGCGCTATATTCATTCGAAGAAACTTTGGCATTTGTGTGCAGTCAGTGTTTTCGTGTGAAAGTGGGCGCCTTTTAGTGGCTGATTTTTGTTTTTGCGATAAGAATTTCCGTGTCATTTGTGTCTACGCACCGAATATTAAAACAGACCGGCGATCCTTCTTTGAGCGTCTTGAAGAGTACGTAAAATGTAACAAGGTGCGAATACTGCTGGGCGATTTTAACTGTGTATGCACTGCTGACGACCGCGCCAAATTTTCACACGTACGTGATAAGAGTGCTGAATTGCTAAATGCACTGGTGCACGATTACGACTTGGAAGATATCATTAGTGTCTTCGCCAGTGGTACTCACCCGCAGTTTACTCACTTCCAGCGTGATAGCCACGCTCGGCTAGATAGATTATATGTGTCAGCCGAATTGGTGCCCTTGTGTAGTGAATATGATGTGCAACCCATTGCATATAGCGATCACTGCTTGGTAACTGCCACCTTTGGGAAAGGACGGATCAAACACACCTTTAACTGGGACCTCTAGAAATTGAACGTGCAGTTGTTGGGTGACGATGGTTTCGTTGATGTGGTTGCGAACGAACTAGAAAGCCTGTGTTCAGTCCAACTAGAAAGCTTCGCCAATAAATGGGAAGAATTTAAACAGAAAGTTAAAACTATGGCTATTGAAAGAAGCAGTGTACTTCGGCATAACCTCAAACAGGCAGAAACAAACCTTCGCCACCAACTGCACATTTTCATCAGCATGGAAAGTGCCCAGCCTGGTGTGTATACTAAGGAAATAAAGGAAGTAAAAACTGAACTCGAAAGGGTAGACTCTGAGAAGTACAAAGCGGCCGTTATGCGATCAAGGTCTGAGAAGCTGTGGGCGGGAGAAGCGCCAACAAAACGAGCCCTCTCAGACGAGAAAAGGCACGCGTGTGGGAAGGAAATCCGCCAGCTAGCTAAAGGCAATGATATCACGTCCGACCAAAACGACATCAAGCAAGGGATCGCCGATCACTTCAAAGCCATCTTGAGTCAACCACGTGAACCTAAAGATGGCCACCAGATGGAATTCCTTTCATTGATGCCAAGGCTAGATGAAGAAGTTAAGACACGGCTTGAACATCCCATTACCCTGAGTGAGATAGAGTGCGCAATAGACGAGTTGGCCCCCGGTAAAGCATCTGGGCCTGATGGCTTAGGGGCCACTTTCTATAAAACGTTTAAGTCTGCGCTGGCTCATGTCCTCCAACTAGTTATTAGCGAAGCGTACGACCTAAAAAGATTGCCCTTGTCTTTCACAACATCGCATATCGTACTAATCCCGAAGAGTGATGATGAAAATAAACGCTTGTTGCCTGGCTCATATCGCCCGATAACTCTAGCCAACGTTGACTATAAGATATTCACGAAAGTTTCAGCAAAACGACTGCAAAGTGTCATCAAAACATTGGTAGGGCCGCACCAGACTTGTGGCATGAAAGGCCGCAGTATTACAACAAATGTACACGTGGCTCGAAGTGTGCTAGAGTGTTGCGATGCGATTGGCGATTACGTCGCGATGATGCAGATCGATTTGGCAAAAGCCTTCGACCTCGTCTCGCACAAGGCTCTACTATACATACTTGAACACACGAATGTTGGCAGTGTGATAACGGAAGGTGTCACGATGGCGTACAAGAACTGCTCAACGCGAATTATTGTTAATGGGGAGCTCACCGATAGCTTTCGTGTGCTCTCGTCGGTGCGTCAAGGTTGCCCGCTTTCGCCCCTTCTGTTTTCTGCTTATCTCGAGCCACTCTGTATGGCCATTAAAAACAACGAACGCATAGCAGGCTATCGACTACAGGAAGCACATGTTAAAATATTGGCGTATGCCAGCGACATCGCGATTTTCTGCACAGATAAAGCGAGCATTATAGAGGCAACTGCTGTAGTCGAAAAGTTTTGCAATTCAACTGGAGCCCAGATAAACTGGGATAAAAGTTATGGCTTCTGGCATGGGGGAGTTGGGAAGACACACCGGAGACCTTTTCTCGGTTGAATTGGTCAAAGTTACCTACACAGTACCTGGGGGTGCCTCTCGGAAGTTACCGTGAGGCCGAACCGTACTGGCTCCCCCAAGTTTCGACAGCAAATGGAAAGGCTGACGGTTGGAGAGGCAAGCAAATGTCAATGTTTTCTAGAGCCACTGTTTGCAACCTTTTCTTAGTTTCCAAGATATGGTATGTTATGGATGTGTTGTGTGCTGCGCGGGTAAGCGTACAAAAAATTCACCGCATTTTCGCCACTTTCATTTGGGCCTCTACCTGGGAGAGGGCGAGTCGAACAAATTTGTTTTTCCCGGTCAAGAAAGGTGGGCTTGGTCTGGTTCACGTGTTTTTGCGACAAATTGTGTCACGCTTTGTGTTTCTGCGGGATCAAAATGATCTTTCTTCGAACACTAATTCAAGTATGGCTGAGTACACTTCTTCTGGGATTTGTTGTTTGGTCGGCTCAGAACATGCCGGGAACCGTGACTGGGTACCTGCGTGAAGTGGTGCTGGCGCATAGGATGTTGAACGTGCGTTCTTCGCTGCAGTATCTGTCCACCGTTACAAAAAAAATTGTACAGAGATCTTGTGGACACGATGCTACCTGTACCTTTGTACCGTTCGCCACACCGTGGAGGCCCCGGACAGGACGTTCTAAAAAGAGTCAAGAAAGTGGCAGTAAGGCCATCAACTAAGTCTTTATTTTTTAAATTACATACAAACACACTTCCCGTTAAGACCTGGCTTCATAGCAAGGGTATTTTCATCCCCTGGACAACCGACTGCTTTTTATGTAAAAAACCAGAAACAATAGAACATGTTTTCCTAGATTGCTGGGACCCGATCTTTCACTGGGACGTCCTGCAGAGAACGCTGAAGAAACAGTTACCTCTGGACCCGTATGGAATACGCTTCTTGCCAGTAGATTCCTCAGAGAAAGTACCGTATGACCTCATTATGGTCCTGGGCCTCCACGCGATGTGGAAAACTCGCATGCAATTTGAACATGCAGACATCGTTGTGATACCGGTGCGAGAACACTTCATTGAGAGTGTTGTTTACGTGAGAGACGCGTACAAAGTACTGCCTGATCCACCACAATGGATGTCTGTACTCGATGAACTGGTGTCACTGAAAAGATTTTAGTACTGTGCTAGCCAAAGTGTGGTTGGCACGTTTTATCCTTTGTAACCCTTGAGTTTGTACGTCGAAGGCGGCAATAAAGAAAAAAAAGCCGCTATAGCTCAGTGGTAGAGCACTGGTCTCGTAAACCAGGGGTCGTGAGTTCAATCCTCACTGGTGGCATTGTTTCTTCTTTTATTGTCGCGCTTTCTCTACAAATACTAAAAGCGCTACATGGCTGAACCTTTTTTGTGCGGCATGTTTCGTTGCCGCTATAGCTCAGTGGTAGAGCACTGGTCTTGTAAACCAGTGGTCGTGAGTTCAATCCTCACTGGTGGCATTGTTTCTTCTTTTATTGTCGCTCTTTGTCTACAAATACTAAAAGCACTACATGGCTGAACCTTTTTTGTGCGGCACGTTTCGTCGCCGCTATTGCTCAATGGAGGATTCTACTTCCGGCTACCGTTCGGTGCGGACGCGGAATGTCTTGCTCCTCAGGGGCGGTTACAGTGGCCCAGCAGGGTCGCGGAAACAGGTTGAATGATATGACAACGCAGGAATATCAGATTATTTTGCCGCAGTTGCCTTCAGGTACGACCGTAATGACTACTGTTTTTTTGCACGCTGATGTAAACGCAAGGCCCTACCGAGTCGAGCACTTCCGAGATGCTTTAGGCCGTCTGCAGCTCATGCCGGAAGTGTTGGCCCTCGGAGCCTACCAAATGAACCACGTATGGGCGATAATTAACATTCAAGGACGGAAAAGCCAAGCAGAAGATTTTGTCAACCCCAACCTTCAGCGTTAAGGATCATCGGTGTGTTGTGATAGACCCTTGCAACCATGACATCAGGATAAAGCTGTACTGACTTCTGCATACCACCCCAGACGAAGACGTGAGAATTGCCCTGGCGCCATACGCGGCACCATTAGTGAGATATCGAGGGAGAAGTGGCGTGTGGCAGGCTGCAATGACAAAGGTTCGCACACGCGTCTAGTGTCGCTGCGCCTGAAGGCTGGCTACACCGTGGAAGACCTGCCGCATCAACTCCGCGTCGGTGAGGACCATGCGCTAGTGCACGTACCAGGCAGACCGCCGCTCTGCCTCCGGTGCCACGGCACCGGCCACATACGGCGCGAGTGCCGAGTTCCACGCTGCGGGCTCTGTCGTCGTTACGGCCACGACGAGACCCAGTGCGTGCGTAGTTACGCCAACGTAACAGGGGCTGGCAGAAATGACACCGTGAATGAGCACCTCATGGACCAGGCCAACGCGGAGTAAACCACCAGTGGGGGCGGTGTTCCATCAAGTTCTGGAAGCCAGCCATCAGCGGAACCGTCGCTTGAAAAAGCTGGAGAAACGAAAGACAGTGAGGACGGTAAGGTCAATGACCTACAAGACCCAACAGAAGACGACAAAGCCGTTGGAAACACAAGTGCTCCTGCGACCGCGATGGAGACCTATGAGGTCGAGCCTAACAAGGAAGAAGCTGACAAAGACGGAGGGAAAAGCGCCACTTCTGCGATCTCAAAGAGGCCGCGTGAAGGGTCTGAAGACATCGGCAACAGCGACGAAGCCTCTGCTGGTGAGCCACTCCCGAAGGCGGCAGTCGTCAGAAGAAGTTCGTTTAAAGTGAAACCCAACGTGCCGCCAGACAAAAGAGCGGCACCGACAGTGCCTCCGCGTTACCGGGGCTGCTGTCCGGAATACGACTAAGAGGCTGAACAACGGACGGACAAGCAGCGAGTGTCACCAATGTGTGACGCTAAGGAAGACGCTTCGACCTCGCCTCAAACATCGAGGCCACTTCTTGTAGGGCGGTGAGAGACTGTAAGTCTGAGTCCGGGAATTATGAACCAATCGCAGTGCGGTCGGCTTGGCCCATCGCTTTCAATGATTTCTAGATCAGCGTCAGCGTTTCGGATAGGTACGCTTAACGTAAGAGGGTTGACGGCAAGAAAGAGACAAGTCCAGTTAAAACGGCTGTTAACTGAAAATGTCTTGGGCATCTTAGCGCTACAAGAATAAAAAAATTGAGAGCGAGGAGCAGACTGACCGCATGATTGATAATTATAAAGCAAACTTTAATGTCTGCGCGTGCCATGCCGTTGGAAAATATGGGGGATGTGTTATGTTTTTAAAAAGGTCAATTGGTATTATTGAAGAAAGTGTTACAACTTCACAAGACGGCAGATTAGCACTTTGTGATTTTGCTTTGCATGGTAAAAAATGGCGAATTATTTGCGTATACGCACCTAATACCTGCTCCAACAGAAAATGCTTTTTTGATTAAGTAGGTACTTTCTTAGAGTGTGATAGAATTGTAATTTTACTAGGAGATTTTAACTGCGTTTGCATGCCCGAAGACACGGCTAATAATAAGCCCGTTCGTGATAAAAGTGCACTACAGCTTCGTGCTTTAACAGAAAACTGTGACCTTGTAGACGTTGGTGATGTTCTTCGTGGGAATCATGTGGAGTTTACGCATTTTCAGCTTCAAAGCCACGCTAGATTAGACCGTGCGTATATTTCCGCTAGTATTTTATCATTGTGTAGCAACTACATAGTTAAACACGTTAGCTTCAGTGACCATAGTCTTGTATTGTTCTAAATAGGAAATAAAAGAAAAACAACTGCATTTAACTGGGATCTATGGAAATTAAATGAAAACCTTTTGAAAGACGAAACGTTTGTTAAACTGGTGGGTCATAAGTGTAAAGAGGCTTTGCTTATTGATACATGTTTTAGCGCGGTTTGGGAGAATTTTAAAAGTGAAGTTAAAATGGTGTGCAATTGAGAGGTCAAGCGTCATACGGTATAAAGACAAAAAGAAAACGAGCTACAAGCCACACTTGATTATCTTCTAAATGCAGATAGCACGATACCCGGATTGTTTAGAAAAGAAATTAAAGAAGTGAAAAGACAGATGGAATGCATTGTGGAGAAAAGATATAAAGGCGCCGTGGTAAGGGCACGTGCGGAAAGGTTCTTGGTGGGAGAAGCACCCACCAAACGCGCGCTCGCTGAAGAAAAGAGGTATGCCACAAGAAACGTGATTAAAGAAATAAGATATCAGGACATGGTTTCGTCAGACCAGAAGGCTATCGAAATGCCTTTTCTTGAACGGTACCGAAGATTGTTGGGCAACGAAGTTGAAATGCAAGATCCATTTGTAAAAGAGTTTCTGGCGCTTATGCCTAAACTATACGAGGACGTTAAAAACGATCTTGAAAGACCTATCACAATAAAGGAAGTTCAGCAAGCGATTGATGACCTTAGTAACGGCAAGACACCTGGACCAGACGGCATCGGGGCAGCCTTTTATAAGTTTTTCAAGGCAGAAATGTCAGAAATGCTTCATCGTACCATAACAGAGGCCTACGACGTTAAACAAGTGCCCATATCTTTCAGGAAAAGCCATATTATACTTCTACCGAAAACCGAAGACCCTGAGAGATTGCAGTCGGTGGAAAATTACAGGCCCATAAGTCTGACAAATGTCGACTATAAAGTGTATATGAAGGTCATTGCAACAAGACTTCAAACAGTAATTACCGGTATTGTTGGTGCACACCAAATGTGCGGAATAAGAGGAAGAAGTATCTTTAACAATATTCATACTGCAAGAACAGTTTTAGACTGCTGTGAAGCGTCAGGTGGCCGTATAGCCATGATTCAATTAGATTTGGAAAAAGCATTGGGCAGGGTGTGTCATAGCATACTTTTTGCACTGCTGGATTATGTCAATGTAGGCGCGGTAATAAGTGATGGTGTGAAAATGGCATATGATAATTGTCAGACTAAGCTTGTAATTAACAAAAAACTCAGCGAAGACATAACCGTGCGTTCTAGTGTCCGTCAAGGATGCCCCGCCTCAGCCTTATTGTTTGCTATTTATTTAGAACCATTTTGTTTAAGAGTGCTGAACAATAAAAAATAACCGGATATCAGTTTTTATCGCATGAAATAAAGGTTTTGGCATATGCAGATGACATCGGGATTTTTTGTGAAAATAAAGAGAGCATAAAAGAGGCGGTCAGTGACGCAAGAGCCTTCTGTAGACTCACTGGAAGCGCCATTAGTTGGCAAAAGTGTCTAGGATTTTGGCACGGGGCTTGGGAATCCCGACCAGACCAAATTGAAGGGATCAACTTTAGCACTTCTCCGTCCAAGTACCTGGGCATCCCATTAGGGTGCTATAACGAAAATGCCGAACAGTGGACTGACCAAATGGAACACATTAAGACACAAACAACAAAATGGGGTGGATGCGACCTGTCGATATTTGCACGCGCAACGGTTTGCAATGCGTTTCTACTGGCCAAAATTCTTTATATGCTACAAGTGCTATGCATGTCGAGAATGTGCGTGCAAAAGATTCACCGAGTTTTTGCTATCTTTATCTGGAGATCCACTTGGGAGCGGACCGGCAGGATAGATCTGTTTCACTCTCTTAAGATGTGCGGGCTTGGCCATTCGCACTTGTTCCTTAAGCAGATTGTTTCACGATATTTTTTCTTGCGTGATCAAAGTGATGGTTTTATACGTACGGTCATGCAAGTGCGCCTGCGGGATGCGCTGCCGGAGTACATTGCATCGTCCTTTCACGCACCGCATGTAGCGCCGAAAAGATTCTTGAAAGAAGTTGTTCATGCTGTTCGCTTTCTCAAAGTGCATTTTTCGCTTGATTATTTGTCATTAGTAACCAAAAAACAACTGTATAAGGATTCAGTTGACGTGTTATGCCCTGTACCTTTGTATCGGGCAAAGTATGCATTAGGACCCGAACGGGATGTACTGAAACGTGTAAAAAAATGCCTATCAGAGCATCAACTAAAACATTTTTCTTTCTGCTGCACAGTGGCACGCTCCCTGTTAAACCATGGTTAAAAGAAAAAGGTATTTATCTACCTTGGGGTGTAAATTGTATGATATGTAATAAGCCAGAAACGATTGAACGCATTTTCTTAGATTGCTCGGATTCAATTTTCTTGTGGGACGTCTTACAGAGGACTTTTAAAAAGGATTTCCCGCTCACAACATTCGGAATTCGGTTCTTGCCTTTTGAACAAACAGGAGGCGTGCCATGTGATATGATGATGCTGGTTACCATGCATAGTGTCTGGAAAACAAGAATGGATATTAGACACGAACATGTTGATCCCAAGCCAGCGAAGATATATTTTGCTGAAACTATTACATATGTTAGAGATGTGTTCAAGGCTCTTAACGAGCCACCTAAATGGTTGCATATAATTGAAAAATTATTGGAGATTAAACCTTACTAACCAAGCTGCACGGGACATGCTGTCAGTCCCGTTTTTAGTACGTGTAGAGATTTGTCTAGTTATGTTGAATTCAGAGATATGAATTCTTGTGTGACGTGTACTTGACGAAATCCGGAAATAAAGAAAAAAAAAGGCCGCTATAGCTCAGTGGTAGAGCACTGGTCTTGTAAACCAGTCGTCGTGAGTTCAATCCTCACAGGTGGCATTGTTTCTTCTTTTATTGTCGCGCTTTCTCTACAAATACTAAAAGCGCTACATGGCTGAACCTTTTTTGTGCGGCACGTTTCGTCGCCGCTATAGCTCAGTGGTAGAGCACTGGTCTTGTAAACCAGTGGTCGTGAGTTCAATCCTCAGTGGTGGCATTGTTTCTTCTTTTATTGTCGCGCTTTCTCTACAAATACTAAAAGCGCTACATCGCTGAATCTTTTTTGTGCGGCACGTTTCGTCGCCGCTATAGCTCGAGATTCCACTTCCGGCCACCGTAGTGAACGGACGTGGGTGACATGTGCTCCGTTAACAACGGGGCGGCTTCAGCGGCCCAACAGGGCCGCGGTACCAGGACAACTGTCAAGGATTCCACGGAATATCAAGTACTTTGCCACAATTACCTACTGGGCGAGTTGTTTCCAATACTTTGTTTTTACATGCCGATGTGAGTGCAAGGCCGTATCGTGTGGAACACTTCAGGGACATGCTGGAAAACTTGAAGGTGCTCTCTGACGTAGTTGCGTTAGGGGCTTATAAAATGAGTCACGTGTGGGCCGTGACTTTCAAGAATGCTGATGCGGTGAAAGAAATGCTACGAGAAAAAGAAGTCAAGGTGAAGGGGCGTCGCTGTCTGATTATCGACCCTGGAAATCAAGCCATACGCCTGAAGGTTCACTGGCTGCTCCACAACCTGCTAGATGAGGATGTGTGCGAGGCCTTGGAACCTTACGGCGTTGTTAAGGAGATTACGCGGGAGCGGTGGCGCGTTCATGGTCTGCAAGACAAGAGTTCTTCAACACGGCTTGTCACCTTGGTACTGCGGAAAGGCCTAACCGTGGACGACGTGCCACATTTGCTGCGTGTCGCAGGCGAGGAGGCATTGGTTGTCGCGCCAGGCCGAGCTGCGCTCTGCCTTCGGTGCCGGAACACAGGGCATATACGGCGTGAATGTCGCGTTCCACGCTGCGCGCTCTGCCGGCGTTATGGACACGATGAGTCACAATGCGTTAGAACGTACGCGAGTGTGACGGGCCCTGCAGAGAAGGAAGAAGTGGCGGAACTCCTTATGGACGAAGCCGAAGTCGAGGAAGTATGCCCTGGTGACGCGCAGAATGTGAAAGTACAGGAGACGCCCCCTGAACTGACGCCCCCTGAGCAACTTGACTCGCGAGCGGGCGATAGGCAAGAGAAAGTGAAGGAAGGCAGCGACTCGCAAAAGGCACAGAGCTCCGGGGATCAAGACAGCGAAGGGCCACAGTATGAAGAAATGGACGTAGCTTCCACCAGTGGAAGTGTGACGAAGAGGAGTCGTGACCAAGCGACTGGTGAACAAGACCACACAGGAGACCCTACAAGCGAGGAACCACCGCCAAAGGCTGTGGTTACAAGGCGGCCAACTTTCCGACCAAAGCCGAACATTCCGCCGGATAGAAAACCGGCGGTCACGAGACTCGTGTAGGACGCCAGCCCATGCCTTTCATGGCGAATGGGCGATGAACCACGCACAATGGATACGAAGACGAGGAGGCGGATGTACTGCGTATCTGAGGTACGCATCCAAACCACAATTGAAAAGTGCAGTGTTGTATGTTTGCCTTATTGTACGCGTGATTCGATTAGCCTAGGTTTAGCGCGCGAGGGGTGTGTGGAACCGTGCGATTAGTTTGCTCCAAATTATTATGGTAGGGGATTTGGTTAGAGGACTGCGTGTTGCAACCGTTAACGTTCGAGGTCTTGCCGCAAGACGAAAGCAGTACCAAGTTAATCGCCTATGTGCTGAGAATCAATTGGATCTTGTAGCAATACAGGAAACAAAGGTTGAAAGCGAAGAACAAACTGATCGCATGGTGGCACCTTTTAGAACATACTACAACGCATGCGTATGCCATTCCGTGGGTACGTCCGGTGGCTGTCTTCTTTTGGTGCGGAAAAGTTTGGATATTACAGAGCAATTTCTCAAGGTTAATGAAACTGGACGGCTTATCGTGTATGATTTTTCTTTTAGCGGTTATCAATGGAGACTGATTTGTGTGTATGTGCCGAACGATATGCAGGAGAGAAGTGCCTTTTTTGCAGAGCTTGAACAGTATCTCAAGTGTGAAAGATATGTTATATTGTTGGGAGATTTCAACTGCGTATGCTATACCGATGATCGCGCTAAGCGAACCTTCGTGCGCGATAAAAGTGCTCTTTTGCTAAATACCCTGGTCCAGGAATATGACATGGAAGATGTTGGCCGCTTATTAATGAGCGCCACACAACCAAAATACACGCATTTTCAACGTGACAGTCATGCGAGGTTGGATAGAGTGTATGTATCGCTTGCTATAGTACCAATATGCAGCAACTATGGTGTGAAGCCAGTCTCCTTCAGTGATCACAGTATGGTACACTTTGAAATTGGGTCCCGACCGAAAGAACGTAAATTCAACTGGTACCTATGGAAATTTAATAGGAAGCTTCTTGAAGATGAGCGCTTCGTTTAAAAAAGTACAAGAGGAAATTGAAAAAATGCTAGCTAAGGAGCCAGCGCACTATGCGGAAGCGTGGGAGGACCTAAAGATCAAGGTTAAAATGATAGCGATAGAAAGGGGTAGCGTGAAGAGCCACAATGAAAAAATGAAAGAAAAAGAGCTACAACGACAACTTGAACTGCTGCTTGAAATGGAGAGTGCCGAACCAGGAATGTTTACAGGACATATCAGTAAAGTGAAGAAAGAACTAGAAGCTATTGACGATGAAAAATATCGGGCTGCTACAGTCCGGGCAAGAGCCGAAAGATTTTGGGTCGATGAGCGGCCAAATAAACGCGCGCTGGCAGACGAAAAGCGATACGCCCTTAAAAAGGAAATCAAACAAATAGTGTACGATGATCAGATAACTTCAGAGTGTGAAATGATCAAACGTGCTTTTGAAGAACATTACCGCAAAATATTTGGTTACAAGAGATCGGTTGACTTGGGCATTCAAACAAACTTTTTGAAGGCCATGCCACGACTGGATAAAGAGGAAACAGAAAGATTAGAAGAGACGATCAGCAAGCGAGAAATTGAACACGCGATAGAACATATGGCTGTAGGAAAAGCGCCGGGGCCGGATGGCCTGGGTGCCGAATTCTATAAGGCTTTTGCGCCTGCGTTATCACAGATATTGTATCATGTCTTCGCGGAGGCGTACGACAAAAAACAACTACCGCCGTCTTTTCGAAGTGCCCACATGGTTTTAATTCCGAAAACAGATGACCGTGAGGAGCTACTGTCAGTAAGTTCATATAGGCCAATAAGTCTAACCAACTGTGATTACAAAGTGTTAATGAAGATTCTTGGGAACAGGTTACAAACTGTGATAAAAGACTTGGTGGGACCACATCAAACATGTGGTATAAAAGGACGTACTATCTGTACGAACACTCATGTAGCTCGCAGTGTCTTTGAATGTGTTGACGCTTTTGCTGGCCGAGTTGCCATGTTACAGCTCGACTTAGCAAAGGCCTTCGATAGAGTGTCGCACGAAGTACTTTTTTTGATACTTAACCATGTAAACGTAGGTGATGTTATTATGCAGGGAGTTAAAATGGCATATCAGGACTGTACTACACAGGTTATAATTAACAAAAGCCTTAGTCAAAGAATACCTGTCAAATCAAGTGTTCGGCAAGGGTGTCCACTAAGCCCTTTACTTTTTGCATTATACCTTGAGCCTTTCTGTTTGGCTGTAATCAGTAACGAAAATATTAGAGGGTTTAGACTACAGATGACTGAAGTGAAGGTGCTGGCCTACGCGGACGATATCGCTGTTTTTTGTGATGACCAAAAAAGCGTCCAGGAAGTTGTTCGAGTCACAAAGGCATACTGCAAGCAATCAGGATCGGAGATCAACTGGGATAAAAGCGTTGGTATATGGCACGGCAACTGGGACGTAACGCCAGAACACTTCGCTTCGACACGGTGGACGACTACACCTGTGAAGTACCTGGGAGTGCCGCTACAGCACTACAGAGATACTAAAGATTATTGGCTTGAAGAAACTGACAAGATGAAGGAAAAAACAAGCAGCTGGACTGGCCGAGGCCTGTCAATGTTCGGACGTGCCAGTGCATGTAATTTGTTTTTAGTTGCCAGAGTATGGTATGTTTTGCAAATTATGTACATGACTAGGATGTGTGTGCAAAAGATTCATAGGGTTTTCGCTGTGTTTATATGGGGTTCAACTTTTGAACGCGTCAGTCGCACCAATTTATTTCGGTCAGTCCGCAGTGGCGGACTGGGGCTTGCTCACCTGTATATCAGGCAGCTTGTGTCGCGTTTCTTTTTTTTACGAGAGCAAAGTGACGAGTTCTTACGCACGGTGATACAGGTTCGACTGGCAAGTGCCCTACCAGAATTCGTCATAACGTGCAGTGAATACAGTGGGCAAGGTGTGACTGGGTATATGCGTGAGGTGATTATGTCGTTTCGGTTATTACGTGCACGGTTTTCTTTGGAATATTTGTCTAACATTACAAAGAGGAAGCTGTACAAAGACTTAATCGATGTAATGTTGCCTACACCAATATACAGAGCTGTTAACTGTGGAGGTCCAGGAAATGACGTTTTGAAGCGTGTGAGAAGGATGCCCGTTAATTCCACAGTAAAATCTTTCTTCTTTAAGCTACATACCAATTGTTTGCCAGTTAAAACGTGGTTACACGAAAAAGGTATTTACGTGCCATGGAGTGTTGACTGCTCACTCTGTAAAAAACCGGAGACTATCGATCACGCATTCATAGATTGTTGGGACGCTGTCTTCCATTGGGACATTTTACAGAGAACACTTAAAAAAGAACTTCCAATTACACCAATTGGTATACGGTTTCTGCCCACAGATAATACTGATGGAACACCTTGCGATATGTTCATGCTCCTGAGCCTCCACAGCTTATGGAAAACAAGGATGGCAGTACGCCATGCCGATGTGAAAGTTTGTTCGGTGCGGGAAAATTTTATTGCAAGCATTGCAAATCTAAGAGCACAGTATCGTGCGCAAGCCGACCCTCCTGAGTGGGTGGCTATTCTAGATGAACTCGTAAACTTTAAGCATTTTTAATATGACCATGTATTTTTAGTGTGAGTGATTTGTTTGTATATATATGTATATGTGTGTTCATTTGGTGTCAAAGCAGGCAATAAAGAAAAAAAAAGCCTGGTTAGCTCAGATGGTAGAGCGGCTGCCCCGGAAAGGCGGTGGTCCCGGGTTCGAGTCCCGGACCAGGCCGAATTTTTCTTCAACTGCGAGGCTTTCTTTCGAGGAACCCGGTTGGGTTTCCATTGTAGCAAATTGCTACATTTGGGTGGATGTCTCAGTTTCCCTTTAATTACTTATCTACACCTAGCGGATTTCCGCTGAACTATTACATCATACACTTGCCTTTGCTTCGAGTTGTCGACAAATTCGACTTCGCCCTGCCATCTGCTAGCCGCCTGGTTAGCTCAGATGGTAGAGCGGCTGCCCCGGAAAGGCGGTGGTCCCGGGTTCGAGTCCCGGACCAGGACGAATTTTTCTTCAACTGCGAGGCTTTCTTTCGAGGAACCCGGTTGGGTTTCCATTGTAGCAAATTGCTACATTTGGGTGGATGTCTCAGTTTTCCTTTAATTACTTATCTACACCTAGCGGATTTCCGCTGAACTATTACATCATACACTTGCCTTTGCTTCGAGTTGTCGACAAATTCGACTTCGCCCTGCCATCTGCTAGCCGCCTGGTTAGCTCAGATGGTAGAGCGGCTGCCCCGGAAAGGCGGTGGTCCCGGGTTCGAGTCCCGGACCAGGACGAATTTTTCTTCAACTGCGAGGCTTTCTTTCGAGGAACCCGGTTGGGTTTCCATTGTAGCAAATTGCTACATTTGGGTGGATGTCTCAGTTTCCCTTTAATTACTTATCTACACCTAGCGGATTTCCGCTGAACTATTACATCATACACTTGCCTTTGCTTCGAGTTGTCGACAAATTCGACTTCGCCCTGCCATCTGCTAGCCGCCTGGTTAGCTCAGATGGTAGAGCGGCTGCCCCGGAAAGGCGGTGGTCCCGGGTTCGAGTCCCGGACCAGGACGAATTTTTCTTCAACTGCGAGGCTTTCTTTCGAGGAACCCGGTTGGGTTTCCATTGTAGCAAATTGCTACATTTGGGTGGATGTCTCAGTTTCCCTTTAATTACTTATCTACACCTAGCGGATTTCCGCTGAACTATTACATCATACACTTGCCTTTGCTTCGAGTTGTCGACAAATTCGACTTCGCCCTGCCATCTGCTAGCCGCCTGGTTAGCTCAGATGGTAGAGCGGCTGCCCCGGAAAGGCGGTGGTCCCGGGTTCGAGTCCCGGACCAGGACGAATTTTTCTTCAACTGCGAGGCTTTCTTTCGAGGAACCCGGTTGGGTTTCCATTGTAGCAAATTGCTACATTTGGGTGGATGTCTCAGTTTCCCTTTAATTACTTATCTACACCTAGCGGATTTCCGCTGAACTATTACATCATACACTTGCCTTTGCTTCGAGTTGTCGACAAATTCGACTTCGCCCTGCCATCTGCTAGCCGCCTGGTTAGCTCAGATGGTAGAGCGGCTGCCCCGGAAAGGCGGTGGTCCCGGGTTCGAGTCCCGGACCAGGACGAATTTTTCTTCAACTGCGAGGCTTTCTTTCGAGGAACCCGGTTGGGTTTCCATTGTAGCAAATTGCTACATTTGGGTGGATGTCTCAGTTTCCCTTTAATTACTTATCTACACCTAGCGGATTTCCGCTGAACTATTACATCATACACTTGCCTTTGCTTCGAGTTGTCGACAAATTCGACTTCGCCCTGCCATCTGCTAGCCGCCTGGTTAGCTCAGATGGTAGAGCGGCTGCCCCGGAAAGGCGGTGGTCCCGGGTTCGAGTCCCGGACCAGGACGAATTTTTCTTCAACTGCGAGGCTTTCTTTCGAGGAACCCGGTTGGGTTTCCATTGTAGCAAATTGCTACATTTGGGTGGATGTCTCAGTTTCCTTTAATTACTTATCTACACCTAGCGGATTTCCGCTGAACTAATACGTCATACACTTGCCTTTGCTTCGAGTTGTCGACAAATTCGACTTCGCCCTGCCATCTGCTAGCCGCTTGGTTAGCTCAGAGGGATTCTACTTCCGGCTACCGTTCGGTACGGACGTTGAATGTCGCGCTCCGTAGGGGCGGTGTTTGCGGCTATGCCAAGCCGCGGAAACAGGATGACTGCTACCGCTGAACCGGATTACCACGTTGTTTTGCCGCCTCTGCCAACAGGTTCGTGTGTTTTAAACACCGTTTTTCTTCACGGTGACGTGAAAGCGAGGCCATTTCGTGTCGAAGATTTTCGTGACACGTTGGCTCATCTGGAATTGCTCCCTGAGGTGGTCGCCTTGGGGGCGTTTCAGATGAACCACGTCTGGGCTGTGACGTTCGAGAGTGCAGAGGCGACGAAGAAGATGCTGAAGCACGCGGAAGTTCAAGTCAAGGAACGACGCTGTTTGGTTGTGGATCCGCATAACCGGGAGGTGCGGCTAAAGCTGCACTGGTTACTGCACAATGTGCATGACGATGACGTACATGCGGCGTTTGTTCCGTACGGAAAAGTATCTGACATCCAAAAAGAACGCTGGCGTGTACAAGGTGTCACGGACAAGGGATCGTCTATGCGTACGGTGTCCCTGAAGCTGAAGCCTGGCTTGACAATTGATGATCTTCCGCATCAGATACGAATAGCAGGCATAATGGCGCTAGTGGTCGTGGCAGGTCGTGCTCCCCTATGTCTTCGGTGCAACCGTACGGGGCACATCAGACGTGAGTGCCGCGTGCCGCGTTGTTCTGTGTGTCGAAGATTCGGCCACGAAGACAGTCAGTGCGTACGCACGTACGCAAGCATCGCAGGGCCACCAAAAAATGAGGAAATCGTCAACGAGCTCCTTATGGACGAAGTTGACGCGGAGGAAATTGCAGTGCGTCTGGACCAACCTTGTCGCCGCCTTCGAAGAAAGACTTGGCGGTAACGACGGAGAAACACGATCTTACGCAGGTCGCGAGTGAAGCCATATTGACATCAGGCGCGCCTACACCTGCTAAAGAGGCTGAAACAAACAACGACGCAAGTGCAGGCAAGCAACCGTCCGCAACAACTTCACAGGATGATGCATGCCTCATGGACACCACGGAAACGAGCAAAGCGGCAGCAGCGGCCAAGAGAACGCACGAAGAAAGTGCCGGAGGGGAGCAAAAGTTGAGCACTTCCAGTGCGAAGCGAACCACCTGTGAAGACAGCAACTGGCCGGAGGCCTACCTTTCGACCGGCGCCAAACCTACCGCCGGACAGAAAGGTGTCGGGGACACCTCCGACTTAATACGTCGTGCTTGCGTGTGTTTGTGCCCGTTTCAGTGGGGGGTGAGGGGAGGCAATGCTGCTACTTTGGAGCTACGGATGGAATGCCAGTCAAACGTGCAAGCTGACTGCAGACACGTGAAGGCAATGTGAGTGACCTTTCGTAGCCGACAATAGCAGTGCATAGATTGTGATCTCTTTCATGTAGAAATGGAGCTACGCCTCGAAACACCCTTACGCGTCGGCACGATTAACGTGCGGGGTCTTACGGCAAGGAGGAAACAATGTCAGCTTAACCGCCTGTTCATCGAAAAGAATCTCGACATTATTGCGGTTCAGGAAACAAAGATTGAAACTGAGGAAGGGACGGACCGCCTAGTGCAACCTTTCATGACTAGATATTATGTGTGTGTTTCCCATTCTGTTGGAAGAGCGGGGGGCTGTGCGCTCTTTCTCCGGAATAATATTGGTATATGTGTTGAAAATGTATTTAGTGATGATAGCGGGCGCATTATAGTGTGTGATTTTTTGTTATGTACTCTGAAGTGGCGTGTTATCTGCATTTACGCGCCAAATAGAACAGCCGAGCGAAGGGCGTTTTTTGAATGCGTGGAATGTCACTTGAAGTGTGAGAGAACCATAGTCATCATGGGAGACTTCAACTGTGTCTGCAAAGTGGAAGACAGAGCCCGTAAGCAGCCTGGTCTCGATGTAAGTGCGCTACGTATAGCAGCACTGGTGGAAGAACATAATTTAGAGGATGTAATCGCCGTTTTGGCCAACAATGATTCACCTCAGTTCACTCATTTTCAAGGGGACAGCCACGCAAGACTGGATCGTGTCTATGTTTCTGCGGAAGCGATACCATTGTGCAGTGATTATGAAATCAGCCATGTTTATTTTAGCGACCACAGTTTGGTTCTTTTTCACTTGGTCCAAAAAAGCCGTCAAGTTTCAACTGGGGACTATGGAAATTCAATGAAAAACTGCTGCAGGACGAAACCTTTGTAAAAAAAATTCAAGACAGCCTCAAAGAGCTGTTATCGGGTGGTCAAAAAGATTATACAGAAAAGTGGGAGTGTTTTAAGCAAGACACGAAGTTAACAGCGATAGAAAGATCCAGTGTTTTACACCACCAGGAAAAAAGAAAAGAAATGGAATTACAAAGTGAGCTCAACTTTTATTTAAGCATGGAGAGCAACCATCCGGGATGTTTCGCAAAAGAAATAAAGCAAACGAAAGCACAGTTGGAACTTGTCGATAAGGAAAAATATCGTGGTGCAATTATACGCGCACGCGCAGAACGTTTATGGTGTGGGGAACAACCTACAAAGCGCTCGCTTTCTGATGAAAAGAGTTATGCCGCGAGAAAAGAGATAAATGCGATAACATACCAAAATGTAGTAGTACGGGACAAAGAAACCGTCCAACGCGCCTTTGTAGAATATTACGACGAACTTTTAGGACAGGAACCGCAATGTGAACAAGGTTTCGATCGCGAATTCTTACACCTTTTGCCCGGACTGGAAGAGGAAGACCGAAAAAGATTAGAAATGCCAATTAGCATCAAAGAAATAGAGGAAGCTATAGATGACTTGAGCCCTGGCAAAACGCCAGGACCCGACGGATTGAGTGGGGCATTCTATAAATTTTTCAAAACAGAAATAGCTACAACCCTTTATCACGTAATCACAGAAGCTTATGAAAACCAGTTACTGCCGCCATCGTTTCGCGAGAGCCACATTGTACTGATACCAAAATCCACCGATTCCACATCTCTCCTATCTGTACGAGCCTATCGTCCAATCAGCCTAACGAATACAGACTATAAAGTATACACAAAACTTTTGGGTAGAAGGCTACAAAGCATAATAACACGGTTGATAGGGCCACATCAAACATGTGGCATCAAGGGCAGGTCAATTACCACTAACATACACGTAGCAAGAACAGTTCTTGAGCATTGTGATGACTTTTCTGGTAGGGTGGCCATGCTACAATTGGACTTGGAAAAAGCATTCGATAGGGTGACGCACGCTATTCTTTTCGATGTTTTGGAGCATGTGAACGTGGGATCAATCTTAACAGAAGGGATTAGAATGTGCTATGCAGACATCTCCACAAAAGTGATAGTTAACAGAACACTCAGCACCAGCATTCAAGTCAGATCTTCCGTGAGACAGGGATGTGGTTTATCGCCTTTACTGTTTGCCCTATATCTCGAGCCATTGTGTCTAAAGATATTAGATGATAGCAACATCAGAGGTTTTAGGGTGGGTTACAGTGAAGTAAAACTGCTGGCATACGCGGATGACGTCGCTGTTTTTTGCGACGACGCGCAAAGTGTAAGCAATGCTGTGAATGTTGTGACAAAATATTGTAAAATGACAGGAAGCGTAATTAATTGGGGCAAGTCGACTGGGATATGGTATGGACAGTGGGAGGACACACCTCCATTTTTTGCAAAAATACAGTGGACAAATTTGCCGACCAAGTACTTAGGGGTACCTCTACAACACCACCAGGACACGAAAGATTATTGGCAAGGAGAGGTGGAAGAAATGAAGGCAAAAACGGCGAAGTTCGGTGGACGAGATCTGTCAATGTTCACCCGAGCAACGGTGTGTAATGTATTCTTAGTGGCCAAAATTTGGTATGTGATGCAAGCACTATGCGCATCAAGAGTTAGCATACAAAGAATACACAGGCAGTTTGCCATCTTTATTTGGGGGTCCGTCTGGGAGCGCACCAGCCGCACTAATTTGTTTAGGACGGTGAAAAGTGGAGGCCTAGGGTTAGCTCATCTTTTTTTAAGACAAGTCGTGTCCAGATTTTTGTTTCTACGTGATCAAAAAGATCCGTTTTTGTGCGCAGTCCTTCAAACACGTTTGCGTAATGCGCTGCCTCAATTTGTTGTGTCCTCAAATTATACAATAGGACCTAGGATCAGAGGCTTCCTGCGAGAAGTCGTGTTGTCTTTTGAATTCTTATACGTGCGCTTTTCAATGGATTACCTTGCATCTGTTAAGCGCAAAAGACTTTACAAAGATTTACTTGATGTATCATTGCCAGTGCCTGTTTATCGTTCAATGTACCATGTTGAATCCAGTGGAAGGAATGTGCTGAAAAGAGTCAAGCGGATGCCGATACGGTCATCCGTAAAAACGTTTTTCTTTCAATTACACACTGGAACGCTTCCAGTGAAGCCATGGCTGAGGGAAAGGGGAATCGTTGTACCGTGGTCCGTGAACTGCCTGAGATGCAGGCAACGGGAAACTATTGAGCATATGTTTCTTGATTGTTCAGATGCGGTGTTCCTATGGGACATCCTGCAACGAACGTTGAAAGAAGAATTGCCGATTACACCATACGGCATCCGCTTCCTGCCAACTGAAAACGCAGATAAGCCATGCGATATGTTTATGGCACTTTGTTTACACAGCGTCTGGAAGACACGAATGGATGTGCGTCACGAGAGGCTAGTTATTCGTCCTGCGAAAGATAATTTTTGGGAAAGCATGCTGTATCTGCGTGAAGCTTACCGAGCAAAAAAAGAACCACCCGAATGGATACATGTATTGGATGAATTAGTGGCGATCAAGTGTTTTTAACTATCTGCAAGGACCCAAGACGGTCTTTGCTTTTATCAGTGTAAAGTGTATATGTTATGTGTGTATGTCGAAGACCGGCAATAAAGAAAAAAAAAAGCCTGGTTAGCTCAGATGGTAGAGCGGCTGCCCCGGAAAGGCGGTGGTCCCGGGTTCGAGTCCCGGACCAGGACGAATTTTTCTTCAACTGCGAGGCTTTCTTTCGAGGAACCCGGTTGGGTTTCCATTGTAGCAAATTGCTACATTTGGGTGGATGTCTCAGTTTCCCTTTAATTACTTATCTACACCTAGCGGATTTCCGCTGAACTAATACGTCATACACTTGCCTTTGCTTCGAGTTGTCGACAAATTCGACTTCGCCCTGCCATCTGCTAGCCGCCTGGTTAGCTCAGATGGTAGAGCGGCTGCCCCGGAAAGGCGGTGGTCCCGGGTTCGAGTCCCGGACCAGGACGAATTTTTCTTCAACTGCGAGGCTTTCTTTCGAGGAACCCGGTTGGGTTTCCATTGTATCAAATTGCTACATTTGGGTGGATGTCTCAGTTTCCCTTTAATTACTTATCTACACCTAGCGGATTTCCGCTGAACTATTACATCATACACTTGCCTTTGCTTCGAGTTGTCGACAAATTCGACTTCGCCCTGCCATCTGCTAGCCGCCTGGTTAGCTCAGATGGTAGAGCGGCTGCCCCGGAAAGGCGGTGGTCCCGGGTTCGAGTCCCGGACCAGGACGAATTTTTCTTCAACTGCGAGGCTTTCTTTCGAGGAACCCGGTTGGGTTTCCATTGTAGCAAATTGCTACATTTGGGTGGATGTCTCAGTTTCCTTTTAATTACTTATCTACACCTAGCGGATTTCCGCTGAACTAATACGTCCTACACTTGCCTTTGCTTCGAGTTGTCGACAAATTCGACTTCGCCCTGCCATCTGCTAGCCGCTTGGTTAGCTCAGAGGGATTCTACTTCCGGCTACCGTTCGGTACGGACGTTGAATGTCGCGCTCCGTAGGGGCGGTGTTTGCGGCTATGCCAAGCCGCGGAAACAGGATGACTGCTACCGCTGAACCGGATTACCACGTTGTTTTGCCGCCTCTGCCAACAGGTTCGTGTGTTTTAAACACCGTTTTTCTTCACGGTGACGTGAAAGCGAGGCCATTTCGTGTCGAAGATTTTCGTGACACGTTGGCTCATCTGGAATTGCTCCCTGAGGTGGTCGCCTTGGGGGCGTTTCAGATGAACCACGTCTGGGCTGTGACGTTCGAGAGTGCAGAGGCGACGAAGAAGATGCTGAAGCACGCGGAAGTTCAAGTCAAGGAACGACGCTGTTTGGTTGTGGATCCGCATAACCGGGAGGTGCGGCTAAAGCTGCACTGGTTACTGCACAATGTGCATGACGATGACGTACATGCGGCGTTTGTTCCGTACGGAAAAGTATCTGACATCCAAAAAGAACGCTGGCGTGTACAAGGTGTCACGGACAAGGGATCGTCTATGCGTACGGTGTCCCTGAAGCTGAAGCCTGGCTTGACAATTGATGATCTTCCGCATCAGATACGAATAGCAGGCATAATGGCGCTAGTGGTCGTGGCAGGTCGTGCTCCCCTATGTCTTCGGTGCAACCGTACGGGGCACATCAGACGTGAGTGCCGCGTGCCGCGTTGTTCTGTGTGTCGAAGATTCGGCCACGAAGACAGTCAGTGCGTACGCACGTACGCAAGCATCGCAGGGCCACCAAAAAATGAGGAAATCGTCAACGAGCTCCTTATGGACGAAGTTGACGCGGAGGAAATTTGCAGTGCGTCTGGACCAACCTTGTCGCCGCCTTCGAAGAAAGACTTGGCGGTAACGACGGAGAAACACGATCTTACGCAGGTCGCGAGTGAAGCCATATTGACATCAGGCGCGCCTACACCTGCTAAAGAGGCTGAAACAAACAACGACGCAAGTGCAGGGAAGCAACCGTCCGCAACAACTTCACAGGATGATGCATGCCTCATGGACACCACGGAAACGAGCAAAGCGGCAGCAGCGGCCAAGAGAACGCACGAAGAAAGTGCCGGAGGGGAGCAAAAGTTGAGCACTTCCAGTGCGAACGAACCACCTGTGAAGACAGCAACTGGCCGGAGGCCTACCTTTCGACCGGCGCCAAACCTACCGCCGGACAGAAAGGTGTCGGGGACACCTCCGACTTAATACGTCGTGCTTGCGTGTGTTTGTGCCCGTTTCAGTGGGGGGTGAGGGGAGGCAATGCTGCTACTTTGGAGCTACGGATGGAATGCCAGTCAAACGTGCAAGCTGACTGCAGACACGTGAAGGCAATGTGAGTGACCTTTCGTAGCCGACAATAGCAGTGCATAGATTGTGATCTCTTTCATGTAGAAATGGAGCTACGCCTCGAAACACCCTTACGCGTCGGCACGATTAACGTGCGGGGTCTTACGGCAAGGAGGAAACAATGTCAGCTTAACCGCCTGTTCATCGAAAAGAATCTCGACATTATTGCGGTTCAGGAAACAAAGATTGAAACTGAGGAAGGGACGGACCGCCTAGTGCAACCTTTCATGACTAGATATTATGTGTGTGTTTCCCATTCTGTTGGAAGAGCGGGGGGCTGTGCGCTCTTTCTCCGGAATAATATTGGTATATGTGTTGAAAATGTATTTAGTGATGATAGCGGGCGCATTATAGTGTGTGATTTTTTGTTATGTACTCTGAAGTGGCGTGTTATCTGCATTTACGCGCCAAATAGAACAGCCGAGCGAAGGGCGTTTTTTGAATGCGTGGAATGTCACTTGAAGTGCGAGAGAACCATAGTCATCATGGGAGACTTCAACTGTGTCTGCAAAGTGGAAGACAGAGCCCGTAAGCAGCCTGGTCTCGATGTAAGTGCGCTACGTTAGCAGCACTGGTGGAAGAACATAATTTAGAGGATGTAGGCGCCGTTTTGGCCAACAATGATTCACCTCAGTTCACTCATTTTCAAGGGGACAGCCACGCAAGACTGGATCGTGTCTATGTTTCTGCGGAAGCGATACCATTGTGCAGTGATTATGAAATCAGCCATGTTTATTTTAGCGACCACAGTTTGGTTCTTTTTTCACTTGGTCCAAAAAAGCCGTCAAGTTTCAACTGGGGACTATGGAAATTCAATGAAAAACTGCTGCAGGACGAAACCTTTGTAAAAAAAATTCAAGACAGCCTCAAAGAGCTGTTATCGGGTGGTCAAAAAGATTATACAGAAAAGTGGGAGTGTTTTAAGCAAGACACGAAGTTAACAGCGATAGAAAGATCCAGTGTCTTACACCACCAGGAAAAAAGAACAGAAATGGAATTACAAAGTGAGCTCAACTTTTATTTAAGCATGGAGAGCAACCATCCGGGATGTTTCGCAAAAGAAATAAAGCAAACGAAAGCACAGTTGGAACTTGTCGATAAGGAAAAATATCGTGGTGCAATTATACGCGCACGCGCAGAACGTTTATGGTGTGGGGAACAACCTACAAAGCGCTCGCTTTCTGATGAAAAGAGTTATGCCGCGAGAAAAGAGATAAATGCGATAACATACCAAAATGTAGTAGTACGGGACAAAGAAACCGTCCAACGCGCCTTTGTAGAATATTACGACGAACTTTTAGGACAGGAACCGCAATGTGAACAAGGTTTCGATCGCGAATTCTTACACCTTTTGCCCGGACTGGAAGAGGAAGACCGAAAAAGATTAGAAATGCCAATTAGCATCAAAGAAATAGAGGAAGCTATAGATGACTTGAGCCCTGGCAAAACGCCAGGACCCGACGGATTGAGTGGGGCATTCTATAAATTTTTCAAAACAGAAATAGCTACAACCCTTTATCACGTAATCACAGAAGCTTATGAAAACCAGTTACTGCCGCCATCGTTTCGCGAGAGCCACATTGTACTGATACCAAAATCCACCGATTCCACATCTCTCCTATCTGTACGAGCCTATCGTCCAATCAGCCTAACGAATACAGACTATAAAGTATACACAAAACTTTTGGGTAGAAGGCTACAAAGCATAATAACACGGTTGATAGGGCCACATCAAACATGTGGCATCAAGGGCAGGTCAATTACCACTAACATACACGTAGCAAGAACAGTTCTTGAGCATTGTGATGACTTTTCTGGTAGGGTGGCCATGCTACAATTGGACTTGGAAAAAGCATTCGATAGGGTGACGCACGCTATTCTTTTCGATGTTTTGGAGCATGTGAACGTGGGATCAATCTTAACAGAAGGGATTAGAATGTGCTATGCAGACATCTCCACAAAAGTGATAGTTAACAGAACACTCAGCACCAGCATTCAAGTCAGATCTTCCGTGAGACAGGGATGTGGTTTATCGCCTTTACTGTTTGCCCTATATCTCGAGCCATTGTGTCTAAAGATATTAGATGATAGCAACATCAGAGGTTTTAGGGTGGGTTACAGTGAAGTAAAACTGCTGGCATACGCGGATGACGTCGCTGTTTTTTGCGACGACGCGCAAAGTGTAAGCAATGCTGTGAATGTTGTGACAAAATATTGTAAAATGACAGGAAGCGTAATTAATTGGGGCAAGTCGACTGGGATATGGTATGGACAGTGGGAGGACACACCTCCATTTTTTGCAAAAATACAGTGGACAAATTTGCCGACCAAGTACTTAGGGGTACCTCTACAACACCACCAGGACACGAAAGATTATTGGCAAGGAGAGGTGGAAGAAATGAAGGCAAAAACGGCGAAGTTCGGTGGACGAGATCTGTCAATGTTCACCCGAGCAACGGTGTGTAATGTATTCTTAGTGGCCAAAATTTGGTATGTGATGCAAGCACTATGCGCATCAAGAGTTAGCATACAAAGAATACACAGGCAGTTTGCCATCTTTATTTGGGGGTCCGTCTGGGAGCGCACCAGCCGCACTAATTTGTTTAGGACGGTGAAAAGTGGAGGCCTAGGGTTAGCTCATCTTTTTTTAAGACAAGTCGTGTCCAGATTTTTGTTTCTACGTGATCAAAAAGATCCGTTTTTGTGCGCAGTCCTTCAAACACGTTTGCGTAATGCGCTGCCTCAATTTGTTGTGTCCTCAAATTATACAATAGGACCTAGGATCAGAGGCTTCCTGCGAGAAGTCGTGTTGTCTTTTGAATTCTTATACGTGCGCTTTTCAATGGATTACCTTGCATCTGTTAAGCGCAAAAGACTTTACAAAGATTTACTTGATGTATCATTGCCAGTGCCTGTTTATCGTTCAATGTACCATGTTGAATCCAGTGGAAGGAATGTGCTGAAAAGAGTCAAGCGGATGCCGATACGGTCATCCGTAAAAACGTTTTTCTTTCAATTACACACTGGAACGCTTCCAGTGAAGCCATGGCTGAGGGAAAGGGGAATCTTTGTACCGTGGTCCGTGAACTGCCTGAGATGCAGGCAACCGGAAACTATTGAGCATATGTTTCTTGATTGTTCAGATGCGGTGTTCCTATGGGACATCCTGCAACGAACGTTGAAAGAAGAATTGCCGATTACACCATACGGCATCCGCTTCCTGCCAACTGAAAACGCAGATAAGCCATGTGATATGTTTATGGCACTTTGTTTACACAGCGTCTGGAAGACACGAATGGATGTGCGTCACGAGAGGCTAGTTATTCGTCCTGCGAAAGATCATTTTTTGGAAAGCATGCTGTATCTGCGTGAAGCTTACCGAGCAAAAAAAGAACCACCCGAATGGATACATGTATTGGATGAATTAGTGGCGATCAAGTGTTTTTAACTATCTGCAAGGACCCAAGACGGTCTTTGCTTTTATCAGTGTAAAGTGTATATGTTATGTGTGTATGTCGAAGACCGGCAATAAAGAAAAAAAAAAGCCTGGTTAGCTCAGATGGTAGAGCGGCTGCCCCGGAAAGGCGGTGGTCCCGGGTTCGAGTCCCGGACCAGGACGAATTTTTCTTCAACTGCGAGGCTTTCTTTCGAGGAACCCGGTTGGGTTTCCATTGTAGCAAATTGCTACATTTGGGTGGATGTCTCAGTTTCCCTTTAATTACTTATCTACACCTAGCGGATTTCCGCTGAACTATTACATCATACACTTGCCTTTGCTTCGAGTTGTCGACAAATTCGACTTCGCCCTGCCATCTGCTAGCCGCCTGGTTAGCTCAGATGGTAGAGCGGCTGCCCCGGAAAGGCGGTGGTCCCGGGTTCGAGTCCCGGACCAGGACGAATTTTTCTTCAACTGCGAGGCTTTCTTTCGAGGAACCCGGTTGGGTTTCCATTGTAGCAAATTGCTACATTTGGGTGGATGTCTCAGTTTCCCTTTAATTACTTATCTACACCTAGCGGATTTCCGCTGAACTATTACATCATACACTTGCCTTTGCTTCGAGTTGTCGACAAATTCGACTTCGCCCTGCCATCTGCTAGCCGCCTGGTTAGCTCAGATGGTAGAGCGGCTGCCCCGGAAAGGCGGTGGTCCCGGGTTCGAGTCCCGGACCAGGACGAATTTTTCTTCAACTGCGAGGCTTTCTTTCGAGGAACCCGGTTGGGTTTCCATTGTAGCAAATTGCTACATTTGGGTGGATGTCTCAGTTTCCTTTTAATTACTTATCTACACCTAGCGGATTTCCGCTGAACTATTACATCATACACTTGCCTTTGCTTCGAGTTGTCGACAAATTCGACTTCGCCCTGCCATCTGCTAGCCGCCTGGTTAGCTCAGATGGTAGAGCGGCTGCCCCGGAAAGGCGGTGGTCCCGGGTTCGAGTCCCGGACCAGGACGAATTTTTCTTCAACTGCGAGGCTTTCTTTCGAGGAACCCGGTTGGGTTTCCATTGTAGCAAATTGCTACATTTGGGTGGATGTCTCAGTTTCCTTTAATTACTTATCTACACCTAGCGGATTTCCGCTGAACTATACAGTCATACACTTGCCTTTGCTTCGAGTTGTCGACAAATTCGACTTCGCCCTGCCATCTGCTAGCCGCCTGGTTAGCTCAGATGGTAGAGCGGCTGCCCCGGAAAGGCGGTGGTCCCGGGTTCGAGTCCCGGACCAGGACGAATTTTTCTTCAACTGCGAGGCTTTCTTTCGAGGAACCCGGTTGGGTTTCCATTGTAGCAAATTGCTACATTTGGGTGGATGTCTCAGTTTCCCTTTAATTACTTATCTACACCTAGCGGATTTCCGCTGAACTATTACATCATACACTTGCCTTTGCTTCGAGTTGTCGACAAATTCGACTTCGCCCTGCCATCTGCTAGCCGCCTGGTTAGCTCAGATGGTAGAGCGGCTGCCCCGGAAAGGCGGTGGTCCCGGGTTCGAGTCCCGGACCAGGACGAATTTTTCTTCAACTGCGAGGCTTTCTTTCGAGGAACCCGGTTGGGTTTCCATTGTAGCAAATTGCTACATTTGGGTGGATGTCTCAGTTTCCCTTTAATTACTTATCTACACCTAGCGGATTTCCGCTGAACTATTACATCATACACTTGCCTTTGCTTCGAGTTGTCGACAAATTCGACTTCGCCCTGCCATCTGCTAGCCGCCTGGTTAGCTCAGATGGTAGAGCGGCTGCCCCGGAAAGGCGGTGGTCCCGGGTTCGAGTCCCGGACCAGGACGAATTTTTCTTCAACTGCGAGGCTTTCTTTCGAGGAACCCGGTTGGGTTTCCATTGTAGCAAATTGCTACATTTGGGTGGATGTCTCAGTTTCCCTTTAATTACTTATCTCCACCTAGCGGATTTCCGCTGAACTATTACATCATACACTTGCCTTTGCTTCGAGTTGTCGACAAATTCGACTTCGCCCTGCCATCTGCTAGCCGCCTGGTTAGCTCAGATGGTAGAGCGGCTGCCCCGGAAAGGCGGTGGTCCCGGGTTCGAGTCCCGGACCAGGACGAATTTTTCTTCAACTGCGAGGCTTTCTTTCGAGGAACCCGGTTGGGTTTCCATTGTAGCAAATTGCTACATTTGGGTGGATGTCTCAGTTTCCCTTTAATTACTTATCTACACCTAGCGGATTTCCGCTGAACTATTACATCATACACTTGCCTTTGCTTCGAGTTGTCGACAAATTCGACTTCGCCCTGCCATCTGCTAGCCGCCTGGTTAGCTCAGATGGTAGAGCGGCTGCCCCGGAAAGGCGGTGGTCCCGGGTTCGAGTCCCGGACCAGGACGAATTTTTCTTCAACTGCGAGGCTTTCTTTCGAGGAACCCGGTTGGGTTTCCATTGTAGCAAATTGCTACATTTGGGTGGATGTCTCAGTTTCCCTTTAATTACTTATCTACACCTAGCGGATTTCCGCTGAACTATTACATCATACACTTGCCTTTGCTTCGAGTTGTCGACAAATTCGACTTCGCCCTGCCATCTGCTAGCCGCCTGGTTAGCTCAGATGGTAGAGCGGCTGCCCCGGAAAGGCGGTGGTCCCGGGTTCGAGTCCCGGACCAGGACGAATTTTTCTTCAACTGCGAGGCTTTCTTTCGAGGAACCCGGTTGGGTTTCCATTGTAGCAAATTGCTACATTTGGGTGGATGTCTCAGTTTCCCTTTAATTACTTATCTACACCTAGCGGATTTCCGCTGAACTATTACATCATACACTTGCCTTTGCTTCGAGTTGTCGACAAATTCGACTTCGCCCTGCCATCTGCTAGCCGCCTGGTTAGCTCAGATGGTAGAGCGGCTGCCCCGGAAAGGCGGTGGTCCCGGGTTCGAGTCCCGGACCAGGACGAATTTTTCTTCAACTGCGAGGCTTTCTTTCGAGGAACCCGGTTGGGTTTCCATTGTAGCAAATTGCTACATTTGGGTGGATGTCTCAGTTTCCTTTAATTACTTATCTACACCTAGCGGATTTCCGCTGAACTATTACATCATACACTTGCCTTTGCTTCGAGTTGTCGACAAATTCGACTTCGCCCTGCCATCTGCTAGCCGCCTGGTTAGCTCAGATGGTAGAGCGGCTGCCCCGGAAAGGCGGTGGTCCCGGGTTCGAGTCCCGGACCAGGACGAATTTTTCTTCAACTGCGAGGCTTTCTTTCGAGGAACCCGGTTGGGTTTCCATTGTAGCAAATTGCTACATTTGGGTGGATGTCTCAGTTTCCCTTTAATTACTTATCTACACCTAGCGGATTTCCGCTGAACTATTACATCATACACTTGCCTTTGCTTCGAGTTGTCGACAAATTCGACTTCGCCCTGCCATCTGCTAGCCGCCTGGTTAGCTCAGATGGTAGAGCGGCTGCCCCGGAAAGGCGGTGGTCCCGGGTTCGAGTCCCGGACCAGGACGAATTTTTCTTCAACTGCGAGGCTTTCTTTCGAGGAACCCGGTTGGGTTTCCATTGTAGCAAATTGCTACATTTGGGTGGATGTCTCAGTTTCCTTTTAATTACTTATCTACACCTAGCGGATTTCCGCTGAACTATTACATCATACACTTGCCTTTGCTTCGAGTTGTCGACAAATTCGACTTCGCCCTGCCATCTGCTAGCCGCCTGGTTAGCTCAGATGGTAGAGCGGCTGCCCCGGAAAGGCGGTGGTCCCAG
Source organism: Dermacentor silvarum (assembly GCF_013339745.2). NCBI lineage: Eukaryota > Metazoa > Arthropoda > Arachnida > Ixodida > Ixodidae > Dermacentor > Dermacentor silvarum. The sequence continues at coordinate 172,456,945 of NC_051158.1, forward strand.
GTTCGAGTCCCGGACCAGGACGAATTTTTCTTCAACTGCGAGGCTTTCTTTCGAGGAACCCGGTTGGGTTTCCATTGTAGCAAATTGCTACATTTGGGTGGATGTCTCAGTTTCCTTTAATTACTTATCTACACCTAGCGGATTTCCGCTGAACTATTACAGTCATACACTTGCCTTTGCTTCGAGTTGTCGACAAATTCGACTTCGCCCTGCCATCTGCTAGCCGCCTGGTTAGCTCAGATGGTAGAGCGGCTGCCCCGGAAAGGCGGTGGTCCCGGGTTCGAGTCCCGGACCAGGACGAATTTTTCTTCAACTGCGAGGCTTTCTTTCGAGGAACCCGGTTGGGTTTCCATTGTAGCAAATTGCTACATTTGGGTGGATGTCTCAGTTTCCCTTTAATTACTTATCTACACCTAGCGGATTTCCGCTGAACTATTACATCATACACTTGCCTTTGCTTCGAGTTGTCGACAAATTCGACTTCGCCCTGCCATCTGCTAGCCGCCTGGTTAGCTCAGATGGTAGAGCGGCTGCCCCGGAAAGGCGGTGGTCCCGGGTTCGAGTCCCGGACCAGGACGAATTTTTCTTCAACTGCGAGGCTTTCTTTCGAGGAACCCGGTTGGGTTTCCATTGTAGCAAATTGCTACATTTGGGTGGATGTCTCAGTTTCCTTTAATTACTTATCTACACCTAGCGGATTTCCGCTGAACTATTACATCATACACTTGCCTTTGCTTCGAGTTGTCGACAAATTCGACTTCGCCCTGCCATCTGCTAGCCGCCTGGTTAGCTCAGATGGTAGAGCGGCTGCCCCGGAAAGGCGGTGGTCCCGGGTTCGAGTCCCGGACCAGGACGAATTTTTCTTCAACTGCGAGGCTTTCTTTCGAGGAACCCGGTTGGGTTTCCATTGTAGCAAATTGCTACATTTGGGTGGATGTCTCAGTTTCCCTTTAATTACTTATCTACACCTAGCGGATTTCCGCTGAACTATTACATCATACACTTGCCTTTGCTTCGAGTTGTCGACAAATTCGACTTCGCCCTGCCATCTGCTAGCCGCCTGGTTAGCTCAGATGGTAGAGCGGCTGCCCCGGAAAGGCGGTGGTCCCGGGTTCGAGTCCCGGACCAGGACGAATTTTTCTTCAACTGCGAGGCTTTCTTTCGAGGAACCCGGTTGGGTTTCCATTGTAGCAAATTGCTACATTTGGGTGGATGTCTCAGTTTCCCTTTAATTACTTATCTACACCTAGCGGATTTCCGCTGAACTATTACATCATACACTTGCCTTTGCTTCGAGTTGTCGACAAATTCGACTTCGCCCTGCCATCTGCTAGCCGCCTGGTTAGCTCAGATGGTAGAGCGGCTGCCCCGGAAAGGCGGTGGTCCCGGGTTCGAGTCCCGGACCAGGACGAATTTTTCTTCAACTGCGAGGCTTTCTTTCGAGGAACCCGGTTGGGTTTCCATTGTAGCAAATTGCTACATTTGGGTGGATGTCTCAGTTTCCCTTTAATTACTTATCTACACCTAGCGGATTTCCGCTGAACTATTACATCATACACTTGCCTTTGCTTCGAGTTGTCGACAAATTCGACTTCGCCCTGCCATCTGCTAGCCGCCTGGTTAGCTCAGATGGTAGAGCGGCTGCCCCGGAAAGGCGGTGGTCCCGGGTTCGAGTCCCGGACCAGGACGAATTTTTCTTCAACTGCGAGGCTTTCTTTCGAGGAACCCGGTTGGGTTTCCATTGTAGCAAATTGCTACATTTGGGTGGATGTCTCAGTTTCCCTTTAATACTTATCTACACCTAGCGGATTTCCGCTGAACTATTACATCATACACTTGCCTTTGCTTCGAGTTGTCGACAAATTCGACTTCGCCCTGCCATCTGCTAGCCGCCTGGTTAGCTCAGATGGTAGAGCGGCTGCCCCGGAAAGGCGGTGGTCCCGTGTTCGAGTCCCGGACCAGGACGAATTTTTCTTCAACTGCGAGGCTTTCTTTCGAGGAACCCGGTTGGGTTTCCATTGTAGCAAATTGCTACATTTGGGTGGATGTCTCAGTTTCCCTTTAATTACTTATCTACACCTAGCGGATTTCCGCTGAACTATTACATCATACACTTGCCTTTGCTTCGAGTTGTCGACAAATTCGACTTCGCCCTGCCATCTGCTAGCCGCCTGGTTAGCTCAGATGGTAGAGCGGCTGCCCCGGAAAGGCGGTGGTCCCGGGTTCGAGTCCCGGACCAGGACGAATTTTTCTTCAACTGCGAGGCTTTCTTTCGAGGAACCCGGTTGGGTTTCCATTGTAGCAAATTGCTACATTTGGGTGGATGTCTCAGTTTCCCTTTAATTACTTATCTACACCTAGCGGATTTCCGCTGAACTATTACATCATACACTTGCCTTTGCTTCGAGTTGTCGACAAATTCGACTTCGCCCTGCCATCTGCTAGCCGCCTGGTTAGCTCAGGGGTTTCCACTTCCGGCCACCGTAGTGTACGGTCGTGTAATGTCGAGCTCCTTTGGAGCAGCGAATGCGACCCAGCAGGGCCGCGGAAACAGGACAGATGCCCAGGAGTCTAAAGACTATGACATTATTTTGCCTCAACTGCCATCAGGTTCTTCTGTTTTAAATACTTTATTCCTTCACGGCAGCGTGAAGGCCAGGCCTTTTCGAGCTGAGGACTTCCGAGACACTTTGAATCGTCTGGAATTGCTTCCCGAGGTGGTTGCCTTGGGGGCGTTTCAGATGAATCACGTATGGGCGGTGACCTTCAAGAATGCGGAAGGAATGAAAAAGTTGCTCGCAGTCACCGACCTGACTGTCAAGAATCACCGCTGCCTCGTGATAGATCCGAGCACCCATACTGTGCGCCTAAGGCTTTATTGGCTGCTTTACCACATGCTTGATGAAGACGTGCGCACCGCTCTCGCACCGTATGGGAAGGTGACGGATGTTTGCAGAGAGCATTGGCGTGTACCAGGACTCGGCGATAAAGGCTCTTCAACACGGACGGTTAGTCTGCAACTAAAGGCTGGCCTTACTTTGGACGACCTGCCACACCAGCTACGAGTGTCTGGCATTATGGCCCTTGTTGTTGTACCTGGAAGGCCGCCGCTTTGTCTGCGGTGCCAGCGAACAGGGCATATTCGCCGAGATTGCCGCGTCCCAAGGTGCAAGCTGTGTCGGCGCTTCGGACATGATGATAGCCAGTGCGCTAAGACCTACGCGAGCGTGGCCAGCCAAAGGAGCCGGGAGGACCCCGCAGAGCACATCACGGACGAGGTGGACGCGGCGGAGGCAGAGGGAGACAAGGTCAGCGAGCCTATATCTCCAGCAGCTGAAACTTCCGAAGGAGAGAATGTGAAAAGTGTTCAAAGTGAAAATGGTGATGTGCCATGTGTACAGCAGGAAACGGCCACCCCAACGTGCGTGGGCAAAGACGCCCCTGACACCGCTCCGCCCTCACCGGGTAATGACGAAGAAGACATGGACGTCGCAAGCAGCTCGTCTGCGAAGCGGCCCCACGGGCAAGTCTCCGACGGCGACGACGGTTCCAGTGAGAAGGTGCAGGAGCCACCCAGAAAAGACATTCCGTACCGCCGTTCATCCTTTAAACCAAAGCCTAACGTTCCGCCGGACTCCCATCCGACGGTAACGAAGGCGCCCCCGTAATAACGAGGGCGTCGTCGAGCAATGCTGTTGTGCAAGGTGAGGGACGGACTCTCTACATTGGTAAAGTGTGGCCGTCTTTGTTTTTTGTTATTAAGAAAGGTTCTCGCACTACTGCGAATCGGCAAAATGCAAGGATGTAGTTAACCTAGAGGCCCAGTTCTCTCTTTCGGAATAAACAACAAAACAAGGATGGATTCAAAATCAAAAATAGCACTACGCATTGGTACGCTTAATGTCCGAGGCCTCGGGGCCAGAAGGCGGCAGTACCAGGTCAGCCGATTATTGCACGACAATGATTTGGACATAGTCGCTCTACAGGAAACAAAAATTGAAAGTGAAGAACGAAGGGATCGAATGCTCGAACCATTTAGAGCTCGATACAATGCTTGCGTTTCTCACGCTGTCGGTAATTCCGGTGGCTGCGTTTTGCTATTGCGGAAATCTTTAGAAATTGTTGTGCAATCTGTATTTGTTTGTCATGAAGGTCGAATGATCGTGTGTGATTTCTCGCTCTGGGATGCTGAATGGCGGGCAATTTGCATATACGCCCCAAATAATGAAAGAGAACACCGCGACTTCTTTGAAAATCTAGAAGTGTATATGAAATCTGAGCGCTATGTCATCTTGCTGGGAGATTTCAACTGTGTTTGTTTTACTGAAGACCGCAATAGCTACTCGCTAGTTCGTGATCACAGTGCGCTTTTTTTGCTCGCAGCAGTCCAAGAGCATGAATTAGAGGATGTTGGTGCTATGTTTCGCGGTGGAATGCAGACTGTGTTTACGCATTTCCAAAGGGGCAGTCACGCTCGATTAGATCGAGCATATGTATCAGCGAGACTGGTTCCGTTGTGCAGTGGCTATGATGTGAGCCACGTATCTTTCAGTGACCATAGTCTCGTTATGTTCTCCCTTGGCAAAAGAAAAGAAAACTGATCTTTCAACTGGGACTTATGGAAATTCAATGTCAAGCTTCTGGACGATGCAACCTTTCTCGAGTTTGTAAACGTTCGTTTACGAGAGATGCTTGCTTGTGAATCCGGAGGGTTCATAACGATGTGGGAAGAATTTAAACAGGACTTTAAAATAACAGCCATTGAAAGGGCCTCTATATTACGCTATAATGAAAAAAGAAAGGAAAATGAACTCCGAAGTAAGCTGAACAAAATGTTGTCGATAAAATGCGCACAGCCAGGCGAGTTGTCAAATGAGATAAGGAACGTAAAAAATGAGCTTGAAATCCTAGATGTCGAGAAATATAAAGGGTCAGTCATACGTGCACGCGCAGAGCATTTGTGGCTGGGGGAAACGCCCACAAGAAGGGCTTTGACCGAAGAGAAAAGATACGCGTCACAAAATGAAATAAAAGAAATTGAATATGGTGACGTACGTAGTAGCGATAGTGATACAATACAGCGTGCCTTCACCGAACACTACCGAGAGTTGTTGAGCTGCAAAGGACTAGTGGAAGCTGGTTTTGACATGGAATATCTGCCTTTAATGCCGAGGCTAGATGAGGACGTAAAAACCGTTCTTCAGGAACCCATTACCTTCAGTGACATCGAAAGAGCAATTGATGAATTGAAACCTGGAAAAGCGCCAGGACCTGATGGCCTAGGCGCGGCTTTCTATAAGGTATTTAAGCATGAACTAGCAGTCGTTTTACACCATGTTCTAGCGGAGGCTTATGAAGTAAAATATATGCCACCATCTTTCCGGAAAACCCATACCGTCCTGATTCCGAAAACCAACGACCCTTTAAAGCTTCTCTCAGTAAGATCGTACCGCCCCATAAGTTTGTTAAATGTCGACTACAAAATATTTATGAAAGTGTTAGCAAGAAGGTTGCAGTCAGTGATGACATCAATAGTAGGCCCACATCAAACATGTGGCATAAGAGGCCGGTCGATACTGAATAATATACATGTGGCAAGAAGTATTCTTGAGTGTTGCGATGCATGGGAAGGCAGAGTGGCAATGATGCAACTTGACTTGGAGAAGGCTTTCGATCGTGTTGTACACAGTGTGATTTTCTCTATTATAGAGCATGTGAATGTTGGCAACATTATACTAGAAGGATTGAAACTATGTTATGAAGAGTGTAGCACGAACTTGATAGTAAACAAACAGCTCTCTGGGGAAATTAAAATTTGTAGAAGTATAAAGCAAGGATGTCCGGCTTCGTCACTTCTCTTCGCAATTTACTTGGAGCCTTTTTGCTTAAAAGTGATACACAGTGACAAAATAAGGGGATTCCGCTTAATGACGAGTGAAGTGAAAATTCTCTCGTATGCAGATGATGTTGCCGTCTTTTGTGGGGACAAGGAAAGTGTTAGCGAAACTCTTCAACAAGCTCGAACGTTTTGCAAAATGTCTGGAAGCGTTGTTAACTGGGAGAAGTGTAAAGGTTTCTGGCATGGAAGCTGGGATGAGAAGCCCAATGTCTTTGAAAACCTACAGTGGACAGTCTCGCCCCAAAAATATCTAGGAGCACCTTTAAACTGGTATGATGATCCTTCAGAATATCGGAAAGAAGAGATTGAACGGGTGCGCACGAAAACCACCAAATGGGGAGGAAAAAATTTATCCATATTTACTAGGTCAACGATTTGCAATACGTTCCTTGTTGCACGAATTTGGTATGTGTTGCAGGTGATTGCTATGTCACGAGCTAGTGTGCAAAAATTTCACAGGATCCTTGCAGTATTTGTATGGAATTCAACATGGGAGCGCACGAGCCGACTAAACTTGTTTCACTCCCTGAAAAGGGGAGGGCTTGGCTTAGCCCATCTTTTTCTGAGGCAGATTGTCTCAAGGTTTATATTTTTGCGGGACCAGCACGACCCTTTTTTGCGTGCAGTGCTTCAAGTGAGATTGCACAGCGCCATTCCTGAGTTTATTGTGTCTTCGTGTGGGGTTACAGGAAGTAGTTTGAGCGGGTATCTACGCGAAGTTGTAAGCGCTTTCAAAATTCTTAAAGTACGTTTCTCGTTAGATTTTCTCACCTTCGTATCAAAGAAACAACTGTATAAAGATCTACGTGACGTCATGCTTCAAGTGCCTCTTTATCGAAACATGTTTTTTGTCAGTGCGGGTAAGGACGTTTTAAAAAGAGTTAAAAGAATGCCGGTTCGACCGTCTGTGAAAACTTTCTTTTTTCTACTTCATAGTGGTACGCTCCCAGTCAAACCTTGGCTGCAGGAAAAGGGTTTCTTTTGTTCCATGGTCAGCTGATTGCCTTTTATGCCGGAAGCCTGAAACAGTAATCCATATATTCCTGGACTGTTATGATTCTATATTTCATTGGGACATTCTCCAGAGAACGCTGAAAAAGGTTTGCCCCTCACACCATATGGGATTCATTTTCTTCCAGTAAACAATGATGAGGGCGTACCATATCACATGTTCATGGTATTAAGCCTGCATAGTATCTGGAAAACCAGAATGGCATTCAAACATGCAGAACCTGTTGTAAGAACGGTAAGGGAAAACTTCATTGAAAGTATTGCCTATATGCGTGCTGTGTACCAATCAAAAGATAAACAGCCAACATGGTTTCCCGTACTTAATGACCTAGTGTCATTAAAGCCCTTTTAGTCGTGCCGCGTCAGGAAGCTATTGGTTGGCGCTTTTAGCATTTTTTATGTTGGGTTCCGTGTTGTATGTTGTTATGGAAATAAAGAAAAAAAAAGCCTGGTTAGCTCAGATGGTAGAGCGGCTGCCCCGGAAAGGCGGTGGTCCCGGGTTCGAGTCCCGGACCAGGACAAATTTTTCTTCAACTGCGAGGCTTTCTTTCGAGGAACCCGGTTGGGTTTCCATTGTAGCAAATTGCTACATTTGGGTGGATGTCTCAGTTTCCCTTTAATTACTTATCTACACCTAGCGGATTTCCGCTGAACTATTACATCATACACTTGCCTTTGCTGCGAGTTGTCGACAAATTCGACTTCGCCCTGCCATCTGCTAGCCGCCTGGTTAGCTCAGATGGTAGAGCGGCTGCCCCGTAAAGGCGGTGGTCCCGGGTTCGAGTCCCGGACCAGGACGAATTTTTCTTCAACTGCGAGGCTTTCTTTCGAGGAACCCGGTTGGGTTTCCATTGTACCAAATTGCTACATTTGGGTGGATGTCTCAGTTTCCCTTTAATTACTTATCTACACCTAGCGGATTTCCGCTGAACTATTACATCATACACTTGCCTTTGCTTCGAGTTGTCGACAAATTCGACTTCGCCCTGCCATCTGCTAGCCGCCTGGTTAGCTCAGATGGTAGAGCGGCTGCCCCGGAAAGGCGGTGGTCCCGGGTTCGAGTCCCGGACCAGGACGAATTTTTCTTCAACTGCGAGGCTTTCTTTCGAGGAACCCGGTTGGGTTTCCATTGTAGCAAGTTGCTACATTTGGGTGGATGTCTCAGTTTCCCTTTAATTACTTATCTACACCTAGCGGATTTACGCTGAACTAATACGTCATACACTTGCCTTTGCTTTGAGTTGTCGACAAATTCGACTTCGCCCTGCCATCTGCTAGCCGCCTGGTTAGCTCAGATGGTAGACCGGCTGCCCCGGAAAGGCGGTGGTCCCGGGTTCGAGTCCCGGACCAGGACGAATTTTTCTTCAACTGCGAGGCTTTCTTTCGAGGAACCCGGTTGGTTTTCCATTGTAGCAAATTGCTACATTTGGGTGGATGTCTCAGTTTCCCTTTAATTACTTCTCTACACCTAGCGGATTTCCGCTGAACTATTACATCATACACTTGCCTTTGCTTCGAGTTGTCGACAAATTCGACTTCGCCCTGCCATCTGCTAGCCGCCTGGTTAGCTCAGATGGTAGAGCGGCTGCCCCGGAAAGGCGGTGGTCCCGGGTTCGAGTCCCGGACCAGGACGAATTTTTCTTCAACTGCGAGGCTTTCTTTCGAGGAAACCGGTTGGGTTTCCATTGTAGCAAATTGCTACATTTGGGTGGATGTCTCAGTTTTCCTTTAATTACTTATCTACACCTAGCGGATTTCCGCTGAACTATTACATCATACACTTGCCTTTGCTTGGAGTTGTCGACAAATTCGACTTCGTCCTGCCATCTGCTAGCCGCCTGGTTAGCTCAGATGGTAGAGCGGCTGCCCCGGAAAGGCGGTGGTCGCAGGTTCGAGTCCCGGACCAGGCCGAATTTTTCTTCAACTGCGAGGCTTTCTTTCGAGGAACCCGGTTGGGTTTCCATTGTAGCAAATTGCTACATTTGGGTGGATGTCCCAGTTTCCTTTAATTACTTATCTACACCTAGCGGATTTCCGCTGAACTAATACGTCATACACTTGCATTTGCTTCGAGTTGTCGACAAATTCGACTTCGCCCTGCCATCTGCAAGCCGCCTGGTTAGCTCAGATGGTAGAGCGGCTGCCCCGGAAAGGCGGTGGTCCCGGGTTCGAGTCCCGCACCAGGACGAATTTTTCTTCAACTGCGAGACTTTCTTTCGAGGAACCCGGTTGGGTTTCCATTGTAGCAAATTGCTACATTTGGGTGGATGTCTCAGTTTCCCTTTAATTACTTATCTACACCTAGCGGATTTCCGCTGAACTATTACATCATACACTTGCCTTTGCTTCGAGTTGTCGACAAATTCGACTTCGCCCTGCCATCTGCTAGCCGCCTGGTTAGCTCAGATGGTAGAGCGGCTGCCCCGGAAAGGCGGTGGTCCAGGGTTCGAGTCCCGGACCAGGACGAATTTTTCTTCAACTGCGAGGCTTTCTTTCGAGGAACCCGGTTGGGTTTCCATTGTAGCAAATTACTACATTTGGGTGGATGTCTCAGTTTCCCTTTAATTACTTATCTACACCTAGCGGATTTCCGCTGAACTATTACATCATACACTTGCCTTTGCTTGGAGTTGTCGACAAATTCGACTTCGCCCTGCCATCTGCTAGCCGCCTGGTTAGCTCAGATGGTAGAGTGGCTGCCCCGGAAAGGCGGTGGTCCCGGGTTCAAGTCCCGGACCAGGACGAATTTTTCTTCAACTACGAGGCTTTCTTTCGAGGAACCCGGTTGGGTTTCCATTGTAGCAAATTGCTACATTTGGGTGGATGTCTCAGTTTCCCTTTAATTACTTATCTAGACCTAGCGGATTTCCGCTGAACTATTACATCATGAGAAAAATACTACGCTGCTGAACGTGCATACATATATCAGCGATTCGCAAGGCGAAAGATGCATTCTTGGGTGATGACCTTCGGAAACTTTTAATAAATAACACAAAAAAATTCTGGCAGGTGATAAACCCTCAAAAAAGCCACAGTGTAACACTTACCAATGGAGGAGGTGAAACGGTTTACGATGTAGAGTGCGCGAACCTCTTTAATGCAGCTTTTGTGCTTTTGTCTCTGTAGTTACAGAAGAGCCTACCACGTCCCCGTTTTCTTCGCGTACTAATGCAAGAAGTGTTATGCCAACCATTACATTTTCCCCAGATGGTATCTCATGGTTAATTGACAATCTTAAACTCACATCGTCAGCCGGCGTGGATAACATTAATTCGAAACTGTTAAAGAATACTAAACATGTCACCGCGGTGTTCCTGTGTTTGCTATTTTCACAGTCATTTTCAACTGGTGAAATACCATATGACTGGAAGGTGGGGGACGGTTTTTCCCATTCACAAAGCAGGTGGCAGGAATTGTCCGCTTAATTATCGCCCCATTTTATTAACGAGTGTGCCCTGTAAGCTCATCGAGCACGTCATGTACACAGAAATCATGAAGTTTCTTGACTCAAGCAAATACTTTCATTCTTCACAGCATGGGCTCCGCAAAGGCTTTTCCTGTGAAACACAACTGGCCATTTTTCTGCATGATATTCACACCAACTTAGGTTCTAACCTCCAAACAGACGCGATATTTCTAGATTTTGCAAAAGTGTTCGACAAGGTACCACACCAACGTCTACTACTAAAGCTTTCTCTTGCGAACCATAACCCCGAGATGGTGCGATGGATTGAAGCGTTCTTGACAAACCGATCTCAGTTCGTTACAGTTAACAACCGCGCATATAACCCCCTACCAGTGGCTTTTGGTGCACCGCAAGGATCTGTTCTTGGACCCCTACTCTTCTTAATATACATCAACGATCTACCCCTGCACGTGTCTTGCAACGTTTTTTTTTCGCTGACGACTGCGTCATTTATCGAACAATTACTATAGCACATCTAATCAAGATTTACTTCAGGAGGACATTAACTGTTTACAGCAATAGTGCGACCGTTGGTTAATAGAACTTAATCCTAAGATGATGGTATTTATCCTAACTTAATCCTAACTTGATGGTATTTTCTCGTCGGCGCGATCCATTTCCTTACCAATACAAAATTAATAACATTTCTGTGTGTGCTGCGCAGTCTTACAAGTCCCTAGGTGTTACTATATCTAACGACTTATCCTGGCGCACACACGTCAGTAACATCATTTCATCTGCTAACAAATCACTGGGTTTTCTCAAGCGTCATCTAAAACGTGCCCCCAAACGGGGGCACGTTTGGGGGCACTTTTGGAGGCACGGGGGCACGTTTGGAGGCACGTCGGGGGCACGTTTGGAGGAACGTCGGGGGCACGTTTGGAGGAACGTCGGCCTATTGACTGGCATACCAGTCAATAGGCCGACCGAAACTGGAATATGCATCCGCCATATGGAATCCAAACCAAACATATCTCATCAACGCACTCGAAGCCGCTCAAAACCGCGCCGCAAGGTTGATATCCATTCTAATTATTCATATGGCGTGAGCATACCTTACATAAAGAAAGAATTGAATTTACTTTCCTCTATTCTACGCGCCGGCGCACTGGAACCCTTTCACTTTTCCATAAGTTTTATCACACCTCGCTTAACCAACCACCCTATATCCTCCCTGCAGCCCGAACATCTCATCGTACACTTTTCAAGTGGGCCGCCCTCGCATGCGCACTGTTACCTCTTCCGCCTCCATTCTTCTGCCGTGCAGCTACAGATTGCTACAACCTGCCCCACCAAATCGCCGCCATCATTTGCCCTTGTACGTTTATGCAGAGTGTCAATGCGCACTTTTCACAATGAAAGTGACTTGTGGTAACACACTTATATGCTCGTGCAAATTTAGTTTGTATTATTTAGGTTTATGTATTTGCGCTGACGTATGTAACACTTTAACTCATGTAGTTTTTTTTGTTTGCGTGTTCAGTTTTGCATTATGCAAATTATGTACTAATGTATTCCCACCCCTTATGTAATACCCCTATCAAGGTGTCTTTAAGGTAATAAAATGAAATGAACTATAGGATGCATTCTGTTGGCGAAGTTGTACATTTAGGTGGATCGTTAATATACAATAAAATAAAAGCGGACCAATAATTGAGCCCTGTGGAACCCCAATGTTAATTATTGCTTTGTTAGAATAAACGCCAGAAATGTATGTTACTTGCTCACGATCAGATAAGTAACTTCGAAAAAGGTTCAGACGGGTTCCTTCAATGCCATAAGAAGCAAGTTTAGAGAATAGAATATCACGATTAATTGTGTCAAAAGCTTTAGTAAAATCTAAAAATACAGAAGCAATGTAGGTAGTTACCTTTGTCAATTTGGATTTTGCAGTTATCAGTGAAGTAAATAAGAGCAAGGTTAGTTGTATACCCGTGACGGAATCCAAATTGTCTAGGGTGAAATAAGATAAAATTTTCAAGATAGCTAGACAGACGAATGTGGGTTAGTTTTCCAACAACTTTACTAAAGAATGGAATAATATAAATTGGCCTTTAATTCTGTAATTAGAAATTACTGATTTATCACCCTTTTTAAATACCGAGGTTAGCTTTGTAATGAAGCGGACGCACCTCGTGTTTCCGATAGCAGCTCAGAGACGACGACCCGTGCAGTGATTTGCAAGAGAGCTCGAGCTGTTCGCTGCTGCTAGGCTGCTGTTTATCTGCTGCTGCTCACCTTTAATTAAACATCATTACATTTGGCGGAGGTGCTGGGTATCAATCCTCGTACCTGGGCATTGGCCCCGGGTGTGAAACGGAGCGATCCTGGCGACTCAGGGAGTAGACAAGATGAGGGGGTCGAAATAAGGCTTCAGCCGGCTATCATGCACTGTCTCGCGACCTCGACAACGAAGGTCCGGCGATGGTGTGACGGGCTCAACGATATAGTTCACAGGGGAGGAAGGAGGCGTCGATGATCCGGTATGGACCGTGGTACCGCGCAAGTAGTTTAGATGAAACGCCGGGGATGTGAGGCTATGTTGGTTTATACGATTTCTTGTCCACCACCAATTGGTCACTGGTCACAGAAAAAAAAACAGAATGTTGATGACCAAGTAGATCAGTTTACGAAGCTTGTTTTGAGCAGTATGCTCAAATACATTCCTCAGTACACAGCCCTAACCGCGATAAATATCACAACTGGCTCTCATCTGAACATATAACTGCATGCCCTGAAATATAATTATGGCGCGCACCGTAAATCCAGAAGTCCTGTGCCTAATGAGTGGAGAGAAGAATTTCGCTTTTTTCAGACTCACTGCAAATGCCTCTACAAGCAGGATCACGACTCATATATTGCATTCTTGGAGAAGAGTGCCTCCAACCGGCCGGCGGAATTTCCGAAGTATATCCGCAAGCGCTCTAGTAAACGTGGAAATTGCTTTCGCCTGCTCGGCTCTAGAGGAGTAGAAGTCGAAGCAGTCGCGGATTGTTTTGCTGCCCATTTCTCATCGTTATACAACGCTTCAGGTTTCAACGCTGGCGTCAGACAGTTTATACTTCTAGTGCTGTGTTCTTTCCTGATGAAAAGCTCATCAGAAAATGCCTTAAGCGCTTGATGCCTTCCCTATCCTGCGGCGATGGTGGCATCCCCTCCGTAATTCTGAAAGCTTACGGCAGCATATTTGCCCCAGTGTGGATATCTATATTTTATAATTCTCTCCCTATATCCGCTTTCCCTCAGATGCGGAAAAGTGATCGTGTTTTTCCTGTATCAAAGTCTGACTGTAAAACCGATGTCTCGAATTATCGGCCGATTTCCCTTCTCTGCGCCATGCCTAATAGTTTTGAGCTTGCTCTTCACAACAAATTGTCTTTTACTGTGAAGAAATAACTCATTCCGAATCAGCATGGATTTCTCACCGGCCGTTCCACTATCGCAAATCTCGCAAGTTTTATGACATAGATATCCGCGCCGGTACTTCATAGGGGGCAAGCTGACACCATTTATTGTGACCTCGGCAAAGCTTTTGACGCGGTCATCCACTTACAGCTTCAGATCAAGCTTATACACTTTGGAGTTGACTCGTCAGTTGTAAATCTCTTGCGCAGTTATCTCATTGAATCATGTTATGGTAACGTCAATGACCAAACGCATTCTCTTTACATTGCAATCAGCGGCGTCCCTCAAGGGTCAGTATTAGAACCACACATTTTTAAAATATTAATGAATGACGTTCTTTTCGTTATTCGGAATTCTTAATTGCTTCTCTATGCCGATGACATCAATATTTTTAAGGCAACCCATGGTTTTCATGACTGTCGCATCCTGCAGTCTGTCCTGCTTTCTTTTTCCAAACAAATAATAACCTCATTTTGAATGCTACTAAGACCGAAATCACGACTTTCACGCGCTAAACAGCAAGCATTTCTTTTTGTTATTCTGTAGATTATGTACCATTGTGGAAGGTCCGTGAGAACAATGATCTCGGTGTACTTTTTGATACAACCTTACACTTCTCAGCTCACTCTATATAAACGCGTTGCATTGCGGGGTATACGCGCTGCTCTTGGCTCTGTTTGCAGACTACAGAGAAAACTCAATTCTCCTAAAGCGCTCCGCAAGTTATACACAACAATCTGTCTTCCTCAACTCTAATACGCGTCGGTCGTCTGGAATGGCATTTCTAGATCCAACAGTGACATTATAAATCATGTCCAGAAAACGTTTCTAAGTATATATATCATCACTTTGCTAACCCGGACACTGGACCTTGCTCTATAGCACTGTTCGATTATTATCATTGCCCTTACTTCGCTACCGACGTCATCACACTGACCTTCTATTTCTTTTCAAACTCCTTCACAGTATCCTCACCTGCCCCGAACTCCTAAGTTGTATCATGCTTCGTATTCTGCACAAGCTCACCAGAGAACATAGACATTTCCATGTTCCTGCCTGTCATCACCAACACTCAACCGCACACAGAATACAGAGTCTTTATAACGCTTACTTTCATGATCTTGATATTTTTCACAACTCGCTGTCATTGTTCTTTCCCGAGCTTTGCGCTGTTGTGTCATAGTTTTACATATTGTTCAACTGCCCTTATCTTTTTTCTTTTGTATTCATTTTGCACCTTATTGTGCGCACAATCTTTTTTTCAAGGTTGGTATTTTTATTTATTGTTTTGTTGTACTGATATTCCCCTGCTGTTTTTTTTTCCTTTTTTTTCTATGTATGCCCAGGAACGACCTCATGGTTTTTCCTCGGCACGATAAGTACACTGATAGATTATTATCATTATTATTATTATAACTAATGAAGACTTATATCGATTGTTGCATCGATCTAGAAAAAGCCGTGCTGTCGGACTTGATGGCATATCGGCAGAAGACATATGTCGCAACGTCAGAGTTCTGGCTAATCCGCTCCTTTTTATCTTTAATAGAATCCTTGATACTTGTGTAATACCAGATGCACTAAATAGAGCACGCGTGATACCAATATTTAAAGGCGGAGATGCATTGAAGCCAAAGAACTATCGCCCCATCTCTTTTCTTCCTTTCTTAGTGAAACTGTTGGAAAGGCACGTGCTTGAAACGATTGAGGGGTTTGTTTTAAAACATAACATCTTATCTTCCTCCCAGTATGGCTTCGTATCTGGTAGAAGCACGCATGCGCTTTTTGAAGAACTGTCCGATCTTCTCTATCAAACATTTGAACTTAACCAGGTAGCCTGTGGGCTTTTTATTTAGATATATCTAAGGCTCTCGATTCAGTAAGTCACAATATTCCATGTGCTAAACTACACAATTACGGGTTTCGGGGACATTTCCATGCATTTATACAAAACTATCTGGTAAATCGGTCTCTGATTGTATGTATTGGCGACCAAAAGAGTTCTTTGCGGTTTCTTAACGCAGGGGTTCCGTTTTGTCTCCGCTTCTTTCTAATTTGTACGATTTTCCAGTATGCAGATGATACGTTGCTTCTTTCTAAGCACATGCAGTACGAAGCAGCTGTCGCTTTACTTCAAAGTGACATAAAAAATGTGATGAACTAGCTTCGAAAAAAACCGTATAAAAGTCAGTGCTCGGAAAACTCAATTACTATGCTTCAGAAATCCGTTTAAGGCTCTTGTGACAAGTCAACATGTCTTCCTTCACGGTCCTAATTGCTTAGACTGTGTTTGTGCCCCAGTACAATATGCGGATAGTGTCAAGTACCTTGGAGTATACTTTGAGACTGACTTATCTTGGAATACTCAATTGGCTCGAATTTGTGTGCGATTACGTAATGTTGCATGTGTCCTTTACCGTATAAGGAGTTATGCACCTACCAATATTAAAAAAAATGATAGTGCATGCTACGGCAAGGCACGGCATTTGCGCTTTTTTTAATTGCAGCGGATTTTGGGAACACAAAATTGACAGCCTATTAAAAAGCATACTAAAAAGTGTTGCGTACGAGCAAAACACGGATAACTTACTTCGAGATTTAGAAATGCCTGATTTTGAGTCCTTGTTTCGTTCGACAATTGTGATGCGTTATTTCTGGAACAATGATTTCCAAGAACCTGTACATAAAAGTGTTGCTTTGCGTGGACATCCCAGATATGTAGTTCATCGGACAAGAACTCGTTATGGAAAAGGACAAAGAGGGTACTATATTTCCCACCTGTTTAATAACCTTCCCAGTGCTGTACTGGCTCAGGCAAATTTGTCGGGATTAAAAAAGGCCCTCAAGGCAATGATAGAATAGTTTTCACAAGTATAAAGGCTATTTTGTTGTAGTGGGGTTTTTGCCTAAATGAATGTAAGACTGTTATTCACGCTGCTTTCACGATTTTTTTTTCTCGATAGGTTGTAACGTTGTTCATATCTTGTGCCATGTTTACTCAGCTTTTATGGTTGTTGTGTGCTACGTGTTTTCATTTGAACATCAAGTATTGTTTACTTGGCATGTTTACCTGAGAAACCTGTGAGACGCTTTCTCCTTTTTTTTATTTTGACATTTAGTTTGTAATAAGGTTACATAATGCTTTACCCTGACTGCCAGGTTTCTGCCATACAAGCCCATGGAAGGCTTCGGCAGACCTCGCAAAATTATATGTACAAATTGATTATTTGTAATAAAGATTATTATTATTATTATTATCATTATTATTATTATGGTTGTTGTTGTTGTTGTGAATTCGTTTTTGAGCTATCTAAATTTTATTATTTATTGAAGCAGAAATACATAAATCGTGGACACTGTGAAACGTTTTGTGTCGGAGAGGTAGTTATAGGTAGTTCGGGCAACGTTGCTGTGGCTGTATATTGATGGCGATCGATGCTCCATGTGAAAGTAGATCAGTACTCCGTAAATTCAGTCCGTGATCACGAAGCCCGAACATTGCGTTCGTTGCTCGCAAAACCGCCGGCGAGACAGAAATAGAAGCGATGATTATTTATTTATTTATTTATTTATTTATTTATTTATTTATTTATTTATTTACTTATACAATATACTGCAGACCTTGCACAGGTCCAAGCAGGGTGTGTACATAAGCATTTGAATAAACACAAGAAAAAAAAAAGAGCACATGTCAACCAGTATACTGTAGGTACAATTGGGGACTGCATTAATAGTTCGAGGAAAAAAGGAGTATTTGAACACCTCAGTTCGTGCAAAATATGGGTTTAGAGTGTGGGGTTGGTGGTGCCGGGTGTGTCTAGTTTTAAAGGTTTAATATATATTGATGGCTCAATAAGTAATTTATTGCTAATAAGTACCGAAAGAAAGTCAAGGCGCAATTTTTTTCTTCGTAAAGCTAGTAACTGTATATCATTTCTTAGCATAAGTTCCGTGGGAAAATCAAACTGCGAAAATTTGGAAAAAATAAGTCGAACTGCTTTTATCTGTATTCTTTTGAGCTTTTTAATGTTAACCTCAGTATAGGGATCCCAGCCGATACATGCATACTCAAGTATGGGCCTACCTGTTATGATGACGATGATGCCTAGAACCAAACATTGCTCACTTCACTTCATCTTTGTCATCAGCCAAACGAGCAACAAGGCCCGCCCACACTTTACCAATCTGCCGCCGTGTGGTATTACCGTGTCGCCAAGATGTGGTATCGAGTCTTCTCGATGTGGTGTCGGGGCGTCGCACGCCGAGTCGGCAGGACGCGCATGACCTATGCGGTGAGGCCTAACGGCCGGGGCGCTAAGCGCCGCAGAGAAAACGAGACTGTTGGGGACCAAACGACAAATCAGTCTATTCGGAGAGGGGGAAGGGATCAGCGTTTGCGCTCATTACAACATTAGGCGTGGCGGGGCGCTAGTGGTCAGGATCAATCCGCCTTTTGCATTGCGCTGTGGCGCCACCTTAGCGGGCTCCGCGAGAAACAATACGTACGGCGTCGGGGCCCCGCGGGACGCGGAGACACGCTGCAGGAAGAGAGTGGGTTTGTGCATTTGTCTGTCGTTGTAATTTTCGTTTTGTGTGAGTGCAGGAAGAGAGTTGAAGTGGGTTTGTGCATTTGTCTGTCGTTGTAATTTTCGTTTTGTGTGAGTGCAGGAAGAGAGTTGAAGTGGGTTTTGTGCATTTGTCTGTCGTTGTAATTTTCGTTTTGTGTGAGTGCAGGAAGAGAGTTGAAGTGGGTTTGTGCATTTGTCTGTCGTTGTAATTTTCGTTTTGTGTGAGTGCAGGAAGAGAGTTGAAGTGGGTTTGTGCATTTGTCTGTCGTTGTAATTTTCGTTTTGTGTGAGTGCAGGAAGAGAGTTGAAGTGGGTTTGTGCATTTGTCTGTCGTTGTAATTTTCGTTTTGTGTGAGTGCAGGAAGAGAGTTGAAGTGGGTTTGTGCATTTGTCTGTCGTTGTAATTTTCGTTTTGTGTGAGTGCAGGAAGAGAGTTGAAGTGGGTTTGTGCATTTGTCTGTCGTTGTAATTTTCGTTTTGTGTGAGTGCAGGAAGAGAGTTGAAGTGGGTTTGTGCATTTGTCTGTCGTTGTAATTTTCGTTTTGTGTGAGTGCAGGAAGACAGTTGAAGTGGGTTTGTGCATTTGTCTGTCGTTGTAATTTTCGTTTTGTGTGAGTGCAGGAAGAGAGTTGAAGTGGGTTTGTGCATTTGTCTGTCGTTGTAATTTTCGTTTTGTGTGAGTGCAGGAAGAGAGTTGAAGTGGGTTTGTGCATTTGTCTGTCGTTGTAATTTTCGTTTTGTGTGAGTGCAGGAAGAGAGTTGAAGTGGGTTTGTGCATTTGTCTGTCGTTGTAATTTTCGTTTTGTGTGAGTGCAGGAAGAAAGTTGAAGTGGGTTTGTGCATTTATCTGTCGTTGTAATTTTCGTTTTGTGTGAGTGCAGGAAGAGAGTTGAAGTGGGTTTGTGCATTTGTCTGTCGTTGTAATTTTCGTTTTGTGTGAGTGCAGGAAGAGAGTTGAAGTGGGTTTGTGCATTTGTCTGTCGTTGTAATTTTCGTTTTGTGTGAGTGCAGGAAGAGAGTTGAAGTGGGTTTGTGCATTTGTCTGTCGTTGTAATTTTCGTTTTGTGTGAGTGCAGGAAGAGAGTTGAAGTGGGTTTGTGCATTTGTCTGTCGTTGTAATTTTCGTTTTGTGTGAGTGCAGGAAGAGAGTTGAAGTGGGTTTGTGCATTTGTCTGTCGTTGTAATTTTCGTTTGTGTGAGTGCAGGAAGAGAGTTGAAGTGGGTTTGTGCATTTGTCTGTCGTTGTAATTTTCGTTTTGTGTGAGTGCAGGAAGAGAGTTGAAGTGGGTTTGTGCATTTGTCTGTCGTTGTAATTTTCGTTTTGTGTGAGTGCAGGAAGAGAGTTGAAGTGGGTTTGTGCATTTGTCTGTCGTTGTAATTTTCGTTTTGTGTGAGTGCAGGAAGAGAGTTGAAGTGGGTTTGTGCATTTGTCTGTCGTTGTAATTTTCGTTTTGTGTGAGTGCAGGAAGAGAGTTGAAGTGGGTTTGTGCATTTGTCTGTCGTTGTAATTTTCGTTTTGTGTGAGTGCAGGAAGAGAGTTGAAGTGGGTTTGTGCATTTGTCTGTCGTAATTTTCGTTTTGTGTGAGTGCAGGAAGAGAGTTGAAGTGGGTTTGTGCATTTGTCTGTCGTTGTAATTTTCGTTTTGTGTGAGTGCAGGAAGAGAGTTGAAGTGGGTTTGTGCATTTGTCTGTCGTTGTAATTTTCGTTTTGTGTGAGTGCAGGAAGAGAGTTGAAGTGGGTTTGTGCATTTGCCTGTCGTTGTAATTTTCGTTTTGTGTGAGTGCAGGAAGAGAGTTGAAGTGGGTTTGTGCATTTGTCTGTCGTTGTAATTTTCGTTTTGTGTGAGTGCAGGAAGAGAGTTGAAGTGGGTTTGTGCATTTGTCTGTCGTTGTAATTTTCGTTTTGTGTGAGTGCAGGAAGAGAGTTGAAGTGGGTTTGTGCATTTGTCTGTCGTTGTAATTTTCGTTTTGTGTGAGTGCAGGAAGAGAGTTGAAGTGGGTTTGTGCATTTGTCTGTCGTTGTAATTTTCGTTTTGTGTGAGTGCAGGAAGAGAGTTGAAGTGGGTTTGTGCATTTGTCTGTCGTTGTAATTTTCGTTTTGTGTGAGTGCAGGAAGAGCAGTTGAAGTGGGTTTGTGCATTGTCTGTCGTTGTAATTTTCGTTTTGTGTGAGTGCAGGAAGAGAGTTGAAGTGGGTTTGTGCATTTGTCTGTCGTTGTAATTTTCGTTTTGTGTGAGTGCAGGAAGAGAGTTGAAGTGGGTTTGTGCATTTGTCTGTCGTTGTAATTTTCGTTTTGTGTGAGTGCAGGAAGAGAGTTGAAGTGGGTTTGTGCATTTGTCTGTCGTTGTAATTTTCGTTTTGTGTGAGTGCAGGAAGAGAGTTGAAGTGGGTTTGTGCATTTGTCTGTCGTTGTAATTTTCGTTTTGTGTGAGTGCAGGAAGAGAGTTGAAGTGGGTTTGTGCATTTGTCTGTCGTTGTAATTTTCGTTTTGTGTGAGTGCAGGAAGAGAGTTGAAGTGGGTTTGTGCATTTGTCTGTCGTTGTAATTTTCGTTTGTGTGAGTGCAGGAAGAGAGTTGAAGTGGGTTTGTGCATTTGTCTGTCGTAATTTTCGTTTTGTGTGAGTGCAGGAAGAGAGTTGAAGTGGGTTTGTGCATTTGTCTGTCGTTGTAATTTTCGTTTTGTGTGAGTGCAGGAAGAGAGTTGAAGTGGGTTTGTGCATTTGTCTGTCGTTGTAATTTTCGTTTTGTGTGAGTGCAGGAAGAGAGTTGAAGTGGGTTTGTGCATTTGTCTGTCGTTGTAATTTTCGTTTTGTGTGAGTGCAGGAAGAGAGTTGAAGTGGGTTTGTGCATTTGTCTGTCGTTGTAATTTTCGTTTTGTGTGAGTGCAGGAAGAGAGTTGAAGTGGGTTTGTGCATTTGTCTGTCGTTGTAATTTTCGTTTTGTGTGAGTGCAGGAAGAGAGTTGAAGTGGGTTTGTGCATTTGTCTGTCGTTGTAATTTTCGTTTTGTGTGAGTGCAGGAAGAGAGTTGAAGTGGGTTTGTGCATTTGTCTGTCGTTGTAATTTTCGTTTTGTGTGAGTGCAGGAAGAGAGTTGAAGTGGGTTTGTGCATTTGTCTGTCGTTGTAATTTTCGTTTTGTGTGAGTGGCCGCTTGTTGGACAGGATGCCTAGGCCGGCAATGACTCCGGTGCAACTTACAACCGCAAGTCGTCGAAATATGATGACGGGATTTCGTGCAGCTACGCCGACAAAACCAGTCACCGTGCGATGTGCCTCTGAACGAATACATCGCACCGCAACGCGATTGACACACCGGCTACGCTTGTATTCCTGTTATTCATATTTATTCGTGCCGAATGATGAGTCCAAACATGCTTCGGAAGTTGAAATGCACGAACGTGAGCACTCGCCAGCCACCCACATCAAGTTTAAGCTGTGGTCGATTCCGCTCAGCGGAGGTTAGCCGTATCGTATATAGCAGCAGAGTTCATGCATTTGCCAATGTTAGACCTGCACTGAACGTACGCAAATAGGATGATAAAAATTGCTTTTATAGCTCAGTCTTGACCACAGTGGCCATAGCTCTTTGAAGGGGCGACACTGCGCCCAGAGTATTTATGCAACGCAGGAACAGCGCATTTGTTTACATCGGCACGCGTACGGCCACCGCTCGCTATTCGCTTCAAGTACAGTAGAAGCCATGCACCGCTCACACGAAATAATGAGGAAATGTTCAAAATATATATGAACACTTCTCATGCACATATCAGAAGCGATCACACTGAGACGAGAAGGCATGAACGTCCCGGGCACATCGAAAACGGCGACAACGACCACGTAGCCGCACTGGCACGCGAAAATGCCGATGCCCGCCGTACTCGCGTGGCAACGAGCGGTGTTGTTGCTTACGATGCAGTATCGAAAGGGCCATCACTTGTTGCCTGTTTAGCATAAGAGGCAAACTGTGTTTTCGATAACTACTAAATCTGGCAGCATAAAAATGCACTCTCTGTAGTTGCACTTCGTTCATGGAAGCGCCGGCGACTGCGACCGACAGCCTTCGTTCAAGAACGGTGCCCGTGCCGCGGTATTATCACTGCGCCGTGTCGCCGCTTCCCACTCTGTGTGTGCATCGTACTATGCTAAGAGTGGTTCACTTCAAGTTGGTAAGGCCAGTACCGAACTATATAAGCAGTTTCCTTCGTCGTACTTGCTTATCCTATATTTCAGGTCCGCCGGCAGCGGACGAACTCGTAGGCTGTGTTAGGCCTGATGAAGCTGCCTGAACGAGATCGACACCACCTCAAACTTGATGTGGAGGGCTTTAAAGGCGTGGAAATAGTGCATATCAGCGTCGGAAGCACGTTTCGACTCAATTTGAGCGTCAATAAATACATACACGAGCGCATTTGCGGCTATATTCACGTTGTCGGTGCGATGTTCTCACTCGGCGGCCGCTCGCACGGCGATCAGCACACTGGTTTTGTCGGCGTCTTCGGCACGAAAGCTTATCACACTACGACTACTCGCTGTCGTCAGTCGCGTCGTCGGTCGCTTCTTCGTCATACTTGTATGTCAATATAGGTCTCCCACTGGCACAGTATCACAGCTACAGCCGGCCGAGCGTTGGCGCCGGCGTGAGGTCGACTTCTGACCGTCATCGGTGTCGTGTCGGCATACATTGTGACGTACCGCACGTTAACCAAATATCACTGTGAACAGCTGAAGTTTCTAGCGAAACACAGCGCAAATACCGCGTCGTCGAACGGCACAGCGCCGACAATATAGAGTTCGCGTCCTCGACGGCTATGTTGCATACTCGTGCGTCGTCAGCTGCACGAACCACCGACGCCGTACAAAACGTTTTCGGCGCTCGCCGCTAGGGTACAGCGCATGCGCACTCGGGACATGCAAAAGGCGGATTCGTAACAGAAACAAGCAGAATACAACATCACCTCTCTCTTAAAAAAAAAAAACTGAAAGCACCTTCCTTCGTCACAGAAGCATAAGTGGCGGGAGAAGCACCGTATGGTTAATTGGACTAGGAACATTGAAACATTTTGAAGTATCACTTGACACACGTACAGAAGTGCACTAAGTACAGACATTATACAATAGAAAACGTCATCTTAACTGTAGGTACTTTAATTTTACAAATGTTTAGACAGTAATAAAGTTTTGGTCCCCTTTTTTCGAAAGAACATGGCGCAAGTGACTAGCACAGAAATGCACAACTGTACATGAAAACACTGCAAAATCTATACACTGACAAAAATATCTGAAATACTCGTCCTTTGGGTAGCATTGTACACCAAGGTTGCATGAAATGAGGCTTAAACATGAACATTCGTGTGACCTGCTTGGAGACACAAATGTGTGGCTCACTCGCTCTGAGCCTGAATCGGTGTACATGGCTGCACGACTGTCTTGACATGGAATTGTGCCTAGCGCACGGTTAAGCTGACATAACGGATTCTCGACTACGCGAGTCCGAGTAAAACCCTTACTTGAAGGTAAAGTACCTAACTAACATGAAAAGTACCAGACATGTGTATTTTTGGCGTAAGAGGCCGAATTGATATGGGAGGACGAATCTCTGTAGACGTATGAAGAAAGAGAAACTCGCAGAAAACGAAGTTTCTTACACGCTGGGGACACCAACGAAAAGAGAATTAGAAGTTCAACAGCGTTCTGAAATCGCAGTGGGAGCTCAACCTGGAGCCAATGTTCTGCAGAGAAGACATGCTGACTATAGCACCCTGAACTATCTCACTAGTAATGCATGAATTTGTAAGGCGGTAGTACTATTTGGGAACATAGTCCTTAAGCCATGCTGCAGGTTGTTTAGGTCGAGTAGACCTACGGAGGACTAACTCTGGTTGAGAAGGAGGAGTAAAATATAAAAAAATCACTATTGGCCGATGATCTGGAAGTTTGTGCACTGTTGTCCTGAGACTCTTCAGGAGCGTCAGGATGAGACGAAAAATCAGACGGAAGCTCGACGGATTCTTCTGTGGGAGATGAACCAAGTGACGGTTGTGAAACTGGAGGAAAACCTGTACCAGTAGGAATGAACACAGTAGCATCAGCCAGTCGATGCAAAAGTTCATCAGTCCTGGCAAGAGCGAAGGCGTTTACGACGATCGCCTTGTTGGGTTCTCGAAGATAGACGCAGAGTCGAATGGTATGGTCCTTTTTCCGAACCACGACTAGCGGAGAGGTCCACTCAGACGCTGACACTCGTTCGATGATATCAGCTGATTCGAGATGATGCAAATCGACGGAGACTTGCTCACGGAGAACCAGAGGTAGCGGACGTAGTTTCGCTGAAACTGGATAAACAGAAGGTCGAAGATGAATGTCATGGATGAAGCCTTTTACAAGTCCTAGCTGACCTGAGAACAAATGAGCGAATTCCGCTGGAGCGTATTGCAGTAAAGACGAAGACTTGATTTCCGGAACAACCGGCATTTCGGTCACTTGTTGACACGAAAGGGAAGATCCATGAATGTCGATGCCTAGGGCTTGTATCGCGTCTAGGCCCAGAAGTGCCTTCGTCGGTGACGTGAAATGTCACGCCAGCAGAATTGTTGCGGTATTTCACAACCACGGAAAAATGTCCCGAATGCAAAATTTCTTGTTGGGAATGGTTCTTGAGTCTGAGACTTGAAGCAGATAATGGGAAGACCTTGAAATTTTCTTCGTACGTGGCGCTGTTCATCAGCGACACAGTAGCTCCGGTATCCACAAGAAGCCCAATGAGAACTTCGGCGAAAATTGTTGCCGGACGGACATTTGGTGCTTGTATTGTCAGCACTGAAGAAACTGTACCTTCCGAACCTGTTTCAGCAGAAGAAACGAGCTGAGCTCTGGCTGGAGACGCGCGATGCGTTCGGTTCCGCGAACGGCTTCTTCTTCTTCTTTCTGGGGTTTTACGTGCCAAAACCAGTTCTGATTATGAAGCACGCCGTAGTGGAGGGCAACGGCAAACTGTAGCATAATTCCCCACTTTTAGATGCGGAGTATCTTATAGCGGCGGCCTGTCCCGCGGCGTCGTTGGCGTCGGCGTCGACGTCCGTCCGCACCTCTCCTCATTCTCTCCACGCCAACTGTGCGATAACGCCTCTCTCCCCCTCTCTACGCCATCTGTTCGATAACGCGCTTCTCCCTCCGTGTCTTCATCCGCCACCTGTGCGGTGACGCGCGCATGCACGCCTCTCTCTCTCCTCCTCCTCTCCGCGCCAGCTGCTTATATAAACCCGGTGCATGCGCCGCTGCCTCAGTTGCTGCTTCGGTTTAGTCACGCTGCGCCGTCCAATGCGCGTAATGGACGCCAACGAATCTGTTAACGAACTGTCTGGCACATCTTCAAACAGCAGCAGCCAGTTCATTAACAGAACCGCGAGCACCTCTGAAGACAAGGCTGCGCAGAGAAGAGCTCGCGACGCAGAACTTAAACGTCGGCGACGCGCAGCGGATCCAGATTCAGTTCGCCAACGCGAAGCCGCTTCGAAACGTCAGCGTCGAGCAGCGGATTCAACACTTCTAGAACGCGAAGCCGCTTCGAAACGTCAACGTCGAGCAGCGGATCCTGAGCTTCGAGAACGGGAAGCCGCGTTGGTTCGTGAACGTCGAGCAGCAGAACCTGAGCTTCGGGACCATGAAGTTCAACATAAACGTACGAAGCGAGCGGCGGAACCCGACCTTCGAGAACGTGAAGCCGCGTTGGTTCGTGAACGTCGAGCAGCGGATCCTGAGCTTCGGCAACGTGAAGCAGCGTCGGTTCGAGAACGTCGAGCAACAGAACCTGAGGTTAGGGACCGTGAAGTTCAACGTAAACGTACGAAGCGAGCGGCGGAACCCGAAGTTAGAGAACGGGAAGCCGCGTGTAAACGTCAACAACGAGAGGCTGCTCCCGATGCTGCACGCGACCGCGAGCCCGCCGCCCATCACATCGCGTGAACGCCGTTATAACGACCGCGATGCTCCGCATCAGCCCATGGTTCCCCTCGGGAAGATGGTGAAATTATTTTACATGCGCGGCAGGTAACGTGCTTAGCCGGACAATCTGGATCGGACGCTATGTGCTGCGTTATCCACACCGGTAGCAATGGCAGTGGCATCTTGACTGGGCTTGAAAAATTCTTCCTTAGCGCCATGTTGGTCAGCTTCCCCAGATCGCGACTTTCCGCCATGTCGTTGAGCGCCATCCTGGACTCGTCTGCTCGAAGAAGAAGCTTGGCGCGGACCGCCATCTTGAGTACCCGGGCGAGGAAGGCGATGGTTGGCGACGCCATCTTGCTGCTTAAAAGAAACGCGCTGTACTGTAGACCCAGTGAAAACTTCATTGTGAACAAGACCCAGTGAAAACTTCATTGTGAAAGTTCATTGTGAACTTGTTCAACGCTTTGCCCAATTGCTTCTGCTTTTTTGAGTGTCAACAATGGTCCCTCGTAAAGAAGTCTCTCACGTATTTTTGTAGACGCGACTCCTTGCAAAATTTGGTCGCGGAGCGACTCGTCGTGCCAAGCGCTGAACATGCAGGCTGTGCCAAGCGATGAAGTCATGAATTCTTGAAAGGACTCTCCTGACTGCTGTCGTTGGACTCTGAAGATAATGCGACGGACGAGGCTGTTTGAGCTGTATTCGTAGTGCTTGTTCAACAAGCGGATAATATCTTGGAACTGTAGTGTATCGGGGTCCACTTGCGACGTCAAGTCGTAACAGAGACGCTGACCCTCGAAACCCAAGTTCGACAGCAATACAGCTTTCTTCCTCTCCTCCGGTAGCGTCTCGCCTCCGGCCGCCTGCAGAAAAGTGTGGAACGAACGTTTCCACGTGAGCCAAGGTACGGCAGGAGTACCGGGAATAAGAAAAGGCAGCGGCGAAGAAGCGAACGTCATAGTTGAAGCGGTGAACAAAGGAGAAGTAGAGGCAGGCTGCTTCGAGTCCATGCTTGCCGCAGAGGAAGCAGAGCAGCGACAGGAAGGTAGAGCAAGTTGTAACGAAAGTCGTTCACCTCGTCGCCAAGATGTCGTATCGAGTCTTCTCGATGTGGTGTCGGGGCGCCGCACGCCGAGTCGGCAGCACGCGCATGACCTATGCGGTGAGGCCTAACGGCCGGGGCGCTTAGCGCCGCAGAAAAAACGAGACGACTTCTTCTGTTGGGGAGAAAACGACAAATCAGTTTAATCGGAGAGGGGGAAGGGATCAGCATTCGCGCTGATTACAACATTAGGCGCGGCGGGGCGCCAGTGGTCAGGATCAATTCGTAACAGAAACAAGCAGAATACAACACGCCACTTCTAATGTATCATGTAAATAAGTTTGGCGATTAGAGGAGTCACCTCTCAAAATAAATGTAACTCTTTTATTTCTCGCTTTTCTGAATCTTAAGTGTGAAAGTTCAACACAGGGCAGAACCCTGCGCGACTCGGCAAGAGGGCTGCTCAAGAAAAATAAGACGAGGAAGAAGAATATTTACTAGAAGCTGTGTGGTCTGCCATTGTAAGCGGCTGAAATCACCGACGCCCTTTTTCGTATTGAGGCAGGTAAAAGTCACCGCATCGTTCTTACGTTCTTAATGCGACAGGAAGAATATTGCTTTGTAATTCCCAGAATAGCAGCGCCTGTCAAAGATGTTCCAACCAATAGCCCGTTAATGCGAATTTGGCTTACTGGAACAGGTCACGTTGCAATAAGAACAGTCCCACTAAAGTATGGAAGGGAGTTATATAAAAGTGCAACTTCAGTTAAGCATTCCCCTCTCATGAATACAAGCATTCATACTGGTAGCACGCTGGAACGCTCGGTGTCAGGCTGAGCTCAGTGCCTTCCTTCAATAAATTCTACTCTTTGTATTTCCTTCTGTGCCCTGATGTCAACAAAACTAGAAAGTTGGGCGACTGCAGTCACGTGATGTTTACGCGACGCTCTCCAGGAAGAACCAGTTATGATCGAACAATTAACGACGCTTTGCTGCTAGCCATCCATGAGTACATGTCGGGCCGCATCACTTCCACCATCTATAACAAATGCTACCTACTTGCTTATTTTGCTGTCACTAAATTGACGAAGCTCGGCGCTTTTTCTCAACGTAGTTAAGATGGTGGACACTGATGGAGGTGCAAGAAAGGCACTGCGACCAAGCAGGGCGGTGCCCAACTTGCGCGGAGTTCGCCTGGCCGACCTCGAAGGAGCGAGGGGCGTCATCACTGGCTCACCCATCGACTACAGGTCGCCCTGTACGGCGGGCGAGCACCGGACGTGTCGCATCGTCTGCCAACTGTCCGCCTGGAACGACGTTCTCTCGGACGCGTACTTGGAACTGCGCAAGGAGCCAAGCCGAGTTGGGTTGCTCCCTCTGGCGACCCTCGAACAGGCTTACCCATCCGCCGCCGAAGACCGCAAACTACACCGGTGCGCCACGGTCGTCTACTGGCTGCTCGACTCACCGCTGCGTCGTCAGCGTCGACGTCAACCTGCGCAATCTCGGCGCGCACTACATGCTCGTCTTCGCGGCACTTCGAGAGAACCCATCCATCAAGGCCCTGAAGCTCGGCCTGTGGACTTATTGGAGCGATCACCAGGAGCCTCGCGCCATCGCCTCCTGCCTCGAAAACATCGAAGAGCTCGAGTGCCGCCTCTTTCCCGACTGGCCATCGCAAATTCTCTCCGTATTGACGATCCTGATGAGGAACACGACGTCCTCCTCGCTGACCGCGATCAAGATCCCTAAGCTACCCCTGCGGAACCACGAGGCCGGGGCGTTACTGGAGGTGCTGGTGACGAACAAGGCGCTGAAGAAGCTGTCGATGCGCGGCTCCGACCTGACCTCAGCTTGGATCAACCACCGCCACAAGTTTCGTAGGCACCTGGTCAACACTGGCTCGTTAACAGCGTTAAGCGTCTCGGATCTGGTCGAAATGCGGAAAGACGTATTCAAGTGGCTTCTCGACTGTCTGCGGGAAAACAGGACGCTAACGCATGTCGCTCTGCAACGTATTGTGGTCGATGAGGACAGCGCGACCGTCGTGACCAGGATTCTCACCGAAAATGGAGTCCTACGCTGCTTCAACATGTCAGAAATGAGAGCGGATTCCGAAGCTAGGCGGGAAGACTTCTTTGACAGCTGGCTGCCGGCGCTCACCGATAACGAAACGCTGGAGGAATGCACGCTTCCCATGAGCGCCTGGAATCACCGGCTCTGGAAGCAGTTTTTCGGTATGCTACCGACCAGAAGGGTCACGAGAAAAATCACGATCGAAATCACTCAAGACGACTACCAGTCCATGCCTACGGTGTACGGAGTCCTCGAAGAAACACCGGGATTGGGACACTTGGTTTTGTTCAAACGCCTAAACCCGCTGAGCAATTCCGACACGGTGTGGAACGAACCGTCTCAGTGCCACGCCTGGTTGTCCACAATACTCAGGACGTGTTCTCTGCGATTCTGCGGCAGCTGCCGTCGCTCAGTCACGTGAGCTGCGCACAGTTTCGAATATCCGCCGATCTTCTCGATGAAACCACGTCCGCGGCAATCTCGTCCTACGTGCGAACGACCCGCACTCTGAAGAGACTCTGTCTCACCTGCTTCTCCCTCGAAAGCGGCGCCGACAACGCGGCGGGTTTGTGGAGCGACGTCATCGAGTCGCTCGCTGCGAACACGAGCTTGACAACGCTGGCGTTAAAGCCCAGGTATATTACGGAACACGCGATCCAGAGTCTGGCGAATGTGCTCAAGTCGAGCCTCAACATCCACACGGTGCACATCGATTTTGAGGAAAGCGTGGACGGTGACGCCTTCGTTCGAGCTTTGTATGCGGGAGTGGCGGAGACGTTCGGGCTACTCGGCATCTACCTGAGTGGCTACTTCGACAGCCGAGTTCCGAGAGAGTGGTTCACCGTGCGTGACACGGCGCGCAGAAACTCCTGCTTAGTGGCGCTAGCTGCTGAGTTCGTGAGTGGACATCGACGCGACAGGTACGTAAATCATGGGATGCTTGAATAATGGCGGATGAAAAGTTTTTTTAGCGATAACACTCATATGGACACTCCAGGCGCCTTTCTACCGTCGCCATCGGCTTCGCCGTGATGTTCCGCATAAAGTTCAAGGGCGATAACATCGTCGCCGCGCGCCGTATGCTGTATGTGCAAGTGAAAGCGTGCGAGGGTAAGCCGACGATGGCGGCTCAATCTAGGGCGCAAGGGAGGAAAGCGGGGAGGAAGCACGCAGTCTTCCGTCGCGGGCAAGGCACCGGGGGAAGGAAAGTGAAGGGGAGGGGCGGGTTCTATTGGGGGCCAGGATTTACGGAGTCGCCATCTGCTGGAAGCGCCTCGCTTACGTAGTATGAGGGATAACGCGACGCGCGGCTCATAGGTTTGGCTGTCAGCGCAGAATAAAAACACAACGCGGGAGCCCTCCTGGTCATTTCTGTAAGTACTGTCCAAACGAGGGAAGTTTCTTACCACCAAAACAATAATCTTGGGCAAACAGAAAGCGCAGAGTAGTTTACAGGCGCTATCTCTTTGCCGAATACGTACAGTGAACGCCCATTTCGCGCGGTCGCCGCGATGGAGTCCCCCGAACCAGCTTCTTGCGTCAAGGTAGGCAATCGCTGAGAGCAGACTATGTGAAATATGTTCTTATAGTGTGCTGTTTGTATAACCAAATGGAGCATGACAGAATTAAGCCTCAATTGCAAGCGACCGACTGCGCGTCTGCTTGCAAGTGCGTTTTCCCACCGTGCCGTGAGCTTTAGGCCGGAGCATATGAACATTTGACAGTACACAAGCAACCATTGTTGCGTGGACGCTATCAGATCTGTTAAAAAATAATTTCGTTATAACTAGCGACTTCGACGCTATACGGTGATTCGTGAAATGCCATCGCGACGATTCAATCATTTTTTTGTAAATTCTTGGACGTTTGAACATCGTTATTTCGCAAGTTGCGTCGCACTGTATGTTTAACGGTCTTCTCAGCGAGGAATTTACGGCAGCTTCTACGTCAGCTTACAATGTACACGAACATAATACAAAGAAAGAAACCAGAAGAAAAAGTTCCACAAACATGCAAAATTTGGAAATCGAACCCACGACCTCTCGGTCCGCGACGATAGATCGCCGAGCGTTTAACCCATTGCGCCACAAACGCAATTGCAGAGAGCTACACAGACGCGCCTTATATATCTAACACTCCTCCGTGTACCCGCGCTCTTGCTCGGGGCGGTGCCGCCGCCTACGAGCAGAAAAGAGAAGTACTGCATTATGACACTAACGCGCACCGACAGTGAACGCTTCGGTGGTCTCAGCAGTGCGACTATAGTGCCTAGAATATACTTACTAGTGTGCCGACCGCCGGGCGTTTCTAATGGGAGACGCTGGCACCGCCGGTGATGCCTTCCGCCGGAGGCCACCAGACGGCGACACTGTTTGGGACCGTGCTAACCGAGCGGCGCATCGCGCGTCGCTTGCGCTTCGGATGCACTTTGGATGCGCGTTCGTAAGCGTAATCAAGTACACTCATTGTTTGGCGCTAACACAAACAAGAGCATCATAATCATCATCAGCCTATATGTATGTCCACTGCAGGACGAAGGCCTCTCCCTGTGATCTCCAATTATCTCTGTATTGCGCTAGCTGATTCCAGCTTGCGCCTGCAAATTTCCCAACTTCATCACCCCACCTAGTTTTCTGCCGTCCTCGACTGCGCTTCCCTTCTCTTGGTATCCATTCTGTAACCCTAATGGTCCACCGGTTATCCACCCTACGCATTACGTTAACTGCACAGCTCAATTTTTCCTCTGAATGTCAACAAGAATATCGGCTTTACCCGTTTGTTCTCTGATCCACACCGCTCTCTTCCTGTCTCTTAACGTTAGGCCTAATTTTTCGCTGCATCGCTCTTTGTGCGGTCCTTACCTTGTTCTCGAGCTTCTGTATTAACCTCCAAGTTTCTGCCCCATATGTTAGCACCGGTAGAGTGCAATGATTGTACACTTTTCACCAACAGTGGTAATCTCCCACTCAGGATTTGGTAATGCCTGCCGTATGCACTCCAACCAAATTTTATTCTTCTAGCTGTAAATTTCTTTCTCATTATCAGGGTCCCCTGTGAGTAATTGACCTAGATAAACGTACTCCTTTACAGACTCTAGCGGCTGACTGGCGATCCTGAATTCTTGTTCCCTTGCCAGGCTATTGAACATTATGTTTGTCTTCTGCATATTAATCTTCAACCCCACTCTTACACTTTCTCGGTTAAGGTCCTCAATCATTTGTTGTAATTCGTCCCCATTGTTGCTGAATAGCACAATACCGTCTGCAAACCGAAGGTTGCTGATATATTCGCCGTTGATCTTCACTCCCAAGCCTTCCCAGTCTAAGAGCTTGAACATGAGCATATACCATGCCTTCTAACAGCTCAGTTGCTTAAGCTAGCCGTAAAAAGTATGGTGGTTCACAGAAAGCCAGCCGCGCCGTAGCCATGGCAACCAGCTACGCCGCAGCTGATAGAAGACCTGGTGCAACCTACCGCCTGTGTACTGCACATGCGCCGACAGCGAGCAACGACTATGTAAGCCGGTGCGCGGCGGCACCCGATCACATGCAGCCATGGGACGTACAACGATAGTACGTACTCCCGAAGAAGAAGCGCAGATTCGAGAAGCGAGTCTTGCCGCTGTACGAGAGCAGCAACGGCAGCGACGAGCAGGCCAGGGAAAGGGAGAAGAAGAGACAGCGGATCTAATCTTTGAAGCGCAAGTACGAAGAGGTGCACGATACGCTCGAACACACTACACTTGACGCGATTCAGCAGTTCTGGTACCGACACAGCCAACCCAGCTACAGCCAAGAAAACGCCGTCAAATCGGCCAGCTTCGCTGTGTCTTAAGCTTTGCGCGGCCGAGTGCAAGCTTTCGCTTTTTCTGAATGTGCTTCTTAGCGTTTCCTTTCCATTCTGGTTAATTTGCCAGTATCTAGCATCAACAAGCTCATAGACCAAATATTCATGACATTAACCGGGCAGCGCGTGCGGGCGAACTTCTCTGTGCACGCTTCCTGCTATCACCAAACATCGCACAGCCCCTACGCCGTAGCATAAATCTTCTTCGCAGAAGTGCTTGCTTCACACCCGAGTTGTAGCCGATGGCTGCTTGCCGGTAATATATATATATATATATATATATATATATATATATATATAGAAACTTTATTTGGCTGGAAAATATTTTAAGTATAGCGGTGGTCGGAGCCCCTCAGTCCACGGCCCCACTGGCCTCTGCCGCCTGCCTGACCTGGCTAATTAAGGACTTTTGTCCTGCCAAGTCGGAACGGGCGAGCTGTGCCTCCCACTGCTCAATTGAGATATTATTAGTGGGCCTATGAGGGTGCTTACTACATTCCCAGGTCACATGTATTAGTGTAGGTAGGCCACCGCACCAAGGGCACGCGGCCCTATAGCGGGTGGGATACATGGCATTTAGCAGTTTTAGATGGGGGAATACCCCGGTCTGTAGTTTGCGCCAATCGGCGGCCTCTTCCCCGCTAAGTTGTGGGTGAGGCGGCGGGTAATTTCTGCGGACTTCGCGCTGACGAGCAAGGATGTCTTTTACATTTAAATTGATGGGATTTTGTGAGGGATAGTGTGAGGGTTTGGGGTTCGAAGAGTACGCCATCGCTCGGTTAGTAGACGCTCGAGCTAAAGCGTTAGCCTGTTCGTTCCCCTGTACCCCCGCATGCCCCGGGCACCAGAGTAGGCGATGGCGGTGGTTGAACGATTTGGGGATTATCGCGAGGCTAGCCGCAGTCACGTGCCCCTTAAGAAACATGCAACATGTCTCCCGGGAGTCAGTGACCACGACCGAGTCCCTTTCCGAACGCTCCGCGTGAGCGAGCGCAATCGCTACTGCTAACATTTCGGCCGAGGTGTGGGAGCCCACCGTGGTCGACGCGGTAATTTGCTGCTGGCTGATCGCGTTCACGACTGCCAGGGCGTACCTCCTTTGGTAGCGCTGCCCGGTAGCCTCTGCATACGCAGCTGCGTCCGTGTAGTACGTATTGTACCTAGCGTTATTGGAGTACATCGATTGAATATGTTGTGCGCGTGCTTTGCGCCTTTCCTTGTTGTACTCGGGATGCATATTCTTGGGAATTGGAGCTACTGTAATTTTGGATCTCACCGAAGGAGGGAGAGGTACGGCCTCTTCGGTGAGATAAATCGGGTATGCTGGGATATTAAGTCGTGCCAATATTGCCCTACCAGTTTTTGTGAAGCTGAGGCGCTCCTTCTGTCGCATCAGAGTAGCCTGCCTCAGTTCGTCGAAAGTATTGTGTACTCCCAAAGCTAGCATGCGCTCCGTGGAGGCAGATTTAGGCAGGCCCAGAGCCGCCTTCAAAGCTGTTCGAATTATCGTGTTGGCCTGCTTCTCCTCTTCCCTGTTCAGGATTTGGTAGGGCAAGCCATATGTGATTCGACTAATCACTAAGGCCTGTACGAGCCTTAGGGTATCGATTTCTCGCATTCCCGCCTTTCTATACGTCACTCGACGTATCATTTGGGCTATGTTGTGGGTTGCGGATTTTATGGTTTTGAGCATCTATGCTGCTCTCCCGTCGCTCTGAAGCCAAAAACCCAGGACTCGCATCGTAGGTACCTCTCGGACCATTTGGCCATCAACCACAATGTTAATCGACCCTCTGGATTTGCAGCCTTTCGCGTGTATCCGGATGACCTCGGATTTTTCGGGCGCGCACTTCAGCCCGCTCGTTCGGGAAAATTTCTCCACCGCTAATACCGCGGTTTGGAGCGCGTATTCTTTATCCCCTAGGGAACCTCTGCTCGCCCACAGCGTGATATCGTCAGCGTAAAGCGTGTAACCTAGGTCGGGTATCCGATCGAGATCGCGCGCGAGGCGACACATCGCCATGTTGAAGAGCAGAGGAGATATTATCGCTACTTGAGGGGTTCCTTTGCTCGGCATTTTAAATATTGACGCGAAATAAGTTGGCGCGTGGTGACACTGGCCCCTTGAGGCGAGAACGACGAAGTTCGTGGTTGCGCGCGCGCTCTCCGAGGTCCAGCCATTATTAAAGGCGGACGTGTTTTTTTGCCTATCTGTTGCTGGTCAACCATTCTAGTTGTACTAGCTGGGTGACATTTCTGGTGGAAGTGCTGGGTACGGTCGATGTTAAGATCTCCGGAGCGCACCCCAGACCTAAGCCCGGCGAGTAGTTCGGCCGAGCTTACCCCTGTGCACGTACGTACCAGCCGACGTCTCCAAGGACTCCAGCCACAGCACGGTTTGCTACCCGAACGGAGTAGAATGACGAACCAACCACCTCCTGCCGCTACTGCAGCATCGCACGTGGTCGTCAATCAGATCCGGGCGCCGAATCATTTCCACGGGAGTGCTTCAGAGGACGCCGACGACTGGCTTGACCATTTTGACCGGGTCGCCAACGTCAACGACTGGACACACGAGCGTAAGCTTCGCTACGTGTACTTCGCTCTTGAAGATTCCGCTAAAATATGGTTTGAGAACCACGAGGCGACACTGACGTAATGGGAAGAATTTCGTCGGCAGTTCCTCAATGCCTTCGCCAGGGCGGACAGGAAGGAGAGGGCGGAGTTAGCAATGGAGTCGAGAATTCCAGGCCCGAATGAGCGAGTGACGGCGTACGTAGAAGACATGAATCGCCTCTTCAGACGTGCGGACCCCTCTATGACTGAAGCAAAGAAGGTGCGCCACCTAATGCGCGGCGTGAAAGAGGACATCTTTGCTGGCCTCATTCGAAATCCGCCGACGACAGTGGCAGAGTTCCACGACGAAGCCACCACCATGGAAAAGGCCCTTCAACAGCGGGCCAGGCAATACAACCGCGACGCCGTGATTTCAAGGGAGCTCTCTGCCGTTACCCTAGGCAACGACGTCGGCGCCTTGCGAGAACTCATCAGGGCTGTCATCAAGGAGGAACTGCAGAAGATGCAGACGACCGCTGCCTCTGTGGGACAACTTTCCATTGCGGAAATGGTGCGCGCCGAGGTCCGACAGGCCGTCCATGTGCCTGAACAGTACGAGGCACCACAGCAGAGAACGCGCCCTGAACTGAGTTACGCCGAAGCAGTACGCCGTCCACCACCCTCAAGTGCGTATAGCATGGTGCACCCCGCTCAGCAATTGGACGTTAGCTTCAGGCCTCGCAGCACACCGCACATGGCCGAAGCAAGAACTAGGAAGAGCGACGTCTGGCGCACCGCTGACTACAAGCCCCTTTGTTAC
Source organism: Dermacentor silvarum (assembly GCF_013339745.2). Lineage (NCBI taxonomy): Eukaryota > Metazoa > Arthropoda > Arachnida > Ixodida > Ixodidae > Dermacentor > Dermacentor silvarum. Next base: position 172,493,577 of record NC_051158.1, read on the forward strand.
CATTGTGGCGAAGCCGGGCACATCTACAGAATGTGTCCGTATCGTCATGTGGGGCTCCGAGGGTTCGCCCCAAATGCACCTCGTCCACGACCTGGTGAGCGGCCGCCGGAAATAGAGAGTTTCGTCGCGAATCGTCGCAATGGTGATCAACGATGGCACGAGCCCCGTTCGTCGTCTCCTGCTCGTTACAGGTCACCATCACCAAGCCAAGCCTTCTCTCGCGGCGCTCTCAGACGCCGCTCGCCTAGCCCGGCGGCTCGGGAAAACTAAGTTCAGCGACCTCCGGAGGTGAGGCCGCTGACGACGACTGTGCGCAAGATCCTCCACTACGACCACAACGACGAAAACAGAACGACGCAGACGTACAGACGCAGTCAAACACCGTACGAGAGGTAATAACGTCGAACATTCCCGTCACCGTAGACGACGAAGAAATAACAGCGTTAATCGACACTGGAGCGGACACCTCAGTTATGAGCATGGACCTTGCCTGCAAGCTGAAGAAAGTTTCTACCGAGTGGACTGGGTCGCAGATTCGCACTGCAGGAGGCCATCTGCTAACCCCGGTAGGAAGATGCACAGCGCGAGTGAGCATTCGTGGATTTATGTACCTCGGAGATTTCGTTATCCTCCCAAGCTGCTCGAGGGACCTAATTCTGGGAATGGACTTTCTGCAGGCTAATGGAGCCGTCATAAACTTACAAAAGTCGCTGGTAACGTTTTCAACGGCGCAGGCCTTAGCAGGGAGCAGCACTGACGACACGTATGTCAACGCCTTGAGGATTGTCGACGAGAACATCACGGTGCCGCCAAGGAGCAGCGTATTGACCCTCGTAACCTGCGACGCATTCGACGACTATGAGGGTATTGCCGAGGCAAATATCCCGCTGTTGCTCGAAAGACACATCTGCATCGCCCGGGGCCTTGTTCGAATACAGAATAAGTGCTCGCAAGTTTTGTTGACAAACTTCAGCCATGAGTATCAGCACGTCCCTCAAGGTACAGCTGTGGCCTTTCTGAACGACATTGCTGACTTCTCCGATGTGGGCACGTTACAGGTGACTTCACCGGATGCAACAACTCACGCCAGCCTGAGTACCCGCGTCCACATCAATGCTGACTTAGCAGATGCACAGAAGGATCAGCTACTGGACCTAGTGACAGAATTCTCTGGCTGTTTTTCCACAGAATCTAAAGTCCAGCGCACCTCCATTACGCAACACCGGATAGTTACAGAGGAGTCGGCGCGGCCTGTTCGTCAGCACCCGTACCGCGTGTCACCTATGGAGCGGGAGGCGATTAAGCGTCAAGTTGAAGAAATGCTCAATGATGACGTCATCCAGCCGTCGACAAGTCCGTGGGCGTCGCCTGTCGTACTCGTAAAAAAGAAAGACAACACGCTCCGCTTCTGCGTTGACTACAGACGGCTTAACCGAGTCACCAAACGCGACGTTTACCCCCTGCCACGGATCGATGACGCTTTGGACCGTCTGCGTCATGCTGAGTTCTTTACTTCGTTAGACCTAAAGTCAGGGTACTGGCAAATCGAAGTGGACGAGCGTGACCGTGAAAAAACCGCCTTCGTGACTCCCGACGGGCTATACGAATTTAAAGTCCTGCCTTTCGGTCTCTGTTCCGCTCCTGCTACGTTTCAACGAATGATGGACACTGTACTCGTCGGACTAAAGTGGCAGACGTGTCTAGTGTACCTAGACGACGTTGTTGTGTTTTCCAGCACGTTCGATGAACATCTCACCCGACTACGAAGTGTCCTTACCGCAATACGCAAGGCAAACCTCACCATCAAGCCTGAAAAATGTTACTTTGGCTTCCGGGAACTCAAGTTTTTAGGCCACGTGGTCAGCTCCCAAGGAGTACGACCAGACCCAGAAAAGCTAGCTGCCGTTGCCGAGTTTCCTCACCCTAAAGACAAGAAGGCTGTTCAGCGGTTCCTGGGCCTCTGCGCTTACTACCGCCGTTTCGTTGAAGGCTTCTCGAGGATTGCTGAACCTCTCACGAGACTGACGCGACAAGATGTGCCCTTTGCCTGGACGGAAGCCCAAGAGCAGGCCTTCACCGAATTGCGCAATCGCCTTCAATCCGCTCCAGTGCTGGCGCATTTTGATGACACCGCGGCAACTGAAATTCACACAGACGCAAGCAACGTAGGACTCGGGGCTACTCTGGTTCAATGGCAAGACGGAGCAGAACGTGTAATTGCGTACGCGAGCCGTAGTCTCACAAGAGCAGAAGCTAATTATTCAACCACCGAAAAAGAATGTTTAGCAGTCGTGTGGGCCATCAGCAAGTTCCGACCTTACTTATACGGCCGGCCATTTCGAGCGATCAGTGACCACCATTCGCTCTGCTGGCTTGCCAATCTACGAGACCCATCTGGTCGCCTCGCTCGTTGGAGCCTCCGCCTCCAGGAATACGACATGACTGTTGTCTACAGATCGGGCCGTAAGCATAGCGACGCTGACTGCTTGTCACGTTCTCCTATTCCCTTGACACCCTCCGACTTGGAGCTAGATATGCCGTTTCTTGGTGTCGTCGACGTGGTGCGCATGGCTGACTACCAACGTGCAGACTCTGAACTGCTTTCAGTCATCCGACATCTCGAGGGAGCCGACGTTGTTGTCCCACGCCCACTTTCACGAGGATTGACATCGTACTGCCTGCGGAACAATGTCCTGTACAAGAAAAATTTCGAGAACAGCCAAGAAACGTTTCTTCTCGTCGTTCCGACGGCGCTGCGCGAGGAAGTTTTACAGGCGTGTCATGACGATCCCTGTGCCGGCCACTTAGGCTTCGCGAGGACATTAGCGCGCATACGGCAGAAATACTATTGGCCACACCTATTTTCGTCGGTTCAGCGCTATGTGCGAACGTGCCGTGACTGTCAGAGGCGTAAAGTGCCACCCGTCAAGCCAGCCGGCCTCCTTCAGCCTTTGGATCCGCCTCCGGCGCCGTTCCAACAAGTGGGAATGGACCTTCTTGGTCCGTTCCCCACGTCTTCCTTGCAAAACAAGTGGATAATCGTGGCAACCGATTATTTAACTCGCTATGCGGAGACAAAAGCTGTGCCGCGGGGAACTGCTGCTGAAGTCGCCAGCTTCTTCGTCCACAACATCGTGCTTCGTCACGGTGCACCCGCTGTGCTCATTACTGATCGCGGTGCAGCGTTTACAGCGGAGTTGTTGCAACAAGTCGTCACGCTGACACATACTGACCACCGAAGGACCACAGCCTATCATCCCCAGACTAACGGCTTAACAGAGCGCCTGAACAGAACATTGGCCGACATGCTATCCATGTACGTTGATGTGGAACACAAGACATGGGATGAAATTTTACCATACGTGACGTTTGCTTATAATACCGCTGTGCAAGAGACCACCGAGTTTACACCATTCGAGCTCGTTTACGGACGTCGAGTTACAACCCCCTTAGACGCCATGCTCCCGGTAGACCACGGAACCACAAGGAATGACACCACTGAAGAGTTCGTCGAAAAAGCAGAGGAAGCTCGCCAGCTTGCTCGGAATCGCATCCGCACCCAGCAGAATACCGACGCCTGCCGTTACAACCGGACCCGACGGAACGTCCAGTACTCACCAGGCGACCGCGTGTGGGTGTGGACACCTATCCGACACCGTGGGCTCTCGGAGAAATTGTTGCGCCGCTATTTCGGCCCCTACGAAGTCGTACGCCGGCTCAGTGATGTGAACTATGAGGTGGTGCCTCAAAGCTCTGACCCTAGTTCGAACCGCCGCCGTCCCCGTGCTGAAGTCGTCCACGTAGTACGGATGAAGCCGTACTACGCACGCGAGGGATAAGCAACTCTCACAAACCGCTTCAGCATTGTGTACATTCCTGTATGTCTCTTTTTTTTCATGTTGGCACCTTTGCCCATATTGCGCGCCCCATGCCCTTGAAGCGACCGGGTCGGTCGCTTTAGAGAGGGGAGCAATGACGCGAAATAAGTTGGCGCGTGGTGACACTGGCCCCTTGAGGCGAGAACGACGAAGTTCGTGGTTGCGCGCGCGCTCTCCGAGGTCCAGCCATTATTAAAGGCGGACGTGTTTTTTTGCCTATCTGTTGCTGGTCAACCATTCTAGTTGTACTAGCTGGGTGACAATATCTGCGATGTGATTTTGCCAATACTGATGCTGGCCTCGCGGTTGGAAAGAAATGCCCTTATGTAATTGTAGGTGCGCTCACCACAACCCGAGCGTTCGAGTTCCTCGAGTATTGCGCCGTGAGAGACATTGTCGAAGGCTCCTTTGAGGTCTAATGCTAGGACTAGTCTCTCGTCACCGTACGGAATATTGGTTAGAATCTCGTCCCTTAGTAGGAGGAACGCGTCTTGACACGATAAACCTGTGCGAAATCCTATCATGGAGTCTGGGAACCAGCTCCGCTCTTCCAAGTATCGCTGTAGTCTGCTGTGGATCACCCTCTCATAGAGCTTACCGAGGCAGGACGTGAGCGATACCGGCCGGAGGGTATCGATCGAGGGATTCTTTTTCGGTTTGGGGATCATGATTATTTTAGTCAATTTCCATTCTTCGGGCAAATCTCCCTTGGCCCAGTACTCGCTATTGAATGTCTGTTATTTTCGCTAGGGCCACCGAATCCATGTTTCGAATCATTGAATTTGTGATTGTGTCTGGGCCCGATGCCGAGTTTTTAACTGCGGCTTGCGCCGCTTCGTACACTTCCGCGTATGTTATTTCTTCGTCTAATTTAGGGTTGGCCTCTCCCGCGTATGGTCTCGCCGTGTAGGGTGATCCCGCCGCGGGTGAGCGTCCTATGTATTTGTTCTGAAGGACGTCGACTAGTTCTTGATCTGTACCCTCGAAATTGTCTGCTATAATTTGGAGCTTCTTGTTATTCTCAGTACGTGTGCTCATTGGGTCTAGCATACTCCGGAGTATTCGCCACGTACTGGTCGTTCCCAGTGTCCCAGATAGGTTTCCGCAGAAGGTCGCCCACTCGTTTTTAGCTAGCTCGTTGGCGTGGCCTTGGACTTGCTCTGCCAATAGAGCGATGCGTTGTCTTAGGTGTTTGTTTAGGCGCTGTCTTTTCCACCTCTTCACGAGTTTCCGCCTCTCTTCCCATAAGCTGACTAGGTGAGAGTCTATCACCGGCGCCTCCGCTGTGCGCTCTATGGCTTTGGTGGTGTCCCCGTGCACTTGTTGAAGGAATTTAGTCCATTCCCGCATGTTGGTCGGGGCGGTATCTGAATCCTGCTGTGCCCTCTGGAGTTTTCTATAACGAGGCCAATCGGTTAGCTTGGTGGTTCCTATTGTTCTCCGTATGTTGGGTGTGGAGAGCACTATTCTGATTATGTCATGATCGCTTCCCAGGTTTTCGTCGAGGGAAACCCATTGTACGTCTCTGACATTAATTGTATATGCACGGTCGGGCGCCGTGTCTCTGCTGTTACCCGTGCGCGTCGGTTTGCCAATTTGATTGATTGCCCGTAAGCACAAGGCTGTGGCGGTACGCTCGAGTAGGAACCCTTTGGGTGATGCTTTCGCGTATCCCCATAAGATATGGGGCGCGTTAAAGTCCCCCACTATCACCGCCTTATCTCTGGTGCCCGTTAAATCTTTTGTTGCCGAGAGAATTTGTGGTAGATCGTCCCCTTTGCTTTTGGGAGGACTGTACAAGTTTGTGATTATTGTGTGTGCTTTACTTCGTTTCTTTGATACACGTTTCTTTGATACGTTTCTTTGATACACTGATAACTATGGAATGAGTATCTCCCTCAATTTGTGGAAGTGTTAATAATTGAGCGTTTATAGACTTGCTCACCAGCGTGGCAACCTTCGAATTTTGGGGATCGCTCAGGGTGTAGTATCCATGCATTTTGGCCGGCTTGGCTCCGACCTCCTAGACATATCACGTCCGGAGCGATTTCGAAGTTTTTGATAAACTGTCGGAGCGCTGCCGCTTTCCTGGAGAAGGAGCGGCAGTTCCATTGCCAGATCTCCAATTGTTCTGAATTTGTTATTCGTTGTGGTTTCCTAGTTTTATTAGCCATGTTGCCCAATCTTGCCGGTAATAAGTTTCGCAATCCAAGATACACGCAGCTTCTTGGCCAGCGGGTACGTGTGAAGGCTGACATCGGGCTCTACTGCGTACGCGTCCGGCACCGGTACCGAGCAATAGCCTACCATGTCGGACGCCTTCAAAGGCAGCCACTACCTATTGTTGTGCTTTGAAGTGTTGTGAAGCAGACACACAAAGCTGGAGAACACCCTCACTTAATCAGAACCGTAGCCCAGGTAGGACTATAGTTTTCAGCTCGCTTTGGCGCTTCCGAAGCAGACGGCGCGGCCGCTGTGTCCACCTGATCCCTCATACCACCTCACGACGACGGTGGCAGCAGCTTTTCCAGTGGTGGAGCTCGCTCCCAATACTCCGCCGGCTACTGCGTATGACACGGCCGCGCGGTCTTTATCTTGAAAGCGATCTGCGACGGGGATAGTCCGCCATGCGCTGTGTTTTTGCCGCTTAGATCACGTTGAAGCCAGAGGCAGCAGGAAGGTCAATACATACGCTCGCTACTGCATGCAGCCGCGCTTACTCACTCCAGCGTTTTGACAGCGAGTTTACGTAGTCATCGAGTGAGATGTGCTAATGTTTATTTGTGCGTGCGTGCCACCATGCTTGTTAATTTAGTTAGTAAGTCTATGTTTAGAAGTCTATACGGGCGATAATGCTACTATCTATCCTTACTTCGTATAGCTGCCCACTAATTTGCTATCGCAATCGATGCTTCGCGTTTAGGGCAGAGCTGCAACTTTTTTAATAGCACTGGCAATTTATATCACTGTTCTTACAGGAATGTAAATGCCGTTACTTGTTCATTTGCCGCATTTACCAAATACTGCAGGCCCCAGTTAGGGCCCTTGCAGGAGGGGTATGAAATGTTTTACACAAGCACTAGTACGAACAGCAAAACAGTCATTAATCACAAATGAAGACAAAGACAAACCACACACACACATATATATATATATATATATATATATATATATATATATATGAAAGAAGAATGGGAACCGAGGGGCTCGATTTTTATTAGTCATAACCACATTAAGCCAACAGACAACGAAGCCAAGGAAAGCATCGGGGAAATTAAGTCTAGTTGAAATTGGAATGTCGAAAATAAAGAAGAATTTCTTCATTATTTTCTACATTCCAATTTCAACTAGACTTAATTTCCCCGATGCTTTCCTTGGCTTCGTTGTCTGTTGGCTTAATGTGGTTATGACTATATATATATATATTGACGAGAAGAAAGGGAACCGAGGGGTCCGATCTTTATTAATCATATCATAAGAAGCCAACAAACAATGACACCAAGGACAACATAAGGGAAATTACTCGTACTCACTAATTGAATTAAAGAAATGATAAATTAACAGAAATTAAAGTGGATGAAAAAACAACTGTCCGCAGGTGAGGAATGAACCCACGTTTTCGCATTACGCGCGCGATGCTCTCACCATTGCGCTACCGCGGAGCCGTTTTCCCATCCACTTTCTGGGGTATGTATGTTTTATAACTAGAACAAGCCCTGGGAGTGTTAGCCAGCGCCACCACTCACAAACCTAGGGGCAGGTATATGTATATATTGTCACGTAGTAGTGACGGTAGAGAAGACAGTCACAAAACTGTGTATGACGAAACTGGTTGTTTATTGGGCGAACCTGTGCCCACAAAAGCAAGCTACACTCAAAGCACAACGATAGCGGCGAACACAGTCGGCGATCGTCGAAAATCTGATCAGCGGCGAAACGCGTCGGCTTTTATACCTGAGTCATCGAAGGTTCCAGATTAATCCCTGATGCCCGCGTGTCTTCCAGAAAGTTCTAGACAATTCGCGTCGCTCATACAATCAGATTACATGGGCGTCGGTGACCACAGACGACGGATAGAAGCATTGATAACGTCCGAGAAGCTTCCAATGCAGGCGCGTCCTGCGCCGAGCGATAACGTTTAACATTTGTCAGCCAATGTTGAAAGCGGCTACCGGTGAAAGATAAACATGTGTACGTGTCAATACCCTCCCCTTAAAAAGCATCGTCCCGATGCTACAAACAAACACGAAAGCGAAAACAAAACCATGCGTAATAAACAAAATAACAAAAAACAATAACAAAGTACCTAAGTTTGTCAGCGGGCGTGGAAAGGCTTAAGACGCACCACGTGGATGACTTCAGGTCGTGCCCGGCGCCGCTGTGATTGCGAAATGCCGTCTGGCACGACCTCATAGTCCAGTGCGCCAATACGTCGGGTGATCTTATATGGTCCGAAATAGCGACGTAACAGCTTCTCGCTAAGTCCTCGTCGGCGTATCGGAGTCCAGACCCAAACACGGTCACCGGGCTGGTACTCGACGTAGCGTCGTCGAAGGTTGTAGTGTCGGCTGTCGGTCCTCTGCTGGTTCTTGATGCGCAGGCGGGCGAGCTGTCGACCTTCTTCGGCACGCTGCAAATAGGTGGCAACGTCGAGATTTTCTTCGTCGGTGACGTCCGGTAGCATGGCGTCAAGCGTCGTTGCCGGGTTCCTTCCGTAGACCAGGTTGAACGGCGCCATGTGCGTCGTTTCTTGCACGGCCGTGTTGTATGCGAAGGTCACGTACGGAAGGATGGCATCCCACGTCTTGTGTTCGACGTCGACGTACATTGCCAGCATGTCAGCGATGGTCTTATTTAGGCGCTCGGTGAGGCCATTCGTCTGCGGGTGGTAGGCGGTGGTCCGGCGATGGCTTGTGTGGCTGTATCGCAGGATGGCTTGAGTTAGTTCTGCCGTAAAGGCAGTACCTCTGTCGGTGATGAGGACTTCTGGGGCACCGTGACGCAGGAGGATGTTCTCAACGAAGAATCTGGCTACCTCGGCAGCACTGCCTTTGGGCAAGGCTTTTGTTTCGGCGTAGCGGGTGAGGTAGTCCGTAGCTACGACGATCCATTTATTCCCGGACGTCGACGTCGGAAAAGGCCCCAGTAAGTCCATCCCAATCTGCTGGAACGGTCGGCGAGGTGGCTCGATCGGCTGTAGAAGTCCGGCAGGCCTTGTCGGCGGTGTTTTGCGTCGCTGACAGTCTCGGCATGTCCTTACGTAATGGGCGACGTCGGCAGAGAGGCGAGGCCAGTAGTATTTTTCTTGTATCCTTGCGAGCGTGCGGGAAAAACCGAGGTGTCCAGCCGTTGGGTCGTCATGGAGAGCTTGCAGAACCTCTGGACGCAATGCTGAGGGTACCACGAGGAGGTAGTTGGCTCGGAGAGGCGAGAAGTTCTTCTTTAGGAGAATGTCGTTTTGCAAGAAAAACGACGCCAATCCTCGCCTGAACACCTTCGGCACAGTGACGGTCTTGCCTTCCAGGTAATCTACAAGGTTCCTTAGTTCCGGGTCGGCTCGCTGTTGTTCGGCGAATTCGTCGGCACTGATGGGTCCCAAGAAAGTGTCGTCATCCTGGTCATCCTGTGGCGGCGGTTCGACGGGGGCGCGAGACAAGCAGTCGGCGTCAGAGTGCTTTCGCCCGGACTTGTAAACGACGGTGATGTCGAATTCTTGAAGTCTCAGACTCCATCGTGCGAGGCGACCTGAAGGATCCTTCAAGTTAGCTAGCCAACACAAGGCGTGGTGGTCGCTCACAACTTTAAAGGGCCTGCCATAGAGGTAGGGGCGAAACTTTGATGTAGCCCAGATGATGGCGAGGCACTCCTTTTCTGTTGTGGAATAATTTGCTTCCGCCTTCGATAGCGACCGGCTAGCGTAACTTACAACCTTTTCTAGTCCATCAGTCCTCTGCACAAGCACGGCGCCGAGTCCTACGCCGCTTGCGTCGGTGTGGACTTCGGTATCGGCATTTTCGTCGAAATGCGCAAGGATGGGCGGCGATTGTAGGCGTCGCTTCAGTTCTTCAAATGCTTCGATTTGCGGCATCTCCCACTTGAACTCGACGTCGGCCTTCGTGAGGTACGTCAGTGGCTCGGCGATCCGTGAAAAATCCTTGACGAAGCGCCTGTAATAGGCGCACAGTCCCAGAAATCTACGCACTGCCTTCTTGTCAGCGGGCAGAGGAAAGTTGGAGATGGCCGCAGTTTTCTGAGGGTCGGGGCGCACTCCAGACTTGTTGATGACGTGGCCTAAAAACAAGAGCTCCTCATATGCGAAGCGGCACTTTTCTGGCTTTAACGTGAGTCCGGAGGTTTTGATTGCTTGAAGAACTGTTTCAAGGCGCCGCAGGTGTTCTTCGAAGCTTGAGGCAAACACAACGACGTCGTCCAAATAGACGAGGCAAGTCTGCCACTTCAAGCCTGCCAGTACTGTATCCATGACGCGTTGGAAAGTCGCAGGTGCCGAGCAAAGACCAAACGGCATGACCTTGAACTCGAACAGTCCGTCTGGTGTTATAAAGGCCGTCTTCTCCCTGTCCCTCTCGTCGACTTCGATTTGCCAGTAGCCGGTTTTGAGGTCCATCGACGAAAAATACTTTGCGTTGTATAGTCGATCCAAGGCGTCGTCAATCCGTGGAAGGGGGTATACGTCCTTCTTCGTGACCTTGTTGAGGCGACGATAATCGACGCAGAAACGTAGGGTTCCATCCTTCTTCTTCACTAACACCACGGGGGACGCCCACGGACTCTTGGACGGCTGGATGATGTCGTCGCGTAGCATTTCGTCGACTTGTTGCCTTATGGCCTCGCGTTCGCGTGCCGAAACTCGGTACGGGCTCTGACGCAGTGGGCGGACATTTTCGTCGGTTATGATTCGGTGCTTGGCGACAGGGGTTTGTCGAACTTTTGACGACGACGAGAAGCAATCCTTGTATTGCAGGAGCAGAGCTTTTAGTTGTTCTTTCTTATGCCTGGGAAGGTTCTGATTAACGTTGAAAGTTGCTTCAGGTATTATAGTCGTCGTTGCGGGTGCACTGGAATCCGTGAAGGCGAAAGCACTGCTGGCTTGTACTATTTCGTCGATGTAGGCAACCGTGGTGCCTTTGTTAATGTGCTTGTATTCGGGGCTGAAGTTCGTGAGCATCACCGTTGCTTTCCCTGCACGTAGCTCAGCTATGCCTCTAGCGACGCAAATTTCACGGTACAGCAGTAAGTGATGATCGCCCTCGATGACGCCCTCCATGTCTGCAGGCACTTCCGTACCGACGGAAATCATTACGCTGGAGTGAGGCGGAACGGTGACTTGTTCTTCAAGCACATTCAAGGCATGGTAACTGATGCATGTATCCGGCGGTATCGCTTTGTGTGTTGAAAGCGTTATCGACTTGGACCTTAAGTCGATGACTGCACCATGTTGGTGTAGAAAGTCCATGCCTAGGATGACGTCCCTGGAGCAGTGCTGCAGGATTACGAAGCTCGCCGGGTAAGTGCGGTTGTTTACCGTGACTCGCGCTGTGCAGATTCCAGCCGGCGTTATTAGGTGACCTCCCGCTGTCCGTATATCGGGTCCTTGCCAGGCCGTCTGCACCTTCTTTAACTTGGCGGCGAACGCGCCACTGAAAACTGAATAGTCGGCGCCAGTGTCGACGAGAGCGGTGACGTTATGACCATCGATGAGCACGTCTAGATCGGTAGACCGGCGTCTGGCGTTGCGGTTAATTCGTGGCGTCGGATCACGGCTGCGTCGGCTTGCTCTGCTGCTGCTGCGTCGCGTCGGAAGGTCTTCGTTCGGCGGCGATGTGCTGTCAAGGCTGTTGCTAGGCGGCGTGCTGATATCTCGTCGTGATGATTCGCGAATCGTCGTCGTCGTCGGCGGCGGAGGATCTTCGGCATTGCGTCGTACAGCAACCGCACCTCCATCGGTTGCTGCTTTTAGTTTCCCGGGTATGGGCTGGGAGATCGGCCCCGGGTTGGGCCGGCATACAGGCGGCGATGCGGCGAGATGTAGCGGCCTGGTGACGGTGAGCGTGAGGGCCGTCGTGGTTGCCACTGGGCTCCGGCAAGGTAGTCGGCGATGTCACGTGGTCGCTCGCCAAGCTGTGGACGTGGCGCGTTGACGGCGAACCCTCGTAGGCCCATCTCGCGGTATGGGCATCGGCGGTAGACATGGCCGGCTTCCCCGCAGTGATAGCAGAGCGGGCGGTGGTCGGGGGCGCGCCAAATGTCCGTCTTCCGCTGGGAGCTGCGCTGGGCGACGGGCGGGCGTGCTGGCGGCGGCGGCGGTGGACGACGGAACTGCGGCGTTACGGGGCCCTGGCGCGAGCGCGGAGGGGGGCCTTGACGACGGGCGACGGCGGCGTAGGTCATCGCTTGCGGCTGTGGTTGAGGCGATACCGGAACTTCTGGCACTTCTAGTGATCGCTGAACCTCTTCTTTAACTATGTCAGCGATTGAAGTCACCTGAGGATGCGATCTTGGGAATAATTTCTGTAGTTCTTCCCGTACAACCGCTCTGATCGTCTCGTGCAGGTCGTCGGCGCCTAGAGCTTGAGCTTCGGCGTAGTTTGTCAGTGCACGGCGGTTGTATTGCCTGGCTCGCATTTCAAGGGTCTTCTCGATGGTTGTGGCCTCCGAAACAAATTCTGCCACAGTCTTGGGCGGGTTGCGCATCAATCCAGTGAATAGATGCTCTTTGACGCCCCGCATCAAGAACCGAACTTTGTTTTCCTCTGACATATCGGGGTCGGCGTGGCGGAAGAGGCGAGTCATCTCCTCCGTGAAGATTGCGATGTTCTCGTTCGGCAATTGCACTCTGGTTTCTAATAAAACTTCGGCCCTTTCTTTTCGCACGACATTCGTGAAAGTCCTCATGAAGTTCTCACGAAATAGGTCCCACGTCACCAGGGTGGTCTCTCTGTTCTCAAACCAGGTCCGAGCAGCATCATCTAATGAAAAATACACATGGCGCAGCTTGTCGTCGTCGCTCCATTTGTTGAACGTCGCGGTCCTCTCGTATGTCTCCAGCCAGGTTTCAGGGTCTTCAGCCGATGATCCACGAAAAGTCGGTGGCTCCCGAGGTTGCTGCAGCAGGATGGGGGACGCTGGTGCTGCCATTTTGGTCGTTGACTTGGCCTTGATTGCAGTGGTCTTTTCGGGAAGAAGTCCGAACTCCGGCACAAGTCCTTGCTGCCTACGGCTAGCTCGCTGGTCCTTGGCGACGTTGGTCTCGTTCTCCGGTTTCGGGCTTGGGTCGCGGCTTTGCGGGGGCGTTCGGTGCATGAACGAACTAGCACCTCCACCAGATGTCACGTAGTAGTGACGGTAGAGAAGACAGTCACAAAACTGTGTATGACGAAACTGGTTGTTTATTGGGCGAACCTGTGCCCACAAAAGCAAGCTACACTCAAAGCACAACGATAGCGGCGAACACAGTCGGCGATCGTCGAAAATCTGATCAGCGGCGAAACGCGTCGGCTTTTATACCTGAGTCATCGAAGGTTCCAGATTAATCCCTGATGCCCGCGTGTCTTCCAGAAAGTTCTAGACAATTCGCGTCGCTCATACAATCAGATTACATGGGCGTCGGTGACCACAGACGACGGATAGAAGCATTGATAACGTCCGAGAAGCTTCCAATGCAGGCGCGTCCTGCGCCGAGCGATAACGTTTAACATTTGTCAGCCAATGTTGAAAGCGGCTACCGGTGAAAGATAAACATGTGTACGTGTCAATATATATTATAACAAGCCAACAATATATATATATATATATATATATATATATATATATAATGACGTCTCTGGTGGCACGACGTTTATTCGGCCCGAGTATACTCGGCATCGAACCAGCAAAGCACACACCCGATGATGATGATCACACGGCACTGAAGATGAGGATCGAGCAACGTAGGTTGATGATAATAATATACAGATGAAGAAGACGTGCTGAACGCCCACACTAATCCCCCCCCCCCCCCCACGTGAAATTGGCCATCCTGGCCGCATGTCAAGGCGACCGATAACGCGGCGTGAAGGGTTTCATGCGGGAGACGTGAACGACCCCGGTGCTGCGACAACGGCGCTCTGTTGCGGCGAGAACAAGAGTCACGCGATGTCTGCTCCCGAACTATGTGTGACCCGATGAATCGCTGCTGGAACTTGTCACACACACCAGGCATGCGAAGGAGTGTTTCGTCACCAGGTCGAAAGGACACAACGCGATGGAATGTGTCGTAAATGATCTTCCGGTTTTGTTGTCTGGCCGCTGTGTTTACGCGAGCACGCTGGCGACACTAGGCGAGTCGTGAAACGAATTCTTCGCTAGACGATGTAGATGAATTGACAGGAGAATCGAAGAAAGAAACGTCGAGAAGTAGGCGACCCTCCGTGGCTGAATTAGCACGTGATCGCGCTGGTTGAGTCCAAAGTATCGAACGGCGTGCTGTCAGGTGTCCAAAATTTAAGTAGTTATTTAGTCCATGCGGCGAGTGGCGGTGCCGCCGAGCTCTCCGGGCTGCACATGCTATATGCATTAAATATCCGCCAAATTTGTGCTTGCTTGAGTCTCTGCGATGGCTTTTAGCAATATTGCTTTCTGCTTAGAATTAGATAAGTGAGGCAGAATAAAAGACAAATTTGGAATCTTGCGAAAAAAGGAAAAACATTCATTCATTCATTCTTTATTTTTAGAACACAAAATATACAATCTGAGTATTTGAATTCAATTGAATTGAATTTATTTGCCAGAAGGATACAAAAACGATGAAAATACATGAGAAGCATCTGGATCCTTAGCATCAAGCTAGTTTGGATCCATACATGAATAATAACAGATTTATATTTATACAATATCAATTTCAACAGTTGTGTGTTTATGCAGGTAGCAGACATCTTGTATAGTAATTATAATTCAACGTTAATACACGTCTTTGTAATGGTGTTTCAGCTTAACAAAAAAGGATTTACTTTGTTTTACGTGCACAGAAAGACTGTTCCACAAAGTACAACCAATGCTAGGAAGACGCCTTTTGCCATATACATTTTTTACAAGAGGCTGTGGGAAGTTCCCGGCTTCATAGCCTCTTTTTGTGAACCGGGAAGACATGAATGATGAGCGGTGAATTTTCGTCAGCCCGACAAAGCAATCATACTTTTGAGCGGGACCGGGCAGTGCTTTGGCATGAATGACACGGTTTTGTGCTTCAAACAAAGGAAATGATAGGAAAAAATAGGTACAGCAGGAAGATAAAAAATTATACATATAGATGCACATTTTCTTTATGTACCAATTACCCGAACTCCGCGAAAGCATCGATGCTTTTATGTGGACCACTGTACAGTTTCACTCAGCAAGACATAGTACATGTTTTCTTTCGCTTTTCCCCATTCCTCCTTTTCCGTTATCCTCCATCGCTCGACTAATATCCAATTGTTGTTCCTGCCCAAGCAATAACGTAAGCAATTACACATTTCAGCTAAAAAGTATTGTGTGTAAAGCACTTCTTGTTTCTGGTGTTCCAGTTCTGATTACCCAGTTCTGATTATAAGGCACGCCGTAGTGGAGGGCTCCGGATTAATTTTGACCACCTGGGGTTCTTTAACGTGCACTACAACGCAAGCACACGTGCGTTTTTGCGTTTCGCCTCCATCGAAATAGGGGTAAAGCACGACCCTCCATTCCATCATATGTAGTAGTGAAATGTTTTGAAACAAAAACAGACACGAAAAATAAACACAAAGAACACAATATCCTAGTCCGTTTTATACAATAGTTTGCGAAATGTCTTTGGAAAAAAACTACCATCACATCGTTTTCCCTTATTATTTCCAGTCGTTTGCCAGAACCGTGTGGTGTATGAATTTTTTTTTTTATTTTCCTGAGTGACGATACGTTGGTGACTTCTGGTATTTTGTTAAAGTAGAACGGTACATAAAATGCCCTCGTTCTTTTACCATAGTTCGTGAACGCTTTAGCCCAAAAGAATGTCTCAATCTTGCGCAAATCCCGAGTTTTTACGTTTTTTGTTTTAAATGTTTCATCGAAATAATGCTTCGCATGTACTACCGAAAGAAAAAGTTGTTTAATATCAAATATGCCATGTTCTGCCATCAGCTCGCTGTGGCCAACAGCGCTGCTGTTTTTTCCGTACGTTATGTTATGCGCTATTTTCTATATTATTATATTCAACACGTTTAGCCTATATGGCGCAGCCAGACCGTATATCGTAATGCCATATCTTAATACAGTTTCACCCAGAGCCTTATAGATGAGTTTTCTTAAGCGAACATCACATACTGATCTGATTTTGTAAATAACTGCGCATACTGTTCGGAGTCTTTTAGCTACATATTGTATGTGATGGACAAATGAGAAGGATTCATCGAAAATAATGCCAAGGTACTTTATTTTGCTAGCATGCTGCATACTTTGGCAGGAGCATCGATTGCAGCGCTCGCTATGCAAGTATAGATATTCGTTCAGTTCCACTTTTTTGAACGTGCTGTGAAAGCAGATTAACTGTTTTTTTTTGTTCACAAATATATAGTTGTTCTCAAACCATGTCATTATTTTGCATATATCTTGGTGTAGTAAAGTAACACTTTCATTAAAATTTTCATGGGGTTATACTAAAGCAGTATCATCCGCAAATTGGTATACCTTTGAGTGCAACGACAGATGGGTCAAATCGTTGACATACAATTTTTTTAAAAGGTCGCAGTTTCACCCGAAAGGCGAAGCATCGACAGCGATAGCAAATTAGTAGACAGCTATTCAGAGTAGGGATAGTAGTTTTATCGGCTGCATAAACTTGGACACATTGGCTTACTAACTGAATTAACAATCGTGGTGTCAGCGCGCACAAGCAAACATGAATAGATGACACTGAATGATCGCAGCCAACAACTGTCAAAACGCTGGCAGCAAGCGCAGGTTAGCGCGGTCTATCGCTTCAACGGGAACTGAGCGGCGAATGCACAGCGCATACAAAGGTCAGAGCCGTGTGGAGATAAGACGGTGCGGGCGACCGGCACCGCCGGGCAAAGGGCAGAGGAGACGTTGTTGGCAGAGGACAAGCTGCCCCCCCCCCCTCCCCCCGTCTTCGCGTTTCTTGCTTTCGCGTGGGAGATTGAGGGGCAAGATACGCCTTTGGTGCCGGAGCACAGCGCCGCCCTGCCTCCCTTCCTGCCATACCCCCTCGGCTTTTCACGCTTTCCACCGTGCGTTCGCTCTCCGTGATAGCGCGCGGGGGAGTTCGCCCTCCGTGATAGCGTGCGTCCCCCGCGCGCTTTCGCTCGCGCATACGGCGCGCGGCGACGATTTTATCGCCCTTGGAATCTATACGGAACCTCACGGCGACGGCGACGGCAGAAATCCGGTTGAAGTGTCCATACAATTGCTATCGCAATAAAAGCAGTGGGCCTAGCACGGATCCATGTGGGACTCCATGCTTTATGCGAATTAAGTTGTTCTCTATATTTTGAATTCGAACGACCTGATGTCAATTTTTGAAGTAGGCTTTTAAAACCTCTATGAATGGTCCGCGGAATCCCAGTTGAACTAATTTTCCAAGGAGTACTTCGTGATTCAACGTGTGGAAGGCTTTTTTAAGATCTAGGAAAAGTCCAATTACCGCCTTATTTTTATCAATTTCACTATTCACTATGTCTACAAAGTCTTCTAGTAGTGTGATTGTGCTTTTCTTACAACGAGAACCATATCGTGAGCTAGACAACAGATAAAATGTTTCGCAAAAGGAAACCATTTTTTTTGTGTGTGAATAAGCTTTTCCAGAACACACGACAATGCTGGCAAGATTGCTTTAGGTCTATAGCTCTCGCACTGTTGCCTTCTCCCAATCTTGTAAATTGGTCTAATGAATGATACTTACACTGTGTTAGGAATTACACCCGTCCTAAATACTTCTGAATAAATATATAGTAGAAAACTCTTTAAAAAAGTAAAGTTAAAAAGTATTTCACGAAATCTAATCCCATCGTATCCTGGCATTCTAGTAAGGTTAAATGATCTGATTACATCCCAAACACCTAGATCAGTTACCTCACTCAAGTATGCAGAGCTGATGTTTGGCTTAATTGCTACGTTGTATGCCACCCGAGAAAAATTTTCTGGGAAGTTTGATAACAGTATTCGCAAAGCAGTTATTAACTTCGTTTGCTACTTCATCCATTTGTCGTCTTCAAAAATTATTGCTTATGACATACCTTAGAGCTTGGATTTTGGTTCCCAATGACGAGTCCTTTTATTTTTTTTAATTATTCAGTTACACAGAACCAACCAATATAGAGACGGTTGTTTCGTTTAGCAGGTAATTTCGTGTATGTGGTTTCCGTTTCTCGAGATTTGTGGATTGGACATCCTTGAGCGTCGGCAATTCGTTCTTTGTAACATTTTGCCTGTGCTACTATAGTATACGTATGTCATGTTAGATCGCGTTCAATATAGGTTTTACTAAGTATGTGGTACATACTCGCAAAAGTGTACCACCCACATGGTGGCACCTATGTGGAGCGATGTTGAGATTGTAGAGAGGGTGAAGTGGAGGGACAACTGGACAGTGGGAGCATTTTCAATATGAATCCATATTTTTTTTAAAGTCGCAGTTTTGCCTGAAAGGCGAAGCATCGATTGCGATAGCAGACTAGTAGACAGCTATACGAAGAAGGGATAGTAGTTTTATTGGCCGTACAAAGTTGTAAACATAGGCATACTAACTAAATTGACAAGCATGGTGTCACGCGCGCACAAGCAAACATGACCGCATCTCACTCGATGACCGCGGAAACTCATTGTCAAAACGCTGTAGTGAGTAAAGGCGCAACCGCATGCACGCGATTTTCGAGCGACAGCGACAAACGACGGCGACGAGCGACAGGTTTTGCCGTCGCGGAGGGCTATCCGTCGCTGTCGCTGGTCGTGTCACTGGTTTCTGGCCAGCCAGAAAATATCGCTTGTCGCCCGGAAGTCAGCGCGACGACATCCGCTGGGGACAGCGATTGCACAACAACATGGCAGCAATCAGTCTGCCCGCTTCGATCTGAATTCGCTCTTGCAACTTGCTCTCTGCTGTGACAGCAAAAAATAAATAGTACAATCAGTCATCGCTTCACCTCATCGCTAGCTGAAGACTAAGTATCGGCGCTCTCTTGTCGTTATTTTGAGATCGGTTGTTTTGTTTTGACGCTGTTAGGCCTGAGACGCCGCCGAGAGCCGAGAAAGTGTTTTAAGTTTTACTCAACAGATGGCGCCACGGCACCTTCGCTGACGGCATGGGACGGAGTTCCACTGGGGATGCATGGGATGGATTTTCACTGGGGATGATAGCATATTTTAGCAAGGTCTAGATAAAACATTGACCTTTTCATAAAATTGAGATTTCTTTACGCGCGCAAGATAACATTTATTCGCACAACAATGTAAATCCGTCGCTACTCTTTTTCGCGATGTCGCGTTCATGTGGTTGCTCCACGCCGCGACACGACAGCGCGACAGGGTGTGCCTGTCGCGTTGCTTGTCGCTGTCGCTTGAATATCGCGTGCATGCGGTTGGGCCTTAAGCGCGGCAGCAGCAACGAGATATTTGAGCTTCGTGCCGGCGCTCGCATCAACGCGATTTTCGCCGTGAAAACACAGGGAAGGCGGTCTCTGCCTCCACCCCAGATGGCTTTCAAGATACAGCCGCGCGGGCGTGAGGGCGTGGCGTAAAACGCTCCCTACCCTCCCTACGGAGCAATGCGCGCGACTGGAATTCGGCGCACTTCCTTCCCGCTTCCCGACCTTGCGTGCACACGAGACTGAGCCGCGATCGCCGGCTTACTTGCACGCTTTCACTCGCTCATAGAACATACAGCGCGCGGCGGCGATTTCATCGCCCGTAGACATTATACGGAACCTCACGGCGACGCCGACGGCAGAAATGCGCCCAGAGTGTCACATAATTGCTATCGCAATAAAAATGTGCAGGATTCATTGAACCGACCTTATCCGCTAAAATAGCCTCCACTTATTTCCCCTAACTGCAATACAGGGCGCATGGTGCAATACAGCCAAGGCGCATGATGGTGCACTGATATGTCGCTGCCATTGCCGCTAACCTAATCTAACGTATGGCAACCTAACTGCCGTATAGGAGGAACGCGCTGATGGCGGTGTATTATTTCAGCCTTTGCAGGGTGTGCAATTTTGTAACAGTGCGGAAAGCGAACTGTTCGCTTGCCTTCGTGTGATTGGTCAAGAATCGGGCTTTCGTCATCAAGAGCGCGATTATGACCAATCATGCGTGGGCACACGAACGTTTCGGCTTCTGAACCATCATAAGATCGAACTCCAGATTTCTAGCCTATTGATTCTTCTTTTCAGCAGACATCAAAAACAACGGTGTCGCATGATGCCAACAGTTTCGTATAGCTTTTGCTTCAAACTGGAGCCTTGTTCGCTCATCTCTAGGATTGATAATGATAAGCACGTACTCAGCAATGCTGTCCACAAATGTTCGCCTAGGTCCCTTGCTTGCTTTCGACATCTGATCTTATGGATATAGGCAACAGGGCTTGCTTGTACACTGTAAATTGATTTGCACCCTTAAGGGTGCTTTTTGTCTGTAGCTCACACATTTACACCCTTTACGGGTGTAAGAGTGGCAGTTATAGGCTGATTGGCACCCTTACGTACCCTTAAGGATCTAAATCAGTTTAAAATGCAGTCTTGCCTTTGTCTTCTTCTACCTAAAGATATCGTCTCTGACTTAAGTCGCTGTTCACTGTCAATATTTCTTGGAGCCACACGTGCATTATTCTGTCATAATAACAGTTCACATTGCATTGAGAATAGTCTGTCGAATTGCAAGTAATCACTGTTTACCTAGCAAGTGCAATGGCAACTCACGCTTTCTTTTTGCCAACGCTTCGGAATTTTCCTCACAGTGGTTGCTGCTGCTCCATTGCCGAGTTACTTATGCCTAAAACACATTGAACTACGCAATCACATGCTGAACAGTGGGATTGAAACTTCTGCCTCCTACAGCACAGCAGCCTAACCATCGGGCCACAATTGCACGTGTACGTCTATCGTGCCAACTAACTCTTTGAGCTGATCGCCCGCATGTGTCACATTGTGACACAGCACGGGTGCGCGACAGCACATGCGCGCGCGAGAGATTTCTTTACGCCAACGATCCAGGAATGAAATGGGCTAATTTATAACATTTCAGTAACCGCCTCACGACAGCTTCGGTTCACATAAATTCCACGGCTCAATATATCTTGAAATCAATTCCTGGAGACTCCGCGCTTAATATTCGTTCCCCGTGGATGCACTCTAAAAATTATAGTTTGCACCCTTTGGGTCATATCTTGTCCGCAAACAACAATCGTCATCTTCCTTGCTTGCATTTCCTTTATTGAAAGCTCAGCGCTCTTCCTCTTCTTTCTGGGGTTTTACGTGTCAAAACCAGTTGTGATTGTGAGGCACGCCGTAGTGAAGGGCTCCGCATTAATTTTGACCACCTGAGTTTCTTTAACGTGCACTACAACGCAAGCACACGGGCGTTTTAGGGGCGAAGCTCCTTAGGGTGTGGGTCGTTCCCTCCTCTGTAGTAGTAGTAGTAGTAGTAGTAGTATGTAGCCACCTCTAGTTTATGAATTGCTCAATAGATGGCGTTGTGTGTCCGTAGCCACCTGTAGTTTTATGACGTGTTCACTAGATGGCGTTCCACTTCCGGTTCCACTTTGCGCGCGTTCGGTGCGAACGCGGGCAAAACGCCGACGGCGTCGACAACAGTTCTGCGCGTTGCTGGTGCTGCTGCATGTCCAAGCTGATAAGTCCAGTTTTATACAGCTGATAAAACCACCTTGAGTCGACCCCATGGCTGCTTCGCATACTACTCAGGGTTCCCCTACGGGAAGATGGTGTAATTTTCTCTCTCGTTCCCGACGCGCGCTCTCTTTATTTCTCGTCCGTAGCTGTGGTTTACCCGAATGATCCCCCGGTGCTTCGCCCACTCATCATCATTCGCTTCGTGGATATGCTGTCATTTTTTTAACATTTCGCCTCCGTTCAAATGCGGCCGCCGTGGCCGGGATTCGATCCCGCGATCTCGTGCTCAGCAGCGCAACGCCTTAGCTGACAGAGCCACCGCGGCGGGTTCAGTGTTTGCTACTTTCCTGCCGAGAATGCTCTGTCATTGCAAGTCTGCCACGCGCAAGCCCTTTGTGACTAGGAAGTACCGGGCTCGCAGCGTTAAAGAAAGTAAATACGGAAAGACAGATGACGTATATTGTTTGGGGACGAGATACGACCCAAAGGGTGTAAACTTTTTTAAGACTACGCCTCGCGAGATTGCAGGGTACAATTCGTTAATTGCGATATATGCCACGAAGTAATTAACTAAAACTGAAATTATAATAATATTATTAATCTTTATTTGCCGCTTAAAAAGAGAGAGGGAGTAGAGGAGTAAAGAGAAAGAGGGGGATCGCCCCGGGGTGGCGTGCTAGGCGTGGCAGATAGTTACAGACACGTATGCGGAGCACCTGCCAGCCATCCACCCAGGGGGAGGGGGGGAGGAGGATGAAAACACTGTGGAGGATGGTAGACAAAAGGCAATTAATTGACCTGCTAATTCATGAACTAAGCCCGGGCACGAAGGCTTCTCGCCACAGCTCTGCACAGCTCTCTAGATGACGCACGGTTCGAAGGGAGGGGTGTTGGCAGTTGTCGTGGGGCAGAAAGAAAGTCCAGCACTGCAGCCGGAATCAGTTAATTCTGGTGGCGGACTGTCCTGGCGTACATTGGTTCGGGCTGACCCGTTCGCTTGCTGTAGCGGACGACCGAGCCAATGTAGGAGTCGTCAAGGGATCCATCGAGGCAGCGGCAGGGAAGGCCTACACGGGCGACAGTGTGCCGGTGCTGGAGCGTCTGCCAACAAAGGCGTTGCAGTCGTGCCTCATACCGTGGAAGCACGTCGTGGTCGCAGCCGAGGCGGGTGAGCAGTGTCCGGGTAGCGCGGTGCTGGACGCTCTCCAGCATATTGGTTAGGTGAACCTGAAAGGGGTTCCACACAGAAGAGCAGTACTCCAGTCGTGGCAGCGCAAGGGCAGTGTAAAGCGCACGGAAAGCATCCGGGCCACAGGGTTTCGACGTGCGTACCACTAAACTGAGTGTGCGACGCGCTTTGACCACTGTGTTGGAGACGTGCAGTGAAAAATCAAGAGTTAGGGTGAACGTGACTCCTTGAATTGCAGCTAAGGAAGCACTACGCAGGACAGAGCCATCAAGCGTATAAACGGGCGAGGTAGCTCTCTTGCTATTGTGAAAACGGAGAACGACACTCTTAGTTTCGATGATGCAGAGATGGTTGACTGATGCCCACTGGGAAACACGGGTGAGGTAGTCTTGCAGGTGGACACAGGAGTTATCAGACAATGAGACAGGGGCCAAGATAGATGTGCCATCCGCATGCTGCACCAGTAGAACGTCGTTCGACTTCGGCATGTCGTTAACATAGAGGGAAAAGAGAGTCGGACCTACCACCCTGGAGGACCCCAGAGAGGGCAAGGTAGCTCTCGGAGTGCGATCCATGGTAACGGACCCGCTGTGAGCGTCCCGCCCCAAAGCGTGCAAACCAGAGGAGCAGTGTGCCTTGAAGACCAGCTTGAGCTGCATTTGTCACCGGAATGGTGTGGTCTAGTGTGTCGAATGCGTTCCTCAGATCCAATTGGATCAGGTCAGTTGGCGTGCCGCTATCCATGTTGGAACTGACGTAATGTGCGACCGTGGCTAGGGCTGTCACACAACTGCGATTGGGACGGAATCTGTGCTGAGAGGAAGCAAGAATGCTGTTCTGCTCAAGGAAGGCAATAATGGAGCGGTTGACTAGACGCTCGAATGTCCTGCAAAGGATGGAGGTGATTGAGACTGGGCGATAGCTGGAAATCTCACATGTGGGCTTCCCTCGGCCCTTGTGGACAGGGGTGACAAAGGATTCCTTCCATTTCTGGGGAACAAAGGCGTTGTCCACAAAAGACTGAAACATGAGTAGGAGGGAGTGGGATACGTGTGGGTAGATGAGTTTCAGGAAGGAAGGAGCAACATAATCAGGGCCTGGATTTTGGAACGGCTTAATGAAACGCACGGCCTCGTGCAGGTCATCATGTGCGAAGGATATGGTACTGATGGAGGCTGGAGGAGTAGTGACTCTGGTTTCTACCTCTTGGGCGAGGAGATCATGGTCAAGAGAAGTGGTAGAGCTATATGCGGATGAAAACTGCGAAGCAAATAACTGTGCCATCAATGAGGGTGTGGTTACAGGTACGGCGTTGTCCATAAAGCAAGGTTTGTGGGAAGTGGACTGAAAGCATTTAATATACGACCAAAAGAGTTTGGGGTCCTCCTTAGCCTTGAGAGCGACTTTTCGTGCGTAATCATCATGGGCCACTGGGATGGTAGTCTTCACTGAGCGCTGGAGATCCTTGGCTTTCTTTGGTGTTATAGGGCACTTGAGCTGAGCAGCACGCCTAAATAAGGCTCGCTTGTGGCTGGCCATCTTAATAATATCTAAAGAAATCCAAGGCGGCCTTCGTCGACAAGCTTTCCTGGTGGATTGGGGTACACAGTCTGCTTGGATTGGTTGGATGAAGTCGCACCACAGATCGAAGTTCGTGGAACAGTCACTCCCAGTGGTTAAGCACCAGGGAGCAAGATGAGCTAGCTCAGCCATATGGGCCAGGTCTGTCCTCCCGAAATGCCACAACGTTCGTGCAAAGTGACCTTTGCGTGGTAGGGTCGTCGCATAAGAGATCTCAGTGTGGACTCCGGGGCATGAGTCCTTACGCGGCAATCAGCAGGCACACGCCTACGCCCGAGCGCATGCACACCGGGAGCCGCGAGATGACCGCGCCGAGCAGTTCCAACCAGAGCCCATACCATGAACCTACACTCACATCCTACAACACTATCGCCTTTCACGAAGAACACTACCCCCACCTCATAATTCTCTGACGCGAGAGGAGGCCGTAATATGGCGAAAACTCCAAACAAACACATATCCACATTTGAGTCTTTACCACGCCATACACCCTGCGCTGTATTCCTATAAATGTCCACACTGTGATCAATGTGCAACACTTTACCACATGGTATGGGCTTGCGCAAACACACCACAGCTAACACCCATAACACACCCCACCACACGGCAATGGGAGGCAGCGCTGTCCAGCTCCGACTCGACGGACCTGCTCAACCTGGTCAACCGAGCGAGAAAGGCAGCTAAGGCCGCTGGACTCCTGGACTGAGGGGACCACCCACTGCAGAGCGGGGGAGCTACCTACGCTGGCGTGCTCCTTTTATTAAAGTTTATTCTCTCTCTCTCGGAATGGTCGCTCCCTGTGAGACCAGGAAGGACCTCGCAGGTGTTGACCCGGCTAATGCTGCGTACAATGACGAGGTCTAGGAAGCTGGCCCGACCTTGCGATGAGTAAGAAGGATGCTGACAGACTTGATGTAGGTCAGCGGTAGTGACGGTATCAAGGAGCCAGTCATCGGCCGCATCACTGGAGAGAGGCTCGTCATACTGCCACCAGTCAATGTAAGCGTTGAAGTCGCCGATGAGCACTACATCAATGTACGGCTTAGTAGCTACTGTGGAGAGAGCAGCATCAATCAGCCTGTAAGAGCAATCTCGGAGCTTGGGCGGGCAGTAGACACATCCAACAAGAAGAGTCCTTCGGGGAAGGTGAAGCACCAAGAAGAATGCCTCAAGGTCGTCGTGCTCAAGGTCGTGCCTACGGTGCAGGGAAATTCCTACAGGGGTAGCAACGAGGACACCCCCGCCTCGACCACGGCGATCCCTACGGAAGATGGTGTGGGAAGAGATATCCATGAGCTCACCGTCGAGCACTCCAGAGTCCAACCACGTCTCGGTGAGTAGGATAACTGTGTAGGCTGGAAGGGCAGCGATTGTGGACTGCAGATCAACGAGTTTGTTTTTCACGCTCCGACAGTTGGTGCACCACAGTTCCAGTGCCATGCGGGGCCTGGAGTCGTGCTTGGGGAGGATGTAGTACAATGACTCGGTGAGTGTGGGAGCTGTGGCTGCGGATCAGTGAAGAGGGAGTCGCAGAACTGAGGCAAGGAGCAAACGAGGCACAGCCAAGGGTCATTGCAGGAACCCAGTTTGCGATACTGAGCCATAGATAGATGCACGCAGCGACGATGAAACCAACCGTCACAGGAATCGCAACATAGCGCAGCTTGGTCCTCTCGCACTCGTTTAGTGCAGGATGCAAAGGTGTGTTGTGGCGGGCCCAGGTTGGGCGAAATGTCACCGGCGAGGAGGAGAAATATGGCGAGGTAGTGGCGTTGGGCAATGCGGGTGACTGCAGTTGTGGGAGAGTTGCGCCGTTGTGGAAAAGCCAATGAGGATGTAGCCATGGGGCAGCGGGGGAGTAGGTCTAGCAGCAGCTAAGCGACCACTCGGCTGAGCGCCGGTCTCTCTGGGAAACGGGGCTCCGTAGAAATCTGTAGCAAGACGTCGGGAGCACTCACGAGGTCGGAGATGACTAAACCTTTGGTGGCGGAGCTGTAAGAGCGCGAGAAAAAGTAAAAGGAGACGGAGGCGCGGAAACACACATGCGGTAACCATTGGCTTGGCTCACCACTTTCTTGCGTAATTTCCGCCTTTTCGAGTTACCAAGCTCAAGGACCGACTAAAAATTGTGCCATCTGACACAGGCGTAAACACGTATACTAACGTCACCTAATGTCCTGACGGTTTTCATACAAAGGGTCGAGGGGAGTCGAATTCCAGCGCCCGCGGCCCGGACTCTCGCTGTTTTCCTAACAACGCGTGCAACTCCTGCAGGTACTGTGCCGGAGCCCTCGAACGT
The DNA here is from genome assembly GCF_013339745.2 of Dermacentor silvarum. Lineage (NCBI taxonomy): Eukaryota > Metazoa > Arthropoda > Arachnida > Ixodida > Ixodidae > Dermacentor > Dermacentor silvarum. Next base: position 172,520,397 of record NC_051158.1, read on the forward strand.
GTGTACGGCCATGCCGCGCTACCCGGGCAGGTCGCCGAGCTGTCGTCCGTCGGCGAGGCCGACGCCACTGCCATGGTCCGCGAGGCACTCAAAAGCATCCAAGGCATCCACGACTTCATGAGGCTCGCGGGTGTGGTCAGGGACCGGGTGCAGTGTCGCCCCGGTGCGGAAGCCGGCAGCGCGCAGCTGGACAGCCTCGACGATAACTGCTGGAGGCGCGTAAGGCGGTACCTGAGGCTGGACGACGTCGTGGACACCACTGCGCCATCGAGTTCGTAGGCTACGTTCGAAAGCCCGGCAGCAACTGTCTGAGATGGCAGTCCTAACGGGCGTATTGTAATGGCCTATAGGGCTCTCGCCCTTAATTTTTGTTTGTTTGTTTCTAATGAAAGGTGGACGCTGTGATCGACATTTACGAGTGTCTTGTACGGAGAGTGCCTCTGCGACTGAGGGCCTACAGTGTTCAATGTACCAAGTTCTATAAATATGGCACCCGATGTGTACGCAAACCATTTCGTCAAACTCTGTGGATAAAAGACTCACTGCAGGGTAGCTGAAAGGAAACCAATCCTTTGACTTTTTTTATATGGGTTATTCCCTTTGTAGCAATGCGAAGGCAGGAAGAAAGTGTTGGTAAGGGGGTGGAGATTTCATAACGCTGCGTGTCCCGACGGTAAAAAGGTTGATTAGCCTTCGGCTTCGGCCGCGTTTGCTCTAAAACTCGCAACTAAGAACGATACTGATTATCGACAACGCCGCCCCTTTGTCCCACGTAATCAATATAATCTTCGCCCACACACCAGCGCAAGCTTACATGCCACGATATCACTAAAGTTGGCTGTCCCTGCAGTTATGTGCATTTTTAATGAATTCTGAACGGTACGTTTAAGTAGATTTTTTGAAGGGGGCATGCTGCACAGCATTGGCGGAGAGCTTTCGTTCTCCCGAGGGGGGGGGGGGGGGGGGGGGGAGGCCGGGGCCCGACCAGCTTTCCGAACCATCTATATATATATATATATATATATATATATATATTGTTACGGAGAGTTGTGAAGGAACGGCTTTATTTACAGGAGATGGACGATGATCGCAGCGCAGTCCAGTCTCGCAAGCGCTTCGTTCTCCTCGTCCTCTCTTTAGTTTTTTTACGTGCTTTTCGTATCTCCGTTACAATATATATATATATATATATATATATATATATATATATATATATACATGGTGTTTCCGCGAACACTTTCAAAAATTCCTAAAGGTTGCCTGTGGCAGACAGCACAATTCTAGTTCATGAGCTGGTCTACTCGAAGAAGCGGACATTACTTGCACAAGAAATTGAAATGCATAATCAAATAATGAGCAGAAATTCACTAATTTTTAACTAATTACTTGATGACCCATATTGCAATTTACAAATTGTAGCCGTGGAGTCAGCAAGGCGGATCCACTTGAACGAATTCTCGGGATGACACCAGTTTCAAGATATTCATTCCGGAACTTTGCGGAGAAATGCATTGGCGTTCCAGTTAAGTTCTTAACAAAACGTCGCTTTATGCATTGAAGCACAAAATTAACTGGAACGCCAATGCATTTTTCCGCAAAGTTCGGGAATTGATATCTCGAAACTAGTGTCATCCCGAGAATTCGTTCCAAATGGATCCGCCTTGCGAACTCCACGGCTACAACTTGTAAATTGCAATATGGGCCATCAGGTAATTAGTTAAAAACTTAATTAGTGAGTTTTTGTTGATTAGTCGATTATGCATTTTAATTTTTCGTGCAAGTAATGTCCGCCTCTTCGAGTATACCAGCTCATTAACTAGAATCGAGCTATCTGCCACAGGCAACCTTAAATAAATTTTGAAAGTGTTCGCTGAAACACCCTGTCTATATATATATAGTGTGAGCGCGACCCATGACTGACTCTTCTTCATATCTACACATCCTAATCACTTGTACAAATACGTCATCTGTATTTATCATCATCAGCCGCCCAGCTTGTTCTTCGTCGTATAGCTCGAGCTCGGCTGGAATAAACGGTTCCTTATAAGTGGTGGAGGTGCTGGGGGATCCGATGGCAGGTCATCTCGGATACCACAAGACATACGACAGAATACGCAGTCGGTGCTCTTGGCCTGGCCTCTCTTCTGCCGTAGCCAGGCACGTCGCATCATGCGTTCTTTGTCAACGCCGCAAACGCCCTACGATTCCTTCTCCCGGTCTTTTGCAACCTCTTCCCTGTCCCGCTTCGCCCTTCGAGGTCATCGGAATAGACTTGTACGGTCCTCTTCCAAAGACCTCCAATGGCAATCGCTGGATTGTTACGGCCGTAGATCATCTGACACGCTACGCCGAGACAGCCTGTATACAATCTGGGAGTGCCGCTGAAGTCGCCGATTTCTTTCTACGCAACATCCTCTTACGTCACTAAGCTCCGCGCGTTCTCCTCAGCGACCGCGAGGAAAGCCTTCCTCTCGTCTCTTCTTACCGAAGTTGTGCGCGCCTCAAACACCGTTCACAAGACCACTTCGATTTACCACCCGCAGACCAAAGGCTTGACAGAGCGTTTTCATCGTACTTTATCGGATATGATTGCAATGTACATCAGCCCCGACCACACCAACTGGGATGCAATCGTGCCGTTTGTGACATTTGCTTACAATACGGCTGTGCAACACACCACCGTATTTTCTCCATTTTTCCTCGTCTATGGCCGCTCACCTAGTTTCGTTCTGGACGTCGCGTTCCTTACGGCTTCCGTGTCTTCAGCAACGCCCTTCTCAGAACAATTTTTGTCTCGCCTCGAAGCCTGCCGTCATCGAGCCCGCATTAACACCGACATCGCGCAGGATGTTCGCAAGCATCGCTACGACTCGACTCACCGTGTTCTCACTTTTCCCCTGGTGACGAAGTTCTTCTATGGACTCCTGTGCACGTTCCCGGTTTATGCAAAAAATTCGCCAGTCGTTTTATTGGACCCTGCACGGTGATTGAGCAGACATCTCCGGTTAATTACCGCGTCTCGCCCCTTCGAACTTCTTCCGACCACCGTTGCCATAGTACAGAAATCGTGCATGTATCGCGCTTAAAACCGTACACTCGCCGCATTCCATCATAATTCCGCGCAACCAGGCGGCCGCTTGCACCTCGGGAGGGAATTAGTGTGAGCGCGACATATGACTGACTCTTCTTCATCTCTACACATCTTCATTAATTGTACAAATTCCTCATCTGTATTTATCATCATCAGCCAGCCAGCTTATTCTTCTTCGTCGTAGCTCGAGCTCGGCTGGAATAAAGGGTTCCCTATAATATATACATATGTTGTTCTTCTTCTTTATAGGGTTTAGGTGCCAAAACCAGTTCTGATTATGAGGCACGCCGTAGTTGAGGGCTCCAGATTAATTTTGACCACCTGGGGTTCTTTAACGTGCCCTACAACGCAAGCACAGGGGCATTTTTGCATTTCGCCTCCATTGAAATGCGGCCGCCGCGGCCGGGATTTGTTACATATATTGTTACCAAGCAATGCTGGAAACAACGCTGAGCAAAAGACAGAAGAAGACAACGCTTTCTGATGTCGCGCGGACTGGTTTTGTATCTTGTACGCCTTATATGCCAGTGGGCGCTTTGTAAATATTCTGTGAATACAATTGAAACCTCTCCTTCCCCGTAATAATATATATATATATATATATATATATATATATATATGATATCCAACCGTTACGTTCGGTGGACCGACCAAAACTGTGCGGTAAATAAACCTAAGATAACCGCGAAGTTGTGCTTGACATCTTTCTGCACACACACAGACACCCATACATATATATATAGTTAAACTGCATTAACCGCAGCAGAGAGAGCTGCCAAAAATACTGGGCAATGTACTTTTAACAATGGTTCATTTATTCATGTCGCTTCACGACAAGGACACATTCGCTTTTTTGATACAACCACATCTGCTGGACCCAATTCTACCTTTTTCGGTCATGCAAGGCTGGTTCCGGTTGGGAGGCCGTGTTCGGTGAAGTTTACTTTGCGTCCACCGAAGGGTTAAATGAATAAATGACTATTTTATTTCAGCTTCTTATACAGGACATGTACAACAACTGGAATTGACGAGAAAAAAGCTGTCCTCAAGACCGCTTGACAAACCTCGCCAGCCTTACAACTCGGCAGTGGTGACGATAATAGAATGTGGCCAGTAACTACAACAAAAACAGAAGCAACTAGCTTAATATATGAAAATGTTTCGCATAACCGACATAATACAATAAAAAAACAAAGAATAACCTACAAGAAAACAGATTTTAATCCATATAAAACTTTCTAATGCTATGAAATGATACAGAATGTATGCGCTGATATAATTCGTTGTTCAAGCAGTCCGGAAGTATTATAGTTTGTCCTACATCGCGGTGTGACAAAAGTGTTTTGTGTGGGCATTTCGTATGATGTATAACGCGGCAAAAGTTTCACAATACGATGCAAGAATGGGTCAGTTCGATCAGTAGTGTTTTTTATGCTTGTATGCGTGACTAGATCGGCCGCAACAAAATGTGCGTGCGAGCGGAACGTGAGTGGGCGTTGAGTGCTGCCCGATCGATCCGTGTTCACGTCATTCACGCCCTGCACAATATAGGTTCATGTTAGCAAAGCATTCAGCCTGGTACACTTATCACCTTAATCTGAAATAACGAATTTCCTTCGCGCTTTGAGCTTTACTGGCGCCACTATGAACGAAAATTTAGCGGAGGCAGAGGAATGCCAAGCCGCCGGCGCGCTAAGCTGGGACCGCTGGCCGCGGCGCCATCTACCTGCTAGCAGCAGAGCTACTCGGTGCGCCCGCGCACGGCCGAACATAATCTGGACGCTCGCTCGCGCGCAGTGTCAACACCTAAATATTCTTCCACCGCATGGGGGTAAAAAATACTAGGAGGGAGCGTCACGTGATTCCGCTAGCCTCGGCAAGCCAACCTCCTCTGAAGCCACCCCTCCCTCTCTCAGGGGCCCCGTGCGCGGTGCCTTCTGGGGCGGAATAGGCCCACAAGGTTGCCGGAACATTCGTGATTGTTTGGTACGTGGTAACTTTTAGTGGCGCCTGCCGTCACAGGCTTGGAGGCCCGTATGCGGGTGGTGGTTTTCTGCTACTGCGCGCGTCGTTCTTCGCTTCAAATGCGATGCCTTGAAACGTGGAGCAAGACTGGGGCGTCTGACTCATGAAGACAGAAAATTTTCAAGGCGTCACTTGCGCTTACCACCGCGGTTAGTGGAGTTGCCAGCGCTCGCGGCTCGAAACCCGTCCAGACGCCCGAGTGTGGTCTATTTTTCCTACGTACTCAAGTTTCGTCAAATCAGCCGTTGTGCACCTTAAGCTGTGGTGCGTATTATCTTGCTAATTTTTCGTCCCGCTGTCTTGCACCTAGAAAGAAACGAGATGTTTTGAGGGACACTTTTTTTGTCGCATTTTCGCTTAATAAAAGGCTGGTCTGCGTGTTTTATTTTGAGAGAAATAATTTTTGTCACGCTGTCTTGCACCTAGGAAGAAACGAGATGTTTTGAAGGACACTTTTTTGTCGCATTTTCGCTTAATAAAAGGCTCTGGTGGGCATGTTTCATTTTGAGAGAAATAAATAGCATTAGCCTGCATCCTAAAGGCCGAAGTGATCGCCGTTTATTCAGATTTACGTGTACTATTTTGCAAGATTGTGTGGTGCGACGACGCTGTTGAGACGCGCCTCGGGGATCCATTTTCGTTATATAATAAAGCAAATGGACGGAATTTGTGCATTATCTAGAGTTTATTCAGCTGTTTCCGAATGCGAGTATAGCCCCACAGCATAATTATGTCCTAGAATCAAACACTGCCAGGGGGACCCTTCTTCCTCTGCTAGTGTGAAACGGCATGAAAACTGAATACATAGCGGCAAGGGAAAAATGGCAGCATTCATTTGCACTTGTGGATTCATTGTGTTGCTGGTGTACTTGTACTATGGAAAGCACATTTTTATGACAACAGTAATTGTTTCATTCTTTATTCAGTGTTTATTGCACCTATAGAAGCCAGAAGATTTCACACAAATACAGAAGGAAGCCACATTTATAATTTAAATGAAGTACATTGCAAAGATAATACACAAAAGAAAATTATAAACAGCAAGTAGGAAAACTTATTGTGCCACTGCTCTTCGGTATCAGTATTAGCATACTTGTATGCCACAGGGCATTTGTATAATAATGTTATACAAAGTAAACTATATCACACGTAGTATTGATACCTTTAATAAAACTGGTCAATGGGATCAGCTGTCCTTGAATGTAGCTGCAGTTTTGCTTACAATGCCTTGTATGCAACGCCTTCAATACAGGGCTATAATTGTATAATATTTATATCTGCGCTGTCCTCACAAATATCGAAAGGCTTCGGTGATTGTGCTTGTCAGAAAAGTAAGCAATACATATGCAGAAATTAAAAAAAGAGTGGTAGTTCACAAAGTCAAAGTTGAAAGAATTGATGTGAGGTCAGACCCACAAACTAAGTATGTCAACATTAAAATACAATGCATTTTGCTGCAAGTAAAATGTACAACAAAGCTTATGTTGTATCACATACCTACAAAAAAGTTAGCACCGTCGAAGCTGAGCCAACACACCGCAAAATTAGGACGCGACGGCTCTATTACGTTGTGAACCTCAAATGAATGAATATTTCACGGTATTTAAAACACTCATTGAGTGGTATACACCAAATGTTTGTGGTTACAGTGAATCTGGCATCATAAAAGGCTATTGTAAAGCAAGTGAACAGAGTGAGCACATTAAATTATTTAAAAAATAGTAACACCAACGGTATTCCAGGTGGCAGTGGCAAATTTCCACAAAGGTCAGGTAAAAGACATACAGGATAAACATTAAAAAAACATTGTCATCCTCAAGCGTATACCTAGCTCACACATAATCCATTGAGAGCATTCACAGCATGTCCATGTCATCACACAGTTTGCTCTAGTGAAAGGTAGGCCAGCTAACCTACCGTCATTGTCCACACTGTTTAGCTTGGGCTGAACAGAACAATTGTTTAAGCATAATTTGCATGCAGGTGATTCAAGCTACAGCATTCAGCAAGACAACAAACATGTACTTGCAGAATTTACAATAAGGTATCACATTTTCCCTCTATAAAAGTTTGACATCTGCATACAACGCTCTTGAACAATATATGCACTTTACAAAGTCACTCAAAAAACAAATGCCTTAACATAAAACCTGGTGGGACAGCTGAAGTTGATGGATAAAGGAATTAATTGTGTGGGCCATCATGAACATAATTCACCCACGAGAAAACTTGTGTAGCAATTCTTCCAGTACTGCGAGCCGCAGGCACCCAAGCTCAGACACCCTGCCTGGGTCAGCAGAGTAACCATGATCCTGTAAAATTGCTTCTGTGAGTGGTTCACTGGCTGCAGGGCTTCTCTGAGGGGCAGTGAGGTTAATTACATCGATGGAGTATGGTTTTTTCAGAGGAGCGTACAAAGAGAATTTCGATGTGTTCCAATAGAAAGCAATTTCCGCCATCAATGTCCTTGACCTCATTACGAACTATCAGACGCTTCAATGCTGCTGCAAACTGCTTTGCTGTTGGGTTGTCATTGCAGCCCCCAAATGATTTTATTGCAGCAAAAAGTAACTCAAGGTGGTCCTGACTGAGCTTGGAAGTCGGAAGATATGCCAATAGGCCATTTTCTGTAACCAAGTGGTTGTATAGACGGTTGTCTAAGCACACCACAAAGCGAATGAAGCCTGTCTTTTGGTTGGTCCCTGTCATTAGTTTACCAGCTGCAGACTCCCTAAGCGAGCAAAAGTAGGCCATAAGTTCTTTGACATACGCAGTGACAGGAGCCACATTTTCAGGACACAGCGGTCCTTTCTATTCTTCTTGCCTTGGATGTCTTGAATTTAAAATGTCAAATGCGTTGTTGACATGTCTGATAAACTCTTCTGTTGGCAAGGAATTTGAAAATTTTGAATTTTTTTGAGCTCTGCAGTCACTAAGAGCATCTGCTACCGATTGACTAAACGTTTGAGCCAACAATGAGACTTTCATGGGCTGGTTTTTCCAGGTAATATGTGCTTGTCTAAGTTTGTTTGCCAAATGTAGGCCCTCTGTGTACTGGATTTCATGCAGCTCATCAATGTGTTTCAACAATATGAACTGTTTGTTCGTATCACAATAGCCTTTTTATCAAACAGGGTGTGCCGCAGTAGCTTCAACATGTGACAGGGATCCAACATGGCAAAGAAAAGCTTTTTTTGTCACTGGATGTGGAAAAGAAGCATCCAGCTCAGTCAGGTCCATCTTGCAGCCAAGGCTGTGCAGCAATGACAAATTCGCTGCAGCGCCATCGCAGGTCAAACTCACAATGTGTGCACCTTTTTCGTGAGTGAAGCTAGCAGCTTGCAGCACCAAATTGCGCCTCTGCTCACCACCAAGGCCATGCACTAGAAAGTAGCCAATCGGCAGCTTCCATCTGCCATTGATTGCAACAAGCATTAAAACAAATGCATCTTAGGCAACTGGAAAGCTGTCATCATTGACATCAATGCCCATGTCAACATATCCATGGAAGCTTTTCCCATCCCACACTACTTTGAATGGCCATCTCATCCACAACCAGATTGCATAATGTGGAGAGCCGTGCTTTACCTTGATAGCCAATGCAGTCATTGCCTCTTTTGAAAAGTCAGCAGCCCTATCAATGGATTGATATCATTTACACAGTGTCTTTGGATGCGGGAGGCATGTGTTGAAAACAGCTCGTACATATCTGTATGCTCTAGGGGAATAAAAATGCAAAGTCAGTGCAAATGGCCTGAGCTCTGGCGAGTAAGCGGGTGACATTGCTGGCACCAGACTTATGTGGCAGTTGACGCATGAGCAAGTCTTTTTTTGCCCCACCAAGACTCTGCAATATGGCGACATCCTCATTTCCTAGAATGCGATTGTCAGATAAATCTTCTATGACATTTTCGAGATGAGCAACCTTTTGAAAAAGCTGTTGATGGGATTGCCGTAGAGTCTTCATCTTCTTCTTGGTCGCAGTTTGTAATTGTGTAACGCCATACTTCATGCCTCAGAAAGGCCTTTTCAGGTGCGTCTTCTGCTGGCTGTGGCTGCAAAATATCACGCGCTGTAACAGGTGCATGAGCGACCAACATGACACAAAGCACGTACGCAGAACAAATTAATTGTTGTGGCATACACTCTTGTGCAAGCTATGAAGAATATAATGCTTAATTTTAGGTCATTACATTGCTCACGACGGTTTCCGTTTACACTTTTGTGAACTTAAAAACTGTGGGGGCATAAAACTGCCATCCACACGAGCTTGCTAGTGCCACTTAATTTTGTTTGTTTATTTATTTGCTAAATACTGCAGGCCCATCTGGGCCCAGGCAGGAAAGGTAGAAGTACAAAACAACTAACACAGAAGAGGCCAATGTAGCATAGTTCAATGAGAGATGTTTTACAGAAGCCTTTTAGTTTGAGTGGGCAAAATATACTGAGCTCATATATCACGGCTCATTGTGACCGATCGAACATATAAAGAGCATAGAAAATTGTGAAAAACCTGTTGGTCTTCTAGTTATTGTGTCATTTGAATGGAAAAGAAAAATTGAAAAAGGATTATTGGCCGATAATTGGTGTTTAATGCAAACCCTGAGGAAACTCATACCGCTGCGGACGAATATGAATGTTTCAGTATTTAATTAGATGGTTGCCATGATCATAAATGTTAGTGTCCAAGTGCAGTTCACTGAGTGACATTTATTATGCTTGAGCTATTAAACAGTTGCCACGAAAATATATGCCACTTCACTTGCAGCTACCTAAGGAAACAAGTATGTAAAAATTGTAGTGGTCGAGTATTATCCTCACCATAGTATGCCTTGCTGTTCGAGGTGTCGCTGGGTTGTGTGTAGGCAGTGCTGCAGAAGCTTCACCCTTGAGCGTCCTGGAGGGCCTTGGACTGGGAGACTGGACAAAATACACCAAGTGCAATGAGGAGGGACTGCTTACTGCAACATAACTTGAAATTGCTGACCGTGCAAACGAAACACCAGATGCACAGTTGAAGCTAAAACCCGGGACTAATAGCGACACCATTGGCTTCATTTAAAATTTAAGCACAATAATGACCAGCAAGCAGGACATTGTTAGGGAGATCAGTGGCTGTGGCTATATACTGTATTTTTTATCTACTGTCCCAAAAAATGTTGATAAAGCTTACCAGCACAGTTGGCATGTTATAAATTTTATTACTGTTGTAAATGTTGGAGCCTAGCAAGGGTGTTAATTATGTGTGTAATGAGAGGACATGGCTGAAGTATAATTCAGAGAAGGAGTGTGTTTTCCTTATTCCAACTTTACTGAAAAAAAGTGGTTTTTCATCTTACATAACACTGCTTTGCTGCAGTTTGTTTTATTTTCCTTATCTTGTACTTATCCTAGATTGACTAAAATGAGGTTATGATGTAGCATATATGGCTTTCATTCATTAGCACTTGCTTTTGCCAGTGTTAACAATGAAATTTGAACGCAGTATGCTTGTCACCTGTGTCAAAAAAGGGCTGTAATGTAGCCGATGATAGGTTGAACAGTTCTATCTTTCTCTTCATTCTGAGCATTACTAATAGATCTTTTAACTCTGTCGAAAACGTCTTACAAAAAGCTGTATGACAGTCTCATATGCATTTTTGAAACTACAATAATTACTTTAAAGGTGAAATCCGAAATATATATTACAGGGAAACACCAGATTTTTGCAAAGCAGATCAGAACATGAATGAACCAAGGCACACATGTGAGAAAATGTCTTAAGCAAGCTCTGTGATCATTACGACAATCAAACATGCCAGGACATGTTGGATTTCGGAAGGCTCATCAGCGATGTCTGAATCAGTCAAGGACGCGCTAGCAGATGTAGCAGTACCCTCTGCTAGCACATCAATCAGACAAGCCCTCAGAGATGTCCATATCCATTGTGGCTTGAGAGAGACCTGCCTGAATATAAGAAAAGCATATTTCACTTCAGGAATGGTGGGGGACATCTACCACAGTCATGAAAAAGGTATGATCAAACTGGAAACATGCATTATGGCTGCATACAGCTGTGCATCAACTTACTGGCTCAACTTGATGCTGTTATGTTCCCGTGGATGTAGCTGCTTCACTTTAAGGTTGACTCATTGCTGTGGCATCGTCCTTTGCAAGCGTCTGCAGTTAAAGAATAACCCACCAGATATTTTTAAGGTCCAACATTTGCTGTGGAATGCATTTACACAACCTTTGCAGAGTCATGCAAAAGACCTCGCATGATCTGTGCATGCTTTCCCTACACACCGCATCCCCTTGTGTAGAAAACTATCTTTGATCTAAGTGTGCTTGTAAAATACACATACAGCTAATTGAATCTCGGGGGAAATGAAGCTGTAGTAACTTTGCAGTGCATGTTTCACACAAAAATATCAAAGATATAGCTGCAACACATACATAATGTAATGTAATGCCCCCTTTGTAATGCCTCCAGGCCTTCAGGGTACTACTAATAAATGAATGAAAATGATGTTCACTCCTGTAATTGAAAGTAAAACTGTTATTTCATCTCAACCGTCATTTACCTGTTGTTTAAAATATGTTAACCAACATCATATCATCTGAAAAAAAAAGAAAATGATATTTAGCCTCAACATGGGGAGTGATTGAACTTTGCAACATGATGTTTGAACTTTGCACTCACAAGCCGAGTTACTACGAGCAGAATATTCTCTACAAAATTATTGTTCTTGGCGACTATTGCAAAACTTGGTATGTTATGTGAAGACTAATCTTTCATGGTTTCTTCAATTAATTAGTTTTATTGCAATTTTGATTGTTTTCAGCCACAAGAAATACATACAAAATTCAGTCAATAATAATTTTTATAGCAGGAAATGTAATTCTTCGACAATAAATAGTTTCACATCGTACCTTTTTAGGAGTGTACGCTAGCTGATAAAAGTACTTTAAAGAGAAATAAATGTTTAACACTTAGTGGGAATTATGACAAAGTTGGAAAAAAATGGCTTGAATAGTATTGCACCACTATTTCGTCAGTTATAATTCACACGAGCACGTAGTCACTAACGATCGCGAATATTGCAGTTCCATTTTCATAAATAAAAGAAACGTTCATTGTGCTTACCTATGGAAGGACAGGCCATCGCGCCGATTTTCTGTTCGATTAGGGCATCCTGGCACACAGCACTTCATCACGCAGGTGCGCCTACTGCTGACGGGAGTTCTCGCCGGTCTGCTAAGAGGCCGAAGACTTTGAGCAGATCTCGAGCAACAGTGTCGACTGCGCTACGGGCCGGCACGGCCCTAAATATGTTCGGAGTCTCCGGCTCGCCAGTCCATCCTTGGGCACAAGACGGGACGCATTTTTTTCCCGTAGGGACAGTCGCTTCGGACCCTGTACGCTCGCTTAATCGCGTGCACATTTTGCGGGGGCGAAAAGCATCATTGTTTCCCAGAAGACGTCGTCAAACGCAACGAATCGTCGTCGGAAGGGCGGCTTGGTTGCCTTCACACGTTTGCAGGGCGAAAGGTTCCCTCGTTTCCCTGAAACCACACCGAAACGCAACCAGTCGTCCTTGAGGTGGTCCTCCCGGGTTGTTCGGCGCAATGCCGGTTAACCGACGCCTTCGTTCGCAACAGCCTTGGCGCCTGTCTGCTAATTAAGCGGCGAGACTCAACTGCTTCACACACTCGAATTCCTTCACTAACCTCGGCGCGCGTTTGCCACGCCGAGTATGTGCGCATATTCCGAAACCCCGCAGCAGACGAAACCGAAGCCACCGAAGCGAGCCGAGTAAAATCTACCGCTTGCCTATCACGTGAGGGCCTATTTCCCATCATCCCATTCCTCTAAATTTTTTATGACTAGGCTTCAAGATTGTCACGTGACGCTCCCTCCTAGTTTTTTTCCTTCCTCCATGTTCCACCGTCCTTGCAACACTCCGCCGCCGCCGTTGCTCTCACCTCCCCCTTCTAGCCACCGTACCACGGCGGAGAACAAACGCGCGTTCTGCGCCATGCTCCCTTAAGGGCTGCAGAAGTAGGAGTCTCTTTCCTCCTTTACAATCACCATATATGTAGAGCAAACGCGCCTTCTTCCGACGCACGAAAGGCCGTGGGAGGGGGGGGGAGGGGGAGGGAAGGGAGGCGACGTTTAGCTGCGGCACCAAGTGCCTATTTATATCAGAGGCTCCGACAACAGTCACCAACGCCGCACGCATTTTGTGCGAACGCGGGCAAAACGCCAACGGCGTCGACAACAGTGTGTGTGTGTGTGTGTGTTTGTGTGTGTGTGTGTGTGTGTGTGTGTGTGCGTTCATTTGAAAGGATTCTATGAAACAAGTTTTAGTAGGCAGTCCTAGCAGACTTTATTTCTCTATTAAACTGGTTGCGTAATGATTTAAAACGCGCGAATAACTCAGGTCGCTTGCTTTGAATAAAGTTTGCGAATATAGTTTATCTTTCTTTCCTACTAGTCTCATAAGGCGAGAGGTCATCCAAGGCTTACGTGCTTTATTCATCATCAGCCTATATTTATGTCCACTACGGCACGAAGGCCTCTCCCTGCGATCTCCAATTACCCCTGTCTTGCGCTAGCTGATTCCAACTTGCGCCTGCGAATTTTTTAACTTCATCACTCCACCTAGTTTTCTGCCGTCCTCCACTGCGCTTCCCTTCTCTTGGTATCCATTCTGTAACTCTAATGGTCCACCGGTTATCCATCTTACGCATTACATGGCCTGCCCAGCTCCACTTGTTCCGCTTGATGTGAACTAGAACATCTGCTATCCCCGTTTGTTCTCTGATCCACACCTCTCTTTTCCTGTCTCTTAACTTTAGGCCTAACATTTTTCGTTCCATCGCTCTTTGTGCGGTCCTTAATTTGTTCTCAAGATTCTTTGTTAACCTCCAAGTTTCTGTCCCATATGTTAGCACCGGTAGAATGCAATGATTGTACGTGCTATCTTACGTGGCTTAAAATCAATTATTGGAAAACAGTAATTCTAAATGGGAAGAAAAAATTTGTCGCAGTTTCAACCGAAAGGCGAATCGTCAATTGCGATAGCAAATTAGTAGAGAGCTATATGGAGTAAGGATAGTAGTTTTATCAGCTGTATAAACTTGGACATGCAGCAGCACCAGCAACGCGCAGAACTGTTGTCGACGCCGTCGGCGTTTTGCCCGCGTTCGCACCGAACGCGCGGCGTTGATGACTATTGCCGGTGCCTCTGGGGGCGGCTCGGGGGTTTTCGACGAGATCAGAATAGGACACTCGTCGAGCAGCGTCGGAAATTTTACCCACCTTCTCGCCTCGCAACGTTTTTATATAAATTCGCATTTGGTGCCGCAGCTAAACTTCGCCTCCCCTCCCTCCGTCGTCCCTCCACGGCCTTTCGTTCCACGGAAGAAGTCGCGTTTTCTCGCTATATATGGTAATTGTAAAGCAGGAAAGAGACGCTTAATTCTTCTTCTTCTTTCTGGGGTTTTACGTGCCAAAACCAGTTCTGATTATGAGGCACGCCGTAGTGGAGGGCTCCGGATTAATTTTGACCACCTGGGGTTCTTTAACGTGCACTACAACGCAAGCACACGGGCGTTTTTGCATTTCGCCTCCATCGAAATGCGGCCGCCGGGGCCGGGATTCGATCCCGCGACCTCGTGCTCAGCAGCGCAACGCCTTAGCTGACTGAGCCACCCCGGCGGGTAGACGCTTAATTCTGCAGCCCTTCAGGGAGCACGGCGCAGAACACACGTGTGCTCTCCGACGTGCGTTCGCTCCCCGTGAAAGCGCCCGTCCCTCGCGCTCTTTCACTCGCACATACAGCGTCCGGAGCGCGGCGACGATTTCATTGGCGTTGACGTCATGCGGAACCTCACGGCGACGGCGACGGTAGAAATCCGCTTTGGAGTGTCCATACTATCGCAATAAAAGCCGAAGAAATTCGCGATATGCCCCCTCAGATGTAGGATGGTCGTATACTGAACTCCAGTCTACCGACGCAATACGATCCCTAAACGTGTCAAGTCTTACGCGTGAAGCTAATTGGTGGCGCGGTTTAACAATGTTTTAAGGGCAATGACGTTTTTCAACAACAAGAAAACAGGCAAGTGATCACTTATGTGTGCAGCAGTGCGACCAGAGAATGAAGGACCATCTTTATTAGTGATAATAAGGTCTAAAACTGTTGATGACGGGGCGGTAATGGGCGTCAGACTGTTAATTGCATTATAAAATTGAGTGGCTTGAATTGTGACTAGCATTTGTTGCTGTACAGCGCTGTTTGCACCCATGTGAATATTGAAGTATCCTCCTGTATAAGATAAATATTGTATTAAAGGAAGGCGCTTTCTTGTTCAAACTGTTCAAACTTGAAAAGTTTCGCTGAAGTGGGCCGTACAACTGCCCGAAGGAACGTGTCGTCGCTATCACGGATTCCCAAAGACCGGCTGCCAGCTGAGATCAGCATATCGGCCACGCCCCCCCCCCTCCCCCCAACCCGGAGTGATACGCAGCCGCGCAGCGACTTCCACCAGGGATTACTGCTTAAATACTGGACTGCCGATCAGCGGGACTTCACTTGGCAGCGGCAGCAGCAAAGCGACGCAACCGTCTGAAAGTTGCTCTCGACGTTGTGCAGGTTTGAACCTTGTTTACATTATCATATTGCCTGGTTTGGTTTATTGTGCTTTACTGCTGCTGCTGCCGAGCCTTTTGTTGCACCTTTTTTGAACCATGCCGAGTGAAATTGACAAATTGAGAGATGAGTTACGAAAAGAATTCAAAAAGGAGATCGCAGCTGTCCGCAGCGCTATTGAGAGAGACATAAGAAAGGAAACAAAGGATATGACTAAAACTGTAGAGTATTGCGGCCAGCAATTCGATGACATTTCCACTGAAATTGCTGCGTTAAAGAAAGAGAACAAAGCCCTGCGAAACGATAATGTTGCTTTGCGTACCGACCGAGATGCATTAAAGAAAGCCGTTTCGGAGCTGGAACAACACATGGCCGACCTTGAGCGATATTCTAGAAATAGAAATATTGAGATCAAGGGGCTTCCTCTGGTCAACAGGGGAGACTTACCGACGGTACTGCAAAAAAAATGAGTGATGTTTTGGAAAAGCCAATAACTAAGGATGACATTGACAAATGCCACTGTGTAAGAACAAGGAATTCTTGCCCAAATGTGGTCGTGCAGTTTCGGAGTCGTGCAAAACGAGATGCTGTCTTGCAAAAAGCAAGAAAAACTAAGATGACTGCGCGCAGTCTTGGCTACAACGAAAACAACGCTGTTTATGTTAACGAGAATTTCTGCCCATACCTTAAGAGACTGATGGGGAAGCCAATCGCGCAAAAAAAGGACAAGGCGTGAAGATTTGTCTGGACTAAGGATGGGCAAATTCTCGCCAGAAAAGACGAGAACACGCGGGTCGTCAGGATTGCTTGTGACAGTGACTTAGGCAAAATTGACTGAACTGTATATTCTGCGCAGACGCAAAAAAGAAATTAGTTTTCGAAATGGCTCCACAATTTCTTACAACTACTGATGTTAACTCTCTCTACCCTGGTAATCAAAATGTTTCGTCATTTTTACATCTCAATGTTCAATCGCTCTGCAACAAAGAAGATGAGGTGATGACCTTTCTTTACACTTTAAATTTTCATTGCGATATCTTGATAACTGAAACCTGGTACCGAGATAATTCTGTACATCTGAACATCCCACGTTACAATACATACACACAGAACAGGCAAAACAGAAGAGGAGGTGCATGGTACTCTGATAGCTGCAAAAGAATCTTTAAAATGCTACTTAATGCCAGAGTTTTCACAAATGCATGACGACTACGAAATGTTGTCTTTAAAGTGTGGTAACTATGTATTCTCTGTCCTGTATCGTCCTCCAAGTGGTAATGTTACATCCTTTTTCCAGTTTTTCGATGCCTTCTTAACATACATAACAGAAAACAAGCTCTTGTTAGTCTTGGGTGGCGATATAAACATTGATTTTTTGTCATCGTCACCTGTACAACGTGAAATGCAAAGATTGTTGGAATGCAATAGTTTTTGTAACTTGATACGAGAGCCTACGTGACCGCTCACATCTACATCCCTTGATGCCTTTATTACCAACGTATACGAACAAAATTGTGTGTCAGGAGTCATATACGCGCAAATCAGTGATCATCTACCTATTTTTCTTTTTGTTAAGCAGTCAGGTAGAAGGCATCAACAAACTTCTCCTCTGAAGAAATACCAATCAATAAACGAGGCGACACTGAGTAAATTTTGTGCCAGACTAGCCAATACGAACTGCAATTTCATATATGAAATCACTGATGCAGAAACTGCTTATGATAATTTCATTACCACTATTAGAGCAGTATATGAGGAATGTTTTACCTACAATTTTTTTAAAAAGCCCAGAAAGGCACGTAAACCATGAATAAATAAAGAATGTTTGGAACTCATACAGAGAAAAGACCATCTTTATAAGCGTTTCCTTCAAAGCAGAAATTTAGACGATCTTGCCCTATTTAGGGCGTATCGCAATAAGGTTACGTCACATTTGAGACGAGTAAAGAACGACTACTTGCATGAGCTGCTTAACAACGATGTCCTAAAAAGAAGCGAGTTAACATGGAATCGACTAAATCATATTTTAAATCCCAATAAAGACAGCGCTAATATGGAAATTGATATTAATGATGAAAGGTTTTCTGGCAGAAGGCTTGCCAATTGTTTCAATGATTATTTTGTGTCCTTGGTGTATAGCACACATGATCCTGCTTGTCTCAACTACCTAAACCCACAAAACCCTCAAAGTGCATTTTTATTCTCTACAAATTCCAATGAAATCCAAAGCATTTTTCTGGGTATTCGAAACAGCAGATCACGAGATGTATGTGATTTTCAGGTTCACCCTTTTAAGCGTGCTATTAACATTCTCAGCCCTACCTTAGCTCACATATTTAATTGCTGTTTCAAAGATGGTATATTTCCCAAGAGTATGCAAAATGCTAGAGTGACTGTAATCTATAAAGGTAGAGATAGAAATAATTTAGCAAATTGCCGTCCAATAGCTATACTTCCAATATTTTAAAGTGTCTAGAAAAAATTATACATGTACGAATGTCAAATTTTTGTGAAAAGCATAACTTGATAACATTCAGCCAGCATGGTTTTCGAAAATTCCATTCTACTGAAACGGCGCTTTTAACTCAAAAAGAACTTATTCTAAATTGTTTGAACAAAAGAAATTAGCATTGAGTACATATGTGGACTTTTCTAAAGCATTCGATAGGATTAACCACTATACATTACTCGCCAAACTTCGTGTATATGGTTTCCAAGGTGTGTTCCTTAACCTCATAAAATCCTATTTAACATACCGTCATCAACAGGTAGTAGTCAATGATCAATATTCGGATAATAAAGCTATTCCCGCAGGTGATCCTCAGGGTAGCATATTAGGCCCACTGCTATTTAACTTATATAATAATGACATTGTTAACATTAGTGATAAACCTACTTTCGTTATATATGCAGACGATACGAGCCTATTTTTTAGAGGATCATGCTTGTCGGACATTCGAAACCGGGCTGATGATTGTTTACGATTATTACACCAATGGTCCCTATGTAATTCGCTCCCCATCAATACTAATAAAACAAAAGCTGTGTTGTTTAGACCCTGGAACAAGGTTATTGAACCTCATGCTGCTGTTCTT
Organism: Dermacentor silvarum; assembly: GCF_013339745.2. Classification (NCBI taxonomy): domain Eukaryota; kingdom Metazoa; phylum Arthropoda; class Arachnida; order Ixodida; family Ixodidae; genus Dermacentor; species Dermacentor silvarum. The sequence continues at coordinate 172,539,245 of NC_051158.1, forward strand.
AAAATAGGATCTGACGTTATAGAAACTGTACCTCGTGTAAAGAGTTTAGGTGTTCTCTTTCAGGAACACCTACAGTGGAATGATCATGTTGATTCTGTTGCAGTAAAACTTTCAATAACGGTAGGGATCCTTTCGAAGTTCAGAAATTTATTTCCGCAGTGTATCAAAAAACTATTATATTACTCATTGTTTTACTCTGTCCTTAACTATAGTTATCTGGTATGGGGCACGACTTCTTTTTCCAACACTAACAAACTATACACAATCCAAAAACGGGCTGTACGCAACATTGCCAGTGCTGCGTTCGATTCCCCCTCCAAACCTATTTTTGAAGCACTTAACATAATACCCGTAACAGAATTGTACAATAATATGCTACTTAAAAGATATAAATTTAGCATTAAGCAAAATGCCTTTCTTGTTAAGCTATCCAATTTAAAACATAAAACGTACACATACGATTCCCGAGCCGCTGGTGATTGGTTTATACCAAAAACACGTACTAATTATGGTAGACAAATGGTTTCTTATCGACTACCCTCTCTACTAAATTCATGCAATGCCCTATAGAAGAGTGATTTTTGTTTTTGTTTGCTTTCGCTGTAAATCAACCTTTGAGAGCAAGTTGTAAGGTGCTTTTTTTCTTTTTTTAGTTTTTTTAGTTCTTTGTTGTTGCTGCATTAATGGCCACTTTATAGTTATTATCTATGCTCACATAAGCCAAGTTTTTTGTAGGGGGCGTAGACCCTCGTCAAGCCTGTGAAAGGCTTTTTGTCTACGTGCCCATCATCATCTTAATGGTGTAAATAAAGTTTCTGTCTGTCTGTCTGTCTGTCTGTCTGTCTGTCTGTTGTCTGTCTGTCTTATCGTTACAGTTCCACCTCCTCTTAATGGAACGGTGGCGTTCCTCCGTTCCTCCCAGAAGGAATAAGTTCCAGGAACGCCGTTCCTGGAACGCGCGTAATCAAACCGCGCGCCGCGTGTCACGCAAGCCAGCGAAAGAACACGCCGTACCCGCGGCAACTTCAACAGAGGGGGAGAGCGCATACGCCTCAAACAGCCGACGCGACAAGCGGAGTCTAGACCACGGAGTAAGGTAAACAGGAGCGCCGACTCCGCCGCCGCGCAACGCATTCGCTCGGGACAAACCATGTAACGCTAAATTAGTCATCGCGTAGCTCCATCTATCGAGGCGCGTGGAAAACACTCAACAGCTTGCTTCCATGTGCGCATGCGCTGAGTGGCGGAGGCCGGTGGCGACGGCAGCGCGGAACAGGCAGGGCGGCACGCGTAGAGCTTGTCGTCTGCTAGAAACGTGGGCCCTCGTCCGCCTCAATGTGACAGCAATCAAACGCAAAAAATATATGCGCACAAATAATAAAAACGCAAATAAACACGCGGTAGAGCTTTTATGCACGTATGCGAAGCATTTTTACATGTCTTTAGAGGAAACAGACGATAAATGATGCCGTACAAAAAGACACAACAGAAGTACTTGTTTTTAACTCCGTCTGCGCGGAAGCGTCTGCGCAGAAGCGAAGGTGCGCGGAACAACCTCTGCGCAGAAGCGAAGGTGCGACATTTTCGTCTTCCTCGCTTTGTTTACCATGTCTGCAGTAAGTTTCTTCATGCCTGACAGAACAAGGTATCTTGATACATGTGCGTGAAGAGACTAAGCAACAGGACAGTGTTCTGTTCTCGGCTGTAAATCTGGGTATGGCAAAGGACGCGAGAAGTTTTCGCTCTTCGCGGCGCCATCTGATCTTCAACTACTGCACCAGTGGCGTCAAAAAATTCTTTAAAGTAAGCGAGCGCTTAAAGCAATGGACAAAATATGTGCGTGACACTTCGAGAAGCAGCTTATTTTTCATAGTTACTTCAGCAAAGACAAAGGCGGTGTCCTACTAGATGTAAAGAAAGTGCCTCGACTTCGAAGCGGAGCAGTTCCTTCAATTTGTTTAGGGAAGCCTGGCGTAGCTGAATGATGCTGAATGACAGGAGGAACCAGAAGACGCCAATGCGGAAGGACGGGAGGAGCTCAATTTAAATTTGTCTACAAGTACACACAGTGCAGGTGCCTTTCCTTGTCCAGAGACATGCCGTAATGTAGAGAGATATAACGGGAAAGAAAGACAAGGAGGTTAGCCAGTGTAAATACCGGCTGGCTACCCTGTAAGTTCTTAGCCTTGCCTTCGAGATGATTCCCCCAGTTATGTAGACACATAATCAGAGCTTCTCTTGTGAAATAATAAGCAGGAAACACTGGCAGGATTTCCCAATTATTATGTTTAGTGAGAATGAGGCGATTCTGCTCGCAAGAGAACCGGGCGACACGACAAGCACCGCGAGAAACAAAGAAGCAAGTGAAGCATTTTAGCACTTGATGCGTGCTCAGATAAAAAAGAGTGATAAACGTCAGCTTTTGCATAAAAGCTTCTTTTCGCTGTCGTGTGTCATTGCTTGAGACCACCCGAACTGCCATTATATCACCTTACCGTTTGCTATTGTTTTTCTTTCCGTCTTAGTTTCCGTAATTTGTTTATTTTCTGTTCCTGTGCCTTGTAATGTTCCATGTAGGCTACCTGACAAATGCCTTACATTTGGCCTGTATAGAATAAATTAAATAAAGTGACACATGACTTGTTTCTCCTGCTTACGTCACTCCGTGAACCGCAAGAGCTATGCGCGCTACATGCATCACGGCGTGCGCGGAGCAGGCGACAAAACGGATAGGCAAGCAGGCGCCCCGCGCCTTTGCTCTTCCGGTTTGTTGGGCCCGCGTCTCCGCTGCATAGTTTTTCCTAGGTTGCCTCGATGCCAGCGCCGCCGTTCAGGGTGGGGCCATCCTTTGACCGCACCCACGCCGCCGCTTTCTCGCTGCGACGCCATCTTGAGTCACAGCGAGCGGTTGCGAGTGCTTGGTGCCGGTGCTTAGTTCGAGACACAGTGCTCGCGGATGCTTCGCTGACGCTTCTACTTGCTGGACAGTGTTCAGCCGCATGAATGACAAGCTTGGCAAGTGCATCCAGTCGACATGACGGGCTGTTGTGTTCCCAAGTGCACCGGATCGACGCGTAAAGGGCTTCGTTGTTTACGCTTCCCCCGGGACCCAGAGCGAAGAAAGAGATGGGAAGCCCAAGTAAAGCGGTATCACTGGAAGGCAACGGATAGCTCCTACATTTGCGAGGTAAGTGTCAAGAAAGTTTTGACTAGCGCATCGTGTTTTTCATTTAAATAAGAAAGTATTCCCTGATCCTCGCTCACGTACCTACGTTCGCTCACGAACTAAGCACTGCACCGATGCTGAGTAGCCTATGGTTTGCGAGCGCGCGTCGCATAGGCTTTTGCCGTTTTGATCGGCGCTGTCTATGCGAGTAGTACCCTTATTTTAAGAACTGACGAAAATGCTTCGCCGCGAAATAGCCTTACATTAGCTACAAATCGTCATGTAAACCACCTATTTTACTTTTTCACGGGAAGCACACATCGTGTGTCTCTTGTTTCTTTTGTTTTTGTTTTTTTCCTCAGTTTCTTTTTTCGCTATTGGTTATTTGGGACTAAAGAACGCAGTGCTTCTTCTGGGGAGAGCGGCTGTTGTGTGTTGTGGCAAGCGAAGCATTGTGATTTTCTCTATTCTCAGCAGATATCTTGCGGATCTCAGGTTGTTACGTTATATAGCTGATTTTTTTGACGAATATATTTGTAGCGTGGTGCTCGTAAGCCGATGGTCATTCGTGCTCATTCCCGATCGTAGTGGGTACTGTGACGGTCTTTAAATGCCTGTGCACGGTATGCCCAGGTGTAGTAGAGTTAAGGGGCATCATGGGACCAAAATGTTTCGGCGCTTTCTGGCATGGTGTCTGTTGTAGCCTGTGCATTTCTTCGAAACATGTGAAGCGAGGTAATACAGCATTACTTCAGCGAAAATTTATTTTTAAGCACTGTAATGGGTTCTCTGTATTTAGAAGGCAACTTTTCATATCAATAATCACTTTTGTTGTTTTACTTGTACTTAGAAACACTTTGAAGAGGACCAGTACGAGGGAAATCGACAGGATGGGCGCCGTCTGTTAAAGTCAACAGCCCTACATCATCATGGACTATATTTTCGAAGTGAAAAACATTGCTAATCTGTATTTCACTGTCTTAGTTTCATTTACGGTGTTTGTACGCGATATGTATGCACTGTTGTTTATTTTTTCAATGTAGTTATCAGTGTTCTAATGGTTATTTATAAAATGTTCTGTACTTGCCATCGATGTGTTTGGCTGATGCGACGTATTTGATGGTAGCTGATGTATTCTGGCTGGATATCTTGATTAATATTACCCGCGGTTGCGTTTTCTTGTTTGCATTCTTGTTTTCGATTTATATTGTGTGTAATAAGGTTGATGTACTCACTTCAACCCCCCCCCCCATGTAATGAATAAATTTAAAAAAACTCTCACTATTCCGAACTGTGTGTCGAGCCTACCTTGCGAATTTTTTTTATCTCGTCTTTCAATATAACCTTCAGGCGCCACACAGTACATATAATTTTCCATGTAGATATCTCTTTCATGATTGATTGTACTAGACATTATAAGTAAATGTATTTTGTGCATCGTTTGGTTTCTTGTGTGTACTACGCAAGATTGACACTGACAAGTTACGTTACATGTTTCTCTACAGCACTAACTAAACATTATTTTCACATCGCAGTTATTTTTACACCAGCTTAATCCTGTCAGCACACAGTTTTGTGGGGAAAAAAAGCAAAATTGCGCGTAGATATCGTCAAATAATTGCAACGAACGCGAAGAGCACGCGCAACGCAAGGGAAACTAACCGCCGTGCGCGAGTGGCTGGCTACGGTAAAGGAGGCGTGACGCGTAAACCAAAATACAACAGCGAAAAAGAAAAACTTCTACACACAGGGGGTCGCAAACCTTATATACCAAGCATCGAAGCGCAAAAAAAAAAAGAATAGTGCGTATTTCAAACATACACACGGCATATTAAATGTAAATTGAATTAGGCAACTTGGAGCATGTTCCCGGTGCCATACATTTATGTCTTGGACCTTCGACGAGTTAACGGCTATTGGTTATAACGATGTGCAGATGCGATACCGATAAAAAATCCTCATCAAGGCAAAGCACTTGGAAGTGCGCCGCGAGTAACACTATTTATGAACGCAAGCGTAGCTGAGTCTCAGCTCGTGTGACTCAATATGGCTGCGCCAGCGGGGTTGGCTCCACCCTGGACGGCGGCGCTGGGCATCGAGGCACCCTAGTTTTTCCTCATTCGTAGCACCATCTGGCGAACACGCTGTGAAGCAGGAACCGGCGTTTCAGAATGTGTCCCTTCCAGACGAGCGGAGTCGGCGCTCCTGTCTTATCTTACTCCGTGGTCTAGACGTCCAAAGCATAGACGAAGCGACGGTAACGAGAGAGAGTGAGAGAGCACGGGCGCCGAGACACCTCACCCGGCGAGTCGAGAGAGAGATTACTACAGCGTGAGCGTGCGCCAACAGGATGACTCACCACCCCCTCGACGACGCTCCGACGGCGGCGGTCGAAGGTGCGAGAAAAGACTAGAAGATTCCCAGGCTTTGGCCATGCTGCTTGAGCACGACTCCGATAGGAAGGTTCGAGAACGCCTGTGACGGCTATATAACCGCCGTGCGAGAATCAGAAGGCAGTTCAGACCAGGACGGCTCCGGTAAAGAGATGTAACCTGGAGACTGACCTTCTGCGGAAGAAGGGGATTCCCCGGTAAGCTAGTCAACGAGTTCATCGAGCGTCTGCATTTCCGGAAGTTCCTTCTTCGAGATTTGCCCCAAGCACGCCGAGATCATCTGACTCCAGGACCAGCACGGTGGATACGATTGGACACTTAGTGTTCCTATTCATTTTGTACTTTACGTGTTGGACTCTTAGTGCTTGTCGTGAATTATTTTCCTGTGTTTTGTGAATACCCATCTGAATTGTATTGTGTTATGTCTAGCCTAAGTGTGCACGTTTGTGTGTAACTGCCTTGTGTGAAGAATATATTTTATTGTGTTTTGACAACTCTAGGCTCTGACTCGGTCTACGGACAGCAACCGACGTTCGCTGGCGCACCAGAGGGCCCATTACTAATTGTCCTTGCATTCGCGCGATTATTTTCGGAAGCTAATAAGTCGGCTTTGGAATTTGGTCCGGCGTCTGCGCCTCGTCTACGGGGTCTGTGACAACGTTGCATCATGAACTGTTACATGTGATGGACAAGCTGTAGAATTGTTTTTTTTTGGGCGCAAACTGCGACTACGTTTATATCAACAAAAGATGCAATTTCGAAAAAGGCCTTGAAGCAGCATGTGTATTATGTGAAAACGAAAAATGTCGCTTGCGACGTACTTGCGGAGGACGTGGCAGCCTCCAACCATGGCACTGGCCTTCTTGGACAAGGCTGTCGTTATCGCCAAGAATCCGGATTTCACGGTAGTAGTTCGGGTGCTTCCTACCCAGAATACAGATAAGGTCGAATCGCAGCGGCGGCATTATTGCGTCTACATACGGAAGATACCTAGGTCGGATTTCTAACATGCAGTTACTGTTTGCAAAGAAGGCTTCGGTAAAAATGAGTGGGAACTCTTATCAGTCATGTGTAATAAAATCTTTTTATAGTGAAGTTGAAGGGGGCGCAAAATTACGTCATTGCATTACTGCCGTTCACTGCAATATATGCGCAGTGTCGCGCACAAATGTGAACTTGCAATGAAGACAGCTTTTCGGCCAGCAGAACCACTACATCGCCGCGTGCTCGCTGAACTTCTAATAAAACAGCAAAAGAAACTTTGGCGTCCTTAACACACCACTTCTTAGCATCTGACACGATTGCCTTTACGAGAGCTGCCTTCTGTTTCAATGTGATGATCTTTCGTAACCGCTTTCAGAGGCTCGTCTCTAGCATCACGAAATCGGCGAAACGGCGACGCGGTTGAATAGGTTGCACGCTGCGACGCCAACAACGTTTTGTCGTGTTCGAGCAGCACGTGGCAAACACAGGGAAGCGTGGCCTCTGAAATTGCACCGACGCAATCTCCGAGGCCACACCTTGTCGTACTTAGTGTACGAACTATAGCGTGCGCGGTGCCGCAGTGAGAGAAATTGCGATGGCGTTCATGAGCATCTGTTTATACGCAACTACGCGGCGCAACTACGCGTAGTGGTGACGAGGGGCAGTGTTCGAGGGTACGTTCAACGCAAATACCCAAAAATTTTGAACATCGGCACCGAAACTGTGCTCTACCATGCGGAAAGCGATGTTATGAGCCTGCAAGGGTTGGCCATTTCTTTTTTCGGATATAAATCAAGTTTGATGTATGTATTGGCAGGATAATTTTACTTCGTTGAAGAAGAAATTAACTTTATTTAAAGTGCCGGCACTTTGCTTTTAGTAGCCTCAGGTGTCGGCTCGAAGTCCTCGGACTCGGGCGGCATCTTTGGCTTGCCGGACGGCCCAGAGCTGGTCTTCCAGCTCCGAACTTTTCAGGGCCGCCTCCCAGCGGCGGCGACGCCGACGAAGAAGGTCCCCGGCGGCCCCAGCAGCCGGGGCAACGGCGGGAATGAGCGAGCTCGAAGCTTCCTTTAATCCCGTAACGCCTGCCGTTATGGGCGCGTCGCGAACGGCGGCGGTTTCAGTACCGTTGTTGCCGGCACATTCCCAGAGAATGTGTCGCAGCGTTGCTCTGAATGCGCACGCTTTGCACGCATCAGTCGGATATAAGCTAGGGTAACAGTGGCGTAAGACTGCCGGACTTGGGTAACTGTGTGTTTGTAGTAAGCGTAAGTTTACGGCCTCTTTCCGGTTTAATTTAACGTGCGGTGGCGGGAATTTGCGTCTTTCGAGTCTGTAGTGTTGTTTGAGGTCTCTGAACGTGGTCAGGCGATCGCCCCACAGCCATTGTGATTTTTGTTGTTGCAGCGTGTCTGTCGTAGTGTCTCGATCCAGCAGATCCGACGCCCCGCACTCGGGGGCGGAGGCGGCGGCCACGTAGTCTGCCACGGCTCGGCGAGTGAGACCTCGAGCCGCGGAGTGGGCCGCCTCGTTACCCGCGAGCGGGACGTCGGAGTGTGCCGGGGTCCAGAGGAAGAAGACCGTAGAATTTTGTGACGTCGAGTCCCTGTCCTCACAGATTTGGAGTATGCGGGCCGCTTCCCGCGAGACGCGGCCACGCGCGAAGCTTCGGACTGCCGCCTGCGAGTCGCTGATCACGATCGCAGCGTTCGGCACCGTGGCGAGTGCCAAGGCCATCGCGGCTTCTTCTGCCGCCTCCGTGTGTTCCGTGGTCACTGTGGCACTCGCGAGGCATTTGCCCGTGCTGTCTACAACCGCAATCGCGTGTGCGCTTCTTCCTTCGCCATATCGCGCGGCGTCTACGTACACCGCCTCGTTACTTTTACCAAATTTCTTTTGAAGGTCGCTAGCTCGTTTGTAGCGTCGCCCGACGTGATGCGTCGGATGCATGTTCTTGGGAAGCGGCGGGACGATCAGGCGGTCGCGGACCGTCGCGGACCGTCGCGGACCGAGGCTGGAACGTACCACCGTTTTTTCTCCATGCTGAGTGTGGTACGTGATGCCGAGCGACTCGAGGATGCGTCGACCCGTCGTTGACTTGGATAATCGTTCGTATTGAGCAACGTCGTGCGCCTCGATTAATTCGTCGAGTGAGTTGTGAAGTCCGAGCTCTAGAAACTTGTCGGTGCTCGCGTTGTCGGTACTTCGTTGAAACAAGGTTTTAAAAAATTGTCGCAGTTTCACCCGAAAGGCGAAGCATCAATTGCGATAGCAAATTAGTAGAGAGCTATACGGAGTAAGGATAGTAGTTTTATCAGCTGTATAAACTTGGACATGCAGCAGCACCAGCAACGCGCAGAACTGTTGTCGACGCCGTCGGCGTTTTGCCCGCGTTCGCACTGAACGCGCGCGGCGTTTTTATATAAATACGCATTTGGTGCCGCAGCTAAACGTCGCCTCCCCTCCCTCTCTCCCTCCCGTCCTCCCACAGCCTTTCGCGCGACGGAAAAACTCGCGTTTGCTCTCTATTAGAGTGTACTAGAATATGGTCGAGTGGGACGAGCGGCTGGGGCGGCGCATGCTTTGCCGTGAGGCGCCCGACGTGGAAAAATACTGGGGCGGCGCTGCGGTCGAAGTGGATTGGGCCGTATCAAGGTCGCGCCGTTGGAAACTGCTGGCGATACTGCTCGGCAGGGTCATTCGTAATACTTCGCGCGCTGGTATTTGCGTTCAGACCGCTCAAATGGGGTTCATAATTGCATATGACATGTATTTATGCCTTAAGAATAAATTACTTTCTTTCTCTTCTTTATTCATTTTTTATTATTTTTTAATACCGCTCGGTGATTGCGCGTGCATTGCGGCCGCAGTGTCGGCTTTCATTCTACTATGTTATTGTACGGTTCCCTTCGGAGAAAAAATATTTTTCTCGTTTTTCAAGCAGCATGTATCTCTCGTGTGTATTGTTGCACATAAAGTCTTTCATCAGTAGGTCCTGCGAAACGCAGAAGGAGAAAGATATGCAACCTTCCTACTTGCCGCTTCAAACAAATAAAACATAGCTGCCCATCCGGCGCCTTGTCCTCAGATTTATGGGAAGTATTGTTATAGAAAAAAAAAGCTGCAGCGCAACATTTCATTCAAATTTTCGCCTTTCTCGCGTAACAGAATGCGGAGTAATCGTTAAGGGGTCATTTATTGCAGTCGGACCTTGAGCGCCGAAAACGCTTTTAGTTAATTAAATCAAGTCAAAGGGGAATTTTATTAGACAATAATATAAAAAATGCGTACAAAGATATTTGATCCCATAGCTTAAAGCGGCCATTCTATATGCTAATATTTGGCCGTAAGCCGTACGTGGATTTTTTTTTTCAGTCGATACTTCAAAAAAAGAAAAGAAAAAGAAAGTCTGCGCGGTAGCCTAATTAGTGGCTATATAGTATAGTGGATACGGTCTTGAGCACGCGGGTTCAATCCAGGTCGCGGAATGCGATGGCAACGAAATGGAAAAAGACTTGTGTACTTCTATTTAGGTGCACGTTAAAGAACCCCAGGTGGCAAAAACTATATAAACCGGGTGCCTTAATCATACAGTGGTTTTGCCACGTAAAACCGAATAATTTGCTGATATTTAAAAAAGAAAAAGGAGGTGGCTGCGTTCTTCGGCTTATTTCTGGGGGTGTCAACAACATAAATTATTCTCGAGTCTGATTTCCGAGAAAAAACATGTTACGCTTATCCTACATTACATGCATAAATGTAATGCCGTTCCCAAATGTATGACCGCCTAACTCAGAAGCTTGTACATTATAAACAGCTGCTTTCAGTTATTCGGTGCACTATCATAACGACCATAATGAAACAATTAAAGGAACGGCATGTCTCACATACACGTAGAGATATGTGCAGATCTGTTGCGTTCGTTGAAGAAGATAAGTACGGCACCACACGGGGCACTCAGTTTTAATGAGTTGAAAACACGGTGAGACTGTCAAAAATCCTTGTCTAATCAAGTTAGCAGGTTTACAGGCTGCCCTAAAACGGGGCGTTTATATTGATTGAGAGCTAGTAACTTGTTAAGCAGGACTTATTACCACCCGTCCGTGAATTCTCGCAGGAACTGCGCCTCTGCGCAACAGCCACGACTCTCCGGCAGCACAATCATTCGGAATGACAGTCCTCACTTGCATGCAATGACTCACCTTTGAGACTTCAAGAGTGCTGTTATGCGTTACATTCGAACGGAAACGACTATACGGCATCGTACACACACACACACACACATACACACACACACACACACACACACACACACACACACACACACACACACACACATATATATATATATATATATATATGCCGGTACAGTGTTATAAGGTGTTCTTGCCTGCTATGCATATTATTTCTGCGAATGCGAGTTTTATTTGCATTATTCACTAGTAAGTGTGATTGTTACTGCAAACACGTGCGCTTAATCCGGTCGGTAGTTCTCACTTTTTCAATTATTGCATTTAGAAGATTTGTCATTTTTTCCCTTACATATATATCGTGAATATATATGTCTATGTACCCTTTGATTTAATTACCTAGAAACACATTTGTCATTCTTCGCGCCACGCAGTTAATAAACCTGGTTTATATCACTCTAATATTGTTTTCTTCGATCATTGTCCCTGATCAATATCCAGCAACAAGAAGCGCGCGTAAAATGACACGGTATCAATAATAAAATTTTCAACGTAGCCTTCATGGTGCAGAGATACCAGTTACTTTTAGAGGACAGTGGTAAAAACAGCAGTTCACATGGCTAAAACTACATTTGGTACAGGCCGTCAAGAGTCATGGGCACACCGAAGCAACTAAAACATTAAAAAAAATGTACTGCACAGAGGTTCTGCGAGAAAAACTGGGCGTCCCGCGCTCGCTAGCAGACGACGCGCTTGACAACGACAGCAAAATTGAAGACGTCGCGTTGTATAATCCATGCCTCAAATATATATGTTTGCCAAATGGTGTAAACATAAATTTGCAGTTGAAATGAAGCACTATTTTAAGAGCGTACTATGCGCAATCGGCCTCGGCGCCCGCAGTGAAAGTACGTTGAATATGCAGCGGAGCGCGTCTCCGCCCCAATCCAGTTCGCTCGCAGCGCCCTCGCACTATTTTTCCACACGCGGCGCCTCAGCGGCAGAGCGCCGTTCGGCCCACTCGACCATTGTCTAGTGCACTCTAGTTACCACGTTGCGCACAAGGCAAGGCTGTCGTCGATGGCGATGGCGATGGCGCAAATTCCGGGACGAAGGGAGAAAGATGAAATCGAGGAACCGACGCTCTTTTTTTTTTCTTTTTTTGAGTCACCTCTCGAATCGCCAGTGCAAAAGTACATTATTATTTCATTAATTACGGCGGATGATACGCAATAAAAACAAGCATACCGGGAAGCGCGTTCAAGTCGCGTGGGTCGCACCAGAATCATTGAATGACAAAAACATAAAAAATGTATACTAATGTTTGTATTAATTCGATCCGCAATCCGGCTTTCCGTGGCTGTAGAGTGTACTAGTGGCTGCTTCGCTACGGTTTGCAGGTGGTGTAGGTGAACCGAACGTAGCTTTGACACGTTCTATTCACCTGTATTAACAGCTCATTCGTTTCAGCGGTGCAGCAATGGCGCCTTTGAACACCCTATGAGAAATCCGCCGTTCGTTTCAAAATATACAGGAAAGGGGCAGGGCTGGTTCGCGATTTTGCTGCGCCCTTTCTACTGTCGGTGCCGACTTTGTGCAGTCGTGCAGGTACAGTGTCCTAGAATGTACACATACCTTATATTCTAATAGACTGTGGTACAGGTGCGAAGCAGCAGCGCAGCAGACGACACAGCACACATGCACAAGCGCCGTTAAAACCCAGCTTACGACTATCTGCCGTGTCTAGGCAAGCGCGGTTATATTAACGTCTCCGAAGCCGATTACACCAGCAGCTCAAGACCTATTTAACGCAAGCCGTGCACATTGGTCGCACAAAACACACACCAGCTGCACCGGTTCAGCACTTCGGCATTTGTTTCGTGTGCCGCGCTTTTCGTGAATCGGTGCGCGAACTGGTTCACAGTGGTGCAGGCGAATCGAACGGGCCTTTAAAAAATCCGTTCGCTTCATGGAAGAACGGAAAAAAAATTTCGCAGTTTTGCCCGAAAGGCGAAGCATCAATGGCGATAGCGAATTAGCAGAGAGCTATTCGGAGTAGGGATAGTAGCTTTATCGGCTGCATAAAGTTGGACACATTCACTACTAACTGAATTAACAAGCGTGGTGTCAGCGCGCACAAGCACACATGAATAGATTACACTCGATGACCGCAGACAACCACTGTCAAAACGCTGGCAGCAAGCGCAGCTGCCGCAGCGAGCGAGCGAATGTTCGTGCGGTTTATCGCTTCAAGGGAAAACTGAGCGGCCGAATGCACAGCATACAAAGGTCAGAGCCGTTTGGAGGTCGCTTGCAAGATACGGTGCGCGCGACAACACCGGCAGCCCGTACCGGCGCAAACATAATAAAGAACCAAGCGCAAAGCGCAAAGTACCTGAACGCATTTGTTGGCAGAGTAGAAGCCGCCTCCCCCCCCCCCCTCCCTTCCGCGCTTCCTTCCCGCTTCGCTCCGCGACAGCCGACCGGAGCAGACGTGTTGCGGATGGGCTCCTGCTCCACCCCGATAAGCTGCGAGTCGTCCTTCTCCGCCAACGCCGGTTGCTATCGCACCTCCGGCTGCCTTGGTCGCCTCATGCCGAACGGCCCGACGGGTTCGCCGCCGCCTGCGTGTAGATACTCCTACGCTTCCTGGCCCGCCGCTCCTCAGCCCAGCCGCTAAACCGGTTTCGAGTCGGACTCTGCCTGCGCGGCCCTGCCGCGTCAGGCTCTCCGACTGTCAACCGCCGCCCCGACTACTGAAATGGCCGCCGGAAATTCGCCCGATGATGCGGGCCCTTCCAGCGATCACCAACTGACACCATCGATGGTGAACCTCCCTGATGAAGACTCAGATATGGATTCGCGTGAATATTCCTCCCAAGATCCAGGCCTCCTGACATCGTCGTCCGATCCTGCTGCGAGCTCCCCTTCCTACGGGCCTGCGTGGGAATACTCTCTCAGCAAGCATCGGGCGAAGAAGCTCCGCAGGGCCGCCCGGGAAGCTCAGATCTCCTCATCATTGGGTGCAGCTAATTCCGTGAGTGGCACTCCGTCCAATGTCAACGTCCCGTCCCCAGACATAACCCGAAAGCCCGGCCCTCGTCGCCCTAGACTTCCACCCCTTCCAAAGGGTGATCTGAAGGTAGTTATCCGGCCGACAAGAGGCCTAGCCCTCAAACAATACCCTAACCACGCCATCTCGGCAGCAATTGTCATGTCCTGCCAGACCCCCGCCCGTGTGGAGGGGAAATACGTCGTGCGCCCCCACAAGGGCTCAAACATCCTGATAGTCAGCACCCCGCACGAGGAAACTGCTGACGAGATCTGCCAACTTACCCACCTGAAGCTGGCCAACCAAGCCCACCCGGTGAGAGCGTACGTGCCGTTCTCACCGCAAACCATCAGAGGTGTCATTCACGGACTGGACCCCAACAACACAAGAGAAACCCTCATGAAAGGACTGTGGGTGCGGGACACCCGCATCAAGATCCTGGACGCCCGCATCTTGGGCACATCTACAACGGCACTGCTCACCATAGACGGGCCCCACCTGCCCAGGCTGGTCTATCACGGTGGGTGTGAATACCCGTGCCACCAGTTTAGGCCGGCCCGGCAGTTCTGCCAGATGTGTATGCAGTCGGGACATCGTCCGGACGTGTGCCCAAACCCCAACACACCGGTTTGCCGCCAGTGCGGCATGCAGAACCCACCCCCCACCCATGTCTGTGAGCCGAAATGCGGACTATGCGGTGGTCAGCACGAAACCGGCACCAAGGAATGCCCCAAGAGACTGAAACCAGCAAGGATGCTTCAGCCGCCACCCGCCCGCAACAACGCAGAGAAGAGGCCGTCTCGATTGGACGGCCTCCCCAAGATCTACAATAATCGCTGGTTCTACTCCGAGGACAGTGACTCAGCGAGCCGCAGGCAGTCCAGGAGCCGGTCTGGGTCCGGAACCCGAGCCCGGCAACAACAGGCACAACCACCACAAATTCGGACACCGCCCACACCGATGCCGAGGAAGAAGAAGCAGCAGCAACCCGCCCAAGACACAACGAAGCAGGTGAGCTGGGAAGGCAAGGGCAAGGACTCCCCTGCTCCTCAAACAGACCCCCGAATCCCTAAATTACAAGCTATTATAAAAGCGCAAAATGCTAAGATAGCAGAACAAGACGCGAAGCTCACAGCGCTTATGGCCAAACTTGAACAAGTAATTAAACACAACACCGCGCCGCCACCAACCACACCCCCACAGCAACCCAATGAAGTAGTGACACACCAAACGCTACAGCGAACACTACAGGACATGGAGAAGACACTAGTCAGCTCTCTCATCGAAAATGTCACCCAACTATTCAGCGCGCTTCAAGCAAAAATCGAGAACATAGCTGCCAACCTCACGCAGGTAACTGCTACACAGAACCAACACTCCAACTCCATACAGGCGCTCCAGACTCAACGCCGAAAACGCGCCTCGTCATGCGAACAAGGCCCCTCCCGTAATCGCAGCCGTGCCAATTCCATCGGGAGCGATTCAAGCCCGCCAGCCCACCTAGTCACCCAATATGGCCCCAAACCATAAGCCAAACACTACTGAACACATCGAAGTATGGCAGTGGAACTGCAGAGGTTTCAGAAGAAAACAGGGTCTCCTGAAGCAATACCTCTGCACCACCCCCGTAAGACCTGACATTATCTGCCTGCAAGAGATAGGGGCCGACAGAACCCCTACGCTAGCCGGCTACTACACGATCCACCAACCCCACATGGCGAAGGTTGCAATCCTCGTCGCAAAAGACATCACTGTTATCGAGCACTCGTTGTCAGAACCGGAGGTTGAGCACTTAACCATAGAGATCGTACCCAACAAACGGGGCCGAAAGAGCACGTTCGTGGTTAACACGTACAAGCCACCAAGGCCGGCGAAGGCCGATTTCACCAACCTCCTTTCCGAAGCCAATCGACTGGCGCAAGCAAACCAGCTTATTGTAGTCGGGGACTTCAATTCGCCTCACCGGGACTGGGGGTATCAGTCAAACTCAGCAAGAGGAGTGACAGTCGCGCGAGCAATAGAATCCCTACGAATGGAACTCCTTACCGACCCTCTATATCCGACCAGGGAAGGCAACAGTGTCACCCGTGACTCATGCCCCGACCTCACCCTGATCAAGAACGTCGCCGAGGCCACGTGGACGAACCTAGGAGAAACCCTGGGCAGCGACCACTGTATACTCAGCACGTCCATATCATCTAGCAAAATTAGAAGACATCTGGGTGCCGCCCATATCACTGACTGGCCCAAATTCCGCAATGCACCCGTCCCGTCAGGTCCAATCCAGTCGATACACGTCTGGAGCGAGGACATCAGACAGGCATACAAGACAGCCACAGAAACAATACACCGCACACCGGAAGCCCCAGAGGTAGACCGCCACCTTCTCAAGCTATGGGAAAAGCGCAACCGGCTCGTGGGAAGATGGAAAAGGCAACGGCTAAACAGATCCCTCCGCCTGCGGATTGCACAGCTCACAGAGGGCGCTCAGACATACGCCACCAACCTAGCACAGCAAAACTGGCAACAGTTTTGTGAGTCACTGCGGGGAACGCTGGGAACCTCCCGTACGTGGGCAATCCTGCGGAACCTCATCGACCCCTCTAAATCAAAATCTGAATCTACACGCACCCTAAAGCGCATTGCTCACCTCTTTCCGGGAGACAACGTAGCCCTACTTCTTGCTCTAAGGGACAAATACATCGGCACCAGCACCGCGCCACCCTGCTCTGCGACCTATCAGGGTGAGGAAAATCCGGCACTCGACGCTCCCATCTCCGAAGCCGAGGTGTACGCCGCAGTACGATCGTGCACCCGAAATACTACGGCTGGAGCGGACAAAATTAACAACGCCATGATCCGCAACCTGAGCAAGGCACAGATCAGGGACCTCACCAAGTACCTGAACGACTCGCTCTGGGAGAAGAATGAAATTCCCTCCGAGTGGAAACACTCGGAGATCATAGTAATCCCGAAACCGGGCAAGAAGCCGGCAGTGGAAGCTCTACGACCTATATCTCTCACATCGTGCCTGGGCAAGCTCTACGAGCGAGTCGTCCAGACGCGCCTTCAACACTACATAGAAGATAACGACCTTTTTCATCCATCCATGATTGGCTTCCGGTCGGGCCTGTCGACACAAGACGCCTTCCTTCTCCTGAAGGAGGAAGTACTCTCTAACATCCCGAGGGGTGGCGAACACCTCATTATGGCGCTGGATCTAAAAAGCGCGTTTGATAACGTGTCTCACGAGGCAATACTCTCCGAGCTCAGCAATCTCAACTGTGGCGAGCGCACCTTCCAATATGTCAAGACTTTTCTGTCCAACCGAACGGCAACAATAGGAATGGGTGACACGAGATCGGACCCTCAAGACATGCCCAACAAGGGCACACCACAGGGATCGATCATCTCCCCGCTCCTATTCAACGTCGCCATGATCGGCGTCGCAAGGGCTCTGCAGCAGGTTCCGAACATCGGATACACCCTGTATGCGGACGACATTACGATCTGGACAAACACCGGCTCTCTAGCCGAGAAGGAAGACACACTCCAAGCAGCAGCAATCTGCGTCGAAACAGAGGCCATTCGATGTGGACTCCACTGCTCCCCCGACAAATCCGAAGTGATCCGCATACAGGGACATCACTACAAATCGCCAGGCAACCTAAACATCCTCCTACATGGGGTCCCAATCCGGGAGGTACCACTCATCCGGATCCTGGGCCTCTGGCTGCAGAGCGACGGAAAGGCCAACCACACACTCCAACTGCTCAAGACTACAACACAGCAGATCTCTAAGATGATCCGCCGGGTGGCCAGAAACAGAAAAGGCATGCGGGAGGAGGACACGATCCGTTTGGTGCAGGCACTGGTCATCAGCCGCCTTTCCTACGGGCTCCCTTACCTCACCCTGCTCCGAGCAGACTTCAACAAAGTTAATGCGATGATACGCGTAGCCTACAAGAACGCCCTCGGTCTCCCACCGTACACATCCAACGTCAGCTTGGAAGCTTTGGGACTAAATAACACGTTCGAGGAAATTCAGGAGGCGGTCCTCCTGACCCAGAGAGAACGCCTCCTGTCCACAGCGACAGGCCGACACATCCTAAAGCGCATCGGCTACCCGGCGGACCTTGACGCCATCCAGTCGACCACAAACATTCCGACATCGTACCGAGCCAGAGTACACGTGGCCCCGCTCCCAAAAAATATGTCACAATCCCACAACGAAGGCAGAAGAAACGCCCGAGTGGACTACCTCAAACGCACAGTGGGACGGAGCCCGAGGACGGTGTACGTGGACGCCGCCCTATATAAGGATGCATCGAACGCAGCAGCAGCCGTGGTGGTGGACTCTTCTTACGAAGAAGTCTCCAGCATCTCCATCCCGCACTGCACCGTCACAGAAGCGGAAGCTGCAGCGATCGTGCTGGCCGTTCAGTACGGGGACGCGACCAACCGAGAACTTCAAGTAATAACCGACTCCCAAGCGGCGTGTCGGCTCCTTCTTGCAGGCAGAATACCTCAGAAATTAGCTAGGTTCACGACTAATCCATTGGCTAGAAATTCATCGCTCAAACATCAGATCACGTGGGCTCCGGGGCACTCGGGGCTGGAGGGTAACGAGGCCGCGGACAGGCTAGCTCGAGGTCACACAAACCGAGCGGCCACAATCCTCGATCCCACTACTACCCTCCCCGTACCTGCGGCTTACGGCGCGCGACTTCAACACTTGCGCAAACAACGTCAGCTTTACCCCCCACCACACAAGGGGCTAAATGCACAGGAAGCACGGGACTGGAGACAGCTCCAAACCAACACCTTCCCCAACTTACACAAATACAGCATTATCTTCTCAGAACACTACAAAGACGCATGCCCATGGTGCAACGAACGACCCACCGCCTACCACGTCACGTGGGGGTGTACAGGCCCCAAACCGCCAGACATACAAACACAACAACCGGAGGAGCAGTGGGAGGCCACCCTGTCCAGCCCCGACCTAGCAACCCAGCGCGGACTGGTAATCCAGGCGAGAGCGGCAGCCAAGGCCACTGGGGTCTTGAAATGAAGACTCCACTCGATGTACATTTTCCTCCGTATTTATTTTCTGTGTGAATAAACGTTTTCTACTACTACTACTTCCTTCCCGCTTTGCTGCTTTCGCGTGGGAGATTGCGTCGCCAGTTCCCCTTGCGCCCGGTTGCAAGATTTTATCGCCCTTGGACTTTATACGGAACCTCACGCCGACGACGGCAGAAATCTGCTTGAAGTGTCCATATAATTGCTATCGCAATAAAAACTTCCTTCATGGAGGAAGAAATTTTTCTTCCTCCAGGAAAAAATTTTCTTCCTCCATGGTTCGATTCAATTCGGCTCATGCGTTGGCAGGTCGGCTGCTCCTTGCTGTGACTGACTGCCCCACTGCACTGCTGCTGTCCACGCTTTCGCCTCGCCGTCGTCTTGCGTTTTTCGGCAGGGCTACAGCGTTGCGGTTTCGGCATCTGGCTCATCCCTCTCGCTCATCATGCCCTCCAAGTGGAGGAAATGTCGAGTCGTAAGAAAGGAATACAACAAGATAATGAATGAGCTAGGACTCGCGCAGCTTGTTGGCCTTCCTTGTCCAACGACGAAGCTGCAAGCTTCACCTCTGCAGACAGTTCTCGTGTAGAGCGACTTTCGCCTCCGAAGCCGGGAATCAGCACACAATCGTGAAGTTCAATTTCCACGGATGACGGTGGTGAGCCTCCGTTCAAACGGTTGAACGAGCGGTCGAGAAGTGAAGCCTTTGTTGACGACGTCTGCAGACAAGAAGCTCCTTTTGTAGGATGCCAATCAGATAGTGCGGGTACATCCTCATGTGAGCACAGCGACTGATAGCAGCTCAAGTGACAAAGGAAGTCCCCAAGGTAGCGATTCAAGTGATGAGTCTGATGACTTTCTCGCTTCAGACAGCTTCACTGGGCCAGATGAGGGAATAGCCTTCACTTGTAGTCCAACGCTCTCTCATGTACTTTCCGAACAACTGTCTGCAAGTGAAGAGCTTGCTGTAATTGCTTCCAAACATAATATGACGCATGCATGCATTAACGATGTCCTCGATTTCTGCCGGCGAAGAGGCATCTCTGACCTTCCAAAATATGCTAGGACAGTTTTGAAAACTGAGCGCAAAGCTCAGGTGGAGCAAAATGGTTCATTTGTGCACTTTGGCCTTGCAGAAGGAATTCGTCAAGTGTTGCTGCCGGGGCAAGTAGTTCCAAGTGAACTGAAGATACAAGGCAACATTGACGGAGTCCCTCTTTACAAAAGTAGCCAGCTTGCCTTTTGGTCCATTTTGTGCCGCATAAAAATGTGGAGGCATCACCGCCATTTCTTGTCAGTGTGTACTGTGGTGCAGGGAAGACGCTATGTCTGCAGGATTACCTAGAGCCATATGTGCAAGAAGTCTCCGACCTAACCTCTGAGGGGTTAAGCATAGGAGATGTTCATGTTCGGGTGAGCATTGAAGCCATGGTTTGCGATGCTCCTGCAAGGAGCTACGTCAAATGTATTGTTGGCCACACTGGCTATTGTGCGTGCGAGCGATGCAACCAAAAAGGGCAGCACATTGAAAACTGGGTGACATTTCCCAAAGTTCATGCAGCAGCACGAATGCATCAATTCGATCTCAAGAGAACAAGCGCCACCATTCTGGTGTTTTCCAGTGATAAGTGCCCTGTTTGTGCTAGCTTAATATATTCTCAAAACTGACTCAAATATATTCTCAATTCATTTCTGTAATTGGCATGCTTTAAATAGAGCTGCTTTGTTTTAGAACAGATCCCATTCTGTGCAATCCCATTCTGTACGAATTAAAGCGTTGGAACGCATACAGTCTAGTGCTGCAAGGTATGTCCTGGGGCGGTACAATCGGTTTGATAGTGCAACGGAATGAAAAAGAAATCTAGGATGGACTCCTCTAAGCGAACGCCGCAAAAATCTTCGCCTCAAGCTTTTTTACGCTATCTATAATAATCAAACTGGAATCAAGGCCTCGTCATATCTGCGTCCTCCATATTACTTGTCCACCCGAAGAGACCAAGTGGTCAAGGTTCGGGAGTATGCCCCCAGGACTAACCTTTTTAAGTTTTCTTTCTTTCCGAGGACCATATCGGAGTGGAATTTGTTACCGGCTGAGGTTGTGAGCCAAAACTCTGTCGATTTGTTTTATTCTGTATTATGCCCCTCGCACTAATGCCAATGGCGCTGCGAGTTTTGTTTGAATAAAAGAAAAAAAAAGAACCAGCATAAAATCCAGGAGGACAGAAGCAAACTAAGTGACAGAACAAGAGTTAGACTTGGAGATATTAGTTTATCTTCACAATGCCCAACATGGCATTTTTGACACACAAGAGTACGGTAGCTCCAAATGCTGATGTAAGGGTGGGAAAGTTTGCGAAATTCACGCTAGTGTCTTCGACACACTGAACCATAGCTTAAATTGCAGGTAGCTCAGATAGTCAATTTATAATTATTTACTAAGTTATCAAGACTTTTTTTCAGGTGGGGGGCGGATACAGATGTACTTTCTAGGTGACAAAGTTTAAGTTGCTTTTTAATCTTTTTTTATTATTTGTTTGTTTTTTGTTTTCTTTTAGCAAAATGGGTTTTAGGCTTTCTGGGGTTATTCAAAAGATATATCGCAACTAAATGTTTTGTATGTGCGTGATCCCTGCAGCCACATCTCACCTTAACAAGGTTCATAGGTTATTCTAAATGTCTGCGTTCTTTATCAGTGAGAAAAACAGATGTCATGCTTGCATGTCAGGAGCTGTGTTTCTTAATTAGTACATTTCCAGAAGCTAACTTTCAAGAGTTGTACATGCCTTTTCCATCTCATGCACATCATAAAAACTGGAGGTATAGCTGCATTCACAACAATGAAAGAATAAATGGCCACCTGTGTACCCGTGGGCAGCAAAAGCAACGTTCACGCATTCTATCATTGATGCGCTGATCAATGAATGTAAACCCTGCCACATGTAAAAGGGCTCTGCAAATTATTTCTGTGGCATGTGAACTCTGTTACATATTTTGTCATGTAGCCACCCTTGAATTGGTTTGCAATATGGCTACAGAAGCCATCAAGCTTGCTGTGTGCTGAAAACCGTCGATTCACATTGGGCGCCTTCTGTACTTTCTTGTGCAAAAATGCACAAATATTAGATTATTTCGTTGTTTACTCTTCTCTGTTCTGATCACCTTGACGTGCATATTGCTGCCCATCTCATTTTTTTTCACAGCACTGTGCCACCACATCAGTGGCACTACTGAAATGCCCATCAGCTTCCGGGCAACAAATTCCTTGCTGACACCTCTATTCATTTGAGTGTTGAGTGAATGCAGCACTAATTCAAGACATTAATAACAACATGCCTAATGCTAGAAAAATGAGCTGCAGTGAGGTGCAGCAATGTAGTTCTGCCTAGATTGCAACATATTTGGGGCTAAGCCTGACAGTGACTACATAATAGAGCAGGTTGGTCATCATTCAGCATCTTGCCTATCTAAGCCTCACATCTTAACGGCAGCAGCCCTTGCTGCTTCCACACATGTGGAAAGCTAGTGTGAACACAGTATATAAATCTGCATCTATGCATACAGCATGCACATTGTCACTGGAGCAGCCTTTTGGTGTGCATTAGCACAATGGAAGCACCACATTAATCCACACTCAATTTTACATTATCTCAAGCTGTGCCATGGAAGATGAGAGATGGCACAATTACTGTATCTGTGATGCGTCATGGCATGTCCTTATAGTTGTCATGCACATGTCATCTTCGACATGATGCCCCTTATGAATGAAGCAACAGCTTAACCACTGCCTTTCAGTATACGTAGCATAGGGACACTAAAGAGCGAAACTAAGTAATCTTAGACTGACTTAGGTTGACTTTTACTGCAGAATATAAAGGCCAAATGTTTTTTTTTTCTTTTTTAATGTCGTATTGGTGCATCAATGTGGTATTATGAAAGATTTCAGTGTGCTCCCTCATATTCAGGATGTGTTAAGACAGGGGACGTACTTAAAAGTTCCTAAGGTTATTTTTTCGCTTCTTTAGAATGAAGTCATTCTTGACCAGATAAACAAGTAGACCCGAGTAGGTCTTGTCAAAATTCAAGACATCACAGTGAGCCTGGTGCTATAGAACTTCACCGCAGCACTACCACTCGTCTTCCAATTTTGTTTCTTCTCAAACTTGCCAAGCTGCCTCTTTTGTTAACAGGGGCCGTTTTGCTATTGCAGTGCATAATTTACGAATACAGCCTAACTTGGTAGTCCCCTTTAGCACACCTATAATGTAAAATGTAAAATTGGTGTTACAGTTGAGCCTTATCTGAGGTGAGTACATGGTTATGAAAACAGACACCAGAACCATGAGAATTTTCCTATGTGCATTGGCATGGGAGATAATGACGATTTGGTTAGAGTGAATGCAATAGCCATTTGGGCTTGCATTTCTTAGGTCTAGTTACAATCACTACCACAAAGTGTATGTTAATTGCAAACACCTACTGCACTTCCTTCAAGCAACTGGTAGCAGGATTCTCACACATAACTTCTACACTGTAAACAATTTAGAATGTATACATGCAAAGGAACAGCTGATGGTTTGGTGTGGTAATTAACATGATGAAACAGCACTGAAGACAAACACAAAAGAAGAAACAGATAATACAGTGACTATAAACTAAAGTTTATTTGAAATGTGTGTGCCATTTCATCAGGTTACCACACGAACTTTCCAGTTGTCATTAGTTTTGCAGATTTTAAGCTGTTTGCAGTGCTAAAGATGAACACCACACAAAGAAACAACAAGCTTTTTAATAAACTGTAGTTCACATAAAAGGGCATTTAGAAGCCTAGTTGGTGCATATGAAACATGATTTAAGAACCTCCCCCCCCCCCAAAAAAAAAGCAGACATGACACGAAAGAAAGAGTAGACAAGGGACAAGCGTTTTGAGGGTTCAAAGTTGTGACTACATATGTGTCAGATGGTGCAACATTCAGGAAAAAGGCATTGTGATATATAATTGCCATGGAAGTTTACATTGCCTTTCTGTATGGATAACACTGAAAATACTACTCGATCCTACCAGCAGTGGCCACAATGCAATGAATGTGGGCAAAATGCAAAATAATTAATGCTTGTGTATAATGCACTTTGGCTGCATGTTGGACTCCCAGGAGGTCAAAATGAATCCATTTTCTTCCACCACACCATTTATCACCGCTACATGCATACATGCCTGTTGCTTAGGGACATCAAACCCCATGAATGAAATCTTTTTATGCACAGCATTTGGTCACTTGTATGAGCTGTTATTATTGTGCACAGTGTAATGGATGACTGTGGCATTTTTTTAATGATGAATTCAAAAGTCTGTGATGACACGTGAGTATGTGTATGTTTCGTGTTATAGGATTTGTTACCATAGAAACTTCGAACATGCTTTAATCCAGGCACATTAGCCTCAACCTCACTTCACCAATGCTGCTATATAGTCGCCTGTTAAGACAGGGGGCGGCCTATACTGCAAGCTCACCCTCCGCTAAGTACAAAATAACTTATTAGTCACGGTTAGGTTGCGTGTGCCGCCGCCCGATTTAAAGGGTGCAGCCTTATCCACCCATCCATCCACACTTTTGTGAGCATGTCTCGGAAGTTCCCGATCGCGGGATCGAATCCCGGCCACGGCGGCCCATTTCGATGGGAGCAAAATGCGAAAACACCAGTGCACGTTAAAGAACCCCAGGTTGTCCAAATTTCCGGAGTCCCCCACTACGGCGTGCCTCATAATCAGATCGTGGTTTTGGCACGTAAAACCCCATAATTTAATTGTTTTCTTCGGAAGTCCCCCAGAAATGCTAGCACTTCAGCGGCATTTCTCCCAATAACCACAGATTAATCGGGGTGAAAACGCATGGAATTACAAACGATAACCGCGCATTAATAGCAACTACGCGTCTTGCCGAGAATGGTGATAAGGTATCCATACCCCACGCACACGACCACTTACACGAAGGAGCCAGAGGCGCATTTTACGTAGTGATATATATATATATATATATATATATATATATATATATTTCTTTTTTCATCAGTTTTTCGGTTTGCAGAATCAGTCACGCTTAAACGTCTCTCTAAGGTTCGATTTGATAAGAAAGACATTGCATCGACATGCCGTCGACAGCAATGATCGAGTCGAGTGCCTTTTCTGCCGACGGCGCCAAGAAAAGGACTAAATTTGCTATTCCATCGGCTGTCGTGCGAAAACTTGGAAGCATAGCATTCTAGCGAACATTGCAAGGTCGCACTGTTTTGTTTGCTTCTGCCCAAAGTGACGCGAAACAAATTTTGAGTGCTCATGTACACGCTTCAAGCACTCGGCAACCGCCCATACATGGAGCCACTTGCGATTACTGTACTACGTAAACCTCTGACCGTAATGCAAGCATACGTTCCTCGTAATTAATTTTTATCATAAGGTCATTCACAAACCATTGCTTAATTATCACGTGTGGAGCACACTTAAGCGGCCGGCGCCAGTATATACCCGTGCCCTGCTGTGAACAACCCGCGGTCTGTCACAGCAAATCGATCAGCCCGTCCCCCGTGACAGATAAGCATATCAGCGAAGCTGTTATTAAATCTCAACGAAAGTAGTATCGTCAAGCGAACTAATTAATTAACCAACGTGGTATCAGCTCTGTTGAAGGGGTCACAGCTCGCACACGTATTTCTGGTTCCTGCGCAGTGTGCCTGTGATCAGTGCATTAGCCTTTCAAACATGCTATTTAACCTTAGCAAGTCGTACCAGAAAGTATTAAAAATTGATAAGGCGTAAATTGGCTTATTACGGACCAATGTAGCCCAAAGATAGCCAACTTAGTAACCCATGTTGGCAAGTCCATATGAAAGTTGGTCCAATAATTCCCGCCTTGTTGAATGGACGAGCTAATATTGTTTACTGAATGTGTAATGCGGGCCAGCGTTGGATCTCTATCAGAATGATACAGCCTATATTCGCGCCACACTGTTAATCTTAGGCCATCATTCGGCCAGGAATTAGAATGGCCCAGCCCATATTGGAACCACGCTGTTAACCTTAGGCCATCACTCGGCCAGGAAGTGCCAATACGTATCGAACGTTGGTCCGAGCTGACGTGCCGCCTGGGTAGAATATCCCTTCCTGAAGCCAGTCTGTTCTCTTGGTTGATTGAAGTCAAGTGTTGCCCTGGTTTTATTGGAAATTATCTTGGTGAATATTTTATACAATACTGAAAGCAAGATAATGGGCCCATAATTTCTCACTTCTCCCTTCTTATGGATCAGTATAATGTTGGCATTACTCCAGTTCTCTAGTACACATGAAGTCTTGAGGCATTGCGTATAAAGGGCCGCAAGCTTTTCAAGCATGATATCTCCTTCGTCTTTTATAAAGTCGACTGTTATTCCATCTCCGGCCGCTTTCCCCGGGTCATGTCTTGCAAGGCCCGTCTAAATTCATTGCTAATTATAGAATGAGCCTCTGTATCCTGGTCATCACTACTTCGAATGAAAGTAGCTTGGTTGCTCTGGGAACTGTACAGGTCAGTATAGAATTCTTCCGCTGCTTTTACTATACGTAATCAAAATTGCTGATTATATTACCCTGCTTATCTTTCAGTGCATACATCTTGCCTTGTCCGATGCCAAGTTTTCTCCCCACTGATTTCATGCTGCGTCCATATTTTACAGCTTGCTAAATCTTTTCCACATTATAATCTTGAATATCCCTTACTTTATTCATGTTGATCAGTTTTGATAATTAAGCGAATTCTACCTGATCTCTTGCGTTGAACACTTTCATGCTATGTCGTTTCTTTATTAGGTCCTTTGTTATTTGGGAGAGGTTACTGTTGTATTTAGAATACAGAGGAATGATGCATCCGATGCCTGAACATCATCTTCTTTATTTAGTGTCCCCGCGCCACCATCTTCATCTTCTTTCCTATACAACATTTTCCCGGTCAAAAAAAAAAAAAACTATCGCTTGCGTAACGCATAGTCCCTGAACTTCAATGGAGTTCTTTTAACTCGTGCGCTCTTCCGTGGGGGTTGGCCGGTCATTCTGTCCTGCAGTGAAGACGGCTGAGTACTTGAGTCACTGCTGGCTTGTGCTGCTATTTCTTGCCGTGACGTAGATGGACAGTCAGCATGTTGTTCACTCACAGGAAATGCACTACCTTGAAGAGACTCGTCAGGTAGTGGTAGAGTCCATTCTAGAATACCAGGTCGATTGCCTGTGAACTTCTCCGCAGCTTCAGGGTGCATCGCTTGAAATTTGGAAGCGTTCCACACTGGACCGTCATCCAAAAGAAATGAAGCTGGCCCTCGTTGCTCAATAATCTGCTTCGGTTTCGAAAAGCGCGAAGATATTTTCCCGTGAACTGACGACTTTCTCACGCGGACGTAGTCGCCGACGGCAAAGTGTCTTGTCCGGGCTCCGCGACGGCAGTCTGTGTAAAGTTTGGAAGATGCTTGGTTTTGTCTGACACGTTGGCGCAGCCATTTCATCGCTTGTGCTGGATTTTCGTGAAATGAAGAATCCGGTAATCCAACAATGCTTAAGCGTGTTCGTGGCAGTCGTCCGTGCAGCAAAACGGCGGGTGCAACTCCCGTTGTGGCGTGAGGTGTGCAGCGGTAGACCCCCAAATAGTCTGTCACGGCGACACGGATATCACGCCGCTCGTATACTGCCATCTGGACAACAGATTTGAGGACTCTGTTGAACCTTTCTACAAGCCCGTTTGCTTGCGGGTGATAAACATAAGAAAAGCAATGGCGTATGCCACGTTCCTGAAGGAATTCTTCAAATTCAGCCGAGCTGAACTGCGGTCCGTGGTCGGAAACTATTTCACTCGGGTAGCCTTCACGAGAAAACACTTGTAGCAGAAAGTTCTTGACTGTCGCCGTAGAAACTTGTCTTGAAAAGAAAACTTCTGGCCATTTGCTGTGATAATCAATAAGCGTCACTGCATAACGGCATTTGATGGGAGCTTGCTCAAATGGGCCAATAATATCAATGGCAATCTTCTCCCAAGGGTTGTCAGGGAAAGCTACTGGTTGCATAGGTGCTACGGTTGGCCGTGCTGATTTGTCACATGACTGGCAAACAACACATGTTTTAACCAGTTGTTCCACGTGGTTATCCATTCGAGGCCACCAGTACAACTCTCGCAAACGGCTTTTCGTACGACTGATCCCCGGGTGTGATTCGTGTGCGACTTCCATCAAACGACGAGTAAGGGTACCTGGAACTACAATCCTGTCATCACGGTAAAGCAAGTCGTGTACAATGGATAGTTCTGCACGTACATGAAAATATGGCATTAGCTCCGCTTCCAGAGATTTTTTATCCGGCCAAGAGGACAAAACAAAGTCCATGACTTTTGCGATTGTACTGTCAGATGCACTCTCCGCTTGTAATTCTGCAATGGTTAACATCGGAGAAAGAAGGCAAACAAACTCATCTTCGGCAACCTCGTTGGTTTCTCCTTGCAAAGGCAGTCGAGAGAGCGCATCAGCCACCACATTATCGCTTCCCTTACGGTACTCTACGGTGTAGTTGTAACAAAGAAGTCGCGCTGACCAACGTGAAATTCGCAATGGCCGATGTCCAACACCTTTGGTTGACAGCAAGGTGACAAGAGCACTGTGGTCGGTTCGCAAGACAAAGGGGCGACCCCAAAGGTACACGTGCCAATGTTCACAGGCCCAAACACATGCTAAGGCTTCACGTTCGCCTGCAGAGTACTTCCTCTCTTGTGGGCTCAAGGTACGGGAGGCAAAGGCAACCGTCTGTAGAATTCCCTTGTTATCTTGTTGCAGCACAGCGCCCAGTCCATACCCGGAGGCATCGGTCGTGACGATGGCGGGTAGGTTCGGGTCAAAGAAATGTAGAACCTTGCAAGTTGTCAGCAGTGATTTCAAACGAACGAAGCTCTCTTCGGCAGCTGGCGTCCAAGCAAATGGCTCGTTGCCTCGAAGCAATGCCCGTAAAGGTTCCACAACATCCGAAAAATGGGGAACGAACTTGGAATAAAATCCCGCCAGACCAAGCAGGGAACGAAGTTCATTGATGTTTGAAGGCGCCGGAGCTTCTTTCATCGCTTGGATAGATGACGCTAGTGGAAAGAGTCCTTTGCCGTTCACAACATGTCCCAGAAACATTAGTTCCGTGACGTCGAAAACGCACTTCTGGTTGAGTTTCAGGCCCGCTTTAGAAAGTCGTTGCAAAACGATGCGAAGATTTGAAAGATGGTCTTCTCGAGAACGACCATATACGATAATGTCGTCGATGTAGAAAAGTACACCTTTGCACCCTTTCAGTATGAGATGCATCATCTTTTGAAATGCTGATGGGGCTGAAGCCAAACCGCAACATACTCTCTTAAAACGAAAAAGCCCGTCGTGCGTGATGAAGGTAGTCAGATCACGACTCTCAGGATCGAGCTCTAGTTGATGGTAGGCAGACGCCAAATCCAGTTTCGAGAATCGCTTGGCGCCAGCTAAGCTGTGCAGCAGCTCGTCTGTCTGAGGTAGTGGAAAGCTGTCAACAATTATAGCTTTATTGGGCTCTCGCAGATCAACACACATTCGTATTGAACCATCCTTCTTGCGAACAACCACTATAGGAGAAACCCACTGAGAGGCGTCAACGCGCTCGATTATGTCTTGGGCTTCAAGTTTCTGCAATTCAGCCGACACTTGTTCCCGAAGGGTAAACGGCAGCCGTCGTAGCTTGCTGGCAACGGGTGGCACGGAATCACGAACCTTAACTTTGTGTTTGAATCCTTTGGCAAGTCCGAGCTGTTTGTCAAAGAGGTGTTCATACTCTGAACGTAGCTCAGCTGGTAATGTAGGAGTGCTGGAGGCTAATGCAAGGCACTGAAGCGATTTACCTTCAATATTCATCTGTAGTGCCGCAATGGCGTCTAAGCCCAGTACAGTGGTGCCTTCAGATACCACATACAGAAGAATACAAGCAGTTCTGTCTTGGAACGCAGCTGAAGCGACAAAACATCCTCGAACTCTTATCTTGGACTTGGAGTAGTCGAAAAGCTGCACTGAGGTAGGTTTCAAAGGGTAAGAGCTTGCAAAAAACTGGTGATAGAGTTCTTCAGTCAGGATAGTGACAGAAGATCCCGTATCAACTAGAAACGAGATAGGGTGACCTTCCACAGCGACGGATGCGTAAATGCCATGCTTGTTTCCATTGACAACACAAACTGTTTTTCCGCTACTGTGGGAGCTAGCGTCGTCGTCGTCATCAACTTGTCGAACTTCAGCTGAATATCCAGACGACCTACACATAAAATCTAAGTGGCCAATCTTCTCGCAGCGACGACATCTGCGCTTGCGGGCCTTACATGCAGGACTGTTTGCAAGATGATCAGTCGCTCCACAACGATAGCAAGCTCGAAGGTTCGTGGCACCTTGTACGGGATGCTCAGATGCTTTGGCTTTGCACTTATTACAAGTTGTGCGTTCATTTGGTTGTTCAGAAGACCGAGAAGAGCTTTGCGCGGTCTTAACGTGATGAACTGAAGCCTCGTCGCAAAATTCCTTAGCATGACTCACGGCTTCTTCGTACTGATTAGCAATTGTTATAGCTCGTGAGAGCGTCAGTGATGAGCCCTCAAAAAGTAACCGCTCACGTAAATGATGATTCGTCGTTTTCGAGACAAACTGATCTCGTAGCATCTCATCAGCGAGGCTTCCGAAATTACAGTCTGCAATGAGGATTTGTAAAGCAGAGACGTATTCTTCCACTGTCTCACCTGCATGCTGAGCACGGCGACTGAAACGTTGTCGAGCCACGATGACGTTGACTGAACGCTTGAAATGATCTGAAAGCAGGGCGATTGCAGAGTCATATGCGTCATTCGTCGACCCGGTGTCACCTGTGCTCGAAGGACTAGTAGCGGGAGCAGAGCCAGACTGCAAGTCCGCTGGCTTCAGTGTAGAGAAGATCCGCTGCCCCTCCATACCAAGGCATGTGAGCAGGATAGCTTTTCGGCGTTCGGCTGGAAGCTCTGAAGCTCCAGAAGCCACCATGTACGTCTGAAAGGCCTGCTTCCACTGGTCCCATGGGACAGCCGGATGACCAGGCGAAGGCAGGAAAGGCGGTGGCGGTTGCAATCCCGGAATGCTCATTGTGGTGATGCAGCAGGAATCACCAGGACTGTTGCACTTGCATGGGTTGAAATCTCGTCGCCAATATGTTGTATTTAGAATACAGAGGAATGATGCATCCGATGCCTGAACATCATCTTCTTTATTTAGTGTCCCCGCGCCACCATCTTCATCTTCTTTCCTATACAACAGTTACCTCGTGGTTGCTTTGGTGCCTTACCTCCCACTTCAATTGCTGCTTCTGAGATCAGTCTAGTTACGGTTTCATTCATTGCCTCTGGGTTAACTTCACCCTCCTGTATGTTCTAAAATTGCATATTTGTTTGCGAGCACTTGCCTGAATTGGTATACTTTTATACTTACTGCGTCTAAGTTGGCCTGTTGCTTCTGCCTAATTTTACTCTTTCTCTCTTCAAATTGAGAGAGCTTCCTAACCTATGTTCACTGCCCTTTACCCTACCTACCATTTCTACATTCCGCACTATGCTGGGATCGGCAGACAGTATCAAATCTATTTCATTTCGTGTTTGTTCATTCGGACTTTTCCAGGTGCACTTCCTGTTGCTACGGTTCCTGAAGAAGGTATTCTTTATTGGGAGCCTATTACTTTCCGTGAATTATACCAACATCTCTCCTCTAGCGTCCCTAGAATTGATGGCGTCGTTGCCAATTGCTTGTTCACCAGCCTGCTTTTGCCGCACTTTTAACGCGATAGCGTTAAGGGCCCCGTGTCGCAGAAAATCCGGCGTCGGTGTCGGCGTAAGCATCGGCGTCTGGCGGAAATAATCATACTGAACCGCATCATCCCGAACCACCCCAACCGGGGGGGTCCTTCGCGTGGGTCAAGGCGTTAGTAAACAAAAATTCAATTTCTAAAAGTAAAATCCGCCAGACAAATCGTAAAGTACGACTTAACCACAACCTACTGACGTGATAGCGTCGGATTGTGATTTGAATATACGAGAAAGAACACTGATAAGCAGCCAGGGATCTTTGAATGCTATCGCGTTCCACTCTTAAAGGCGAAGTTAAGCGTCCTCCAATTCTGACGGTGTTTCGTTGTAGTTTGGTTCTAGGCAAGGAGGTTTAAAAAAGACGCTTAGCCTTGCACTCGGCTGCGCAACGCTTAAAACAGGGAAGCTGGGCCATCGTAACCCAGCATTTTCTTTCTGGAAGTGCGCGCGAACTTTTGATCTTTTTACTCATGATGATGATAATTTCTTTTCGCACGTCTCGGACTTTCGGCCGCCACTACGCGTTGCATACCGTAGCTTGCTACACCGGCACCGCGTTGCACTGCCGACACCGCATTCCAGGAGACCCGCTCCGTGAATGCGTCTCTCTCTCGCTCTCATAGCGCGCAAAGGCTCTTCACCTCCCAGAGCATGAGCTCATAAACACACCAGCTGTGGACGAAGACGACGACGCTCGAACGCAATTATATGGTTCACATAAACGCACGTTCTGCAAGCGTGCACTTTCTGCAAGCGGTCACGACGCTCGCTTTGTGACCGGGAGTATTCGGGTTCGAATCCCGCCTTGGCAGGAAAGTTTATTTTCTTTTATTTCTTGGTAGTTTCTTGATACGCACCACAAATTATGGCTGGCTTAAACAGCTTCGCTGTTAAAAATTGTGTTAATTATACCCATAATTCATTTTTCTCGATAATTTCACCGCAAATTTTGTTTAAGCGGAGCCTATAGGCTCCGCTTAAACAAACAAAATCCAGCTCCACTAACCTGAAAACTGGAGAGGTGCGAAGCATGCAGTGATGCACTGCTAATGGGCTCATACCAGTGGCGTAGCCAGAAATTTTGTTCGGAGGGGGGGGGGGGGGGTTGCAGCGCATCCTGCTTCTTATAGAAATTGTCGAGGGATCAAATACATGAATAATAACTGCATTGCCAATGCCATTGTACATTAGATGCCGGAAACGAATAATTGAAGGCTACGCACGGTCAAGTAAAATATGTATTCTTTTTCACAAAAGCATATATTTGTATGTCCCAAAAATTGAGGCAGAAATAACTGATTCCAATGCTGCCGCGTTTTTTTTGTCTATTTAATACGTAAAGAAAAATCACACGAACTTTAGAACTATATCAGTTCGAAACCAGCAAAGCAGTGCCTGCAGCTGATATGAAAAACGTAAAGGCCATGAAATGAATAAGTTGAGGACAAATATTTTGATAACTCTTTGTCATTCAAGAACCTTGTTTACATTTTTGCACATATGCAACGGCCAGGAAAACACCTCAATGACGATGTCCCTCGTTGCAATAGATTGCGCAGGAGCAGCTGTTACCGGTCGTGTATTGTAATTACACCGAGATTACACTCGCAACAGTGAGTACAAATAAAAAGTAGGAGTTCTGCAAAATATACATTAGAAATGCGAAGATAGAATGAAATATACAAATGCGAAGATACAACTCACTAATGGGCAAAAAAGAGTCGCTGGAAACAAAGTTCACTGCTTGTATACACAAAACCTCGCAACAAGATATTCAAATATACGTCTAAGTCTCCAATAAATCTACGTATTTAAGCAAACGTCACTGTATATAATGCGTCAAACAAGACAAATAAACATGTTGCGCAGTCACAGATAGTAAACTTTGCTCACAGAAAGACATGATCTAGGCAAGAACAAAACTAAGATCGCAGAAATCGTGATATGTACTTGGGCCATGCGGCGGTCGCGACAACGTCATGTGGGTAGAATAATAGAGAAATAATGCATAAATCAGTACGAAAATGTGTAATTTAACTGCCTGCACTGCGGCAACAATTATTCTGCACCAAAAATTAAAGGCGCGTATTGCTTCGTTTCAAAAAAGAAATAAAATCAGGTAGCTAAAAAGGAAAGAAAAGGACAAACGAAAGCCACAGATGATGCGGCAAGTTGAACTACCCAATATCCGAGTGTGTTTGTTGGGAAACGTCGCGTGGGCCGGGCTTTCAATGAGCAAGGCCGGTCAAAATTGGTTATTGATGTCCTCGTAATTTTCGTATTCGCATGATAATTTTGATCATGATGCTGACTGCAGAATAAACGGCTGAAATGTCTGCGGTTTTAAAAGCTAACGAACAGTCATACGTTTTCATAATTACGTGCTTATGGACCTGAAGGAACAGAGCTTTTTACTTGCATTGATTTTTGCTATTTTGCTATCTGCAGGACAAACTTCTCTCGGCGGGGAAGTTGAGCGAAGCGGTCAATGACTTCGGACACGTTGATACTGACGTCTCTGTGGGTGTATAGAAGCGCCAGCCTAACGATGCGTTCCACAGACATTGTAGAGCGCAAGTAGTTTTTTAGTGAACTCTTGTTAAAAATATTCTCTGCACTGGCAGTGGTCACTGGAAGGGTGACTAGAATCTGCAGCAGTTTGTACACATTTACATAGAACCTGCAGTCGCAATGAGAGAGGGGATCTATTCCGGTGCTAAAACCTAACACTCCCTCGATGTCGTTGGCATTCTTGTCTAGGTACCTTGCATAAACAGTACGCTGTTCGATTCCAGCGATGTCCGTCGTTTCGTCAGGAAGTATGGAGAAGCAGCCTGCTTTTGCAACTAGAGTTTCTTTGATAATTTCACCACAAATTTCTATAATTTTGTTTTGTGCATCTGGACTTAGATACCGAGGCATTACTGGGGCAGCTTTCCAAATGGTTCCTCAGATGTGTATCTCCACAATCAGCTCGCATGCGCAGAAGCGCTTTGAAAATACCTGTATTTTCAGCGGGGGCTATCCTTTAATTCATAGGGCCACTGTCCCTGTGGCCACAGAGAGCCAGACCTTGTCGCCCGCAAAAAGAATTTCCTCAATAATAGGCCATTTACTTTCTTCTGTTTTCTCATATTTTACTTTGTCTGCCCTGGTCCAGCTGATCAATCACATTGGGCACGCTTCCTGAAAATGTTTGGAGAAAATTATCAGCTGCTAGCTCACAGTCACGGTGATATTTAGTATTTTCGTATGTGTGGAATATTGCGAGCGCGTGCTTTCATTTCTGGAACGGCTTGGTCACGAGGGCTCCGGTGCACGCATGTTGGCCCACGTGTATAAGAACATTAACCCCATAATGTTCCAGAATTGAAATATTTTAAAGCACGCCTTTGGAAATGTCAGTGAACCTTTCGCGTCAAAGTGTATGAGAACTTTATACCCATAAAGTTTCGGAATTGAAATCCATGCGCTCCGTAGATTCCGCGGCCGCTGCGAGATGCCGCAACGCGCCCGCTCGCTATCAAAAAGCCCTTGAAAGTTTGTGCTCGGATGGGGCTCCTTGCTTTACGTGACTCCAGGTGCAAGGGTGTTGCCACGAAATCCAGCCCGAGTTCGGAATGTTCGTGCCAAAATGCCCTTTCGAGCATGAAAAAGGCAGTGTAGACAGAGTCCAGAATGATTCCCGGCGTCCGTGGTAGATTTGGTCGGCGGTGCATGCCGGCACGAAAAAATTTGGGGGGGGGGGGCTGCATATATATATATATATATATATATATATATATATATATATATCAGGCGCGTATCCAGGGGGGTGGGGGGGCTGATGGGGCTTCAGCCCCTCCCCCCCAAAAAATTTTTCGTGCCGGCATGCACCGCCGACCGAAACTACCACTGACGCCGGGAATCATTCTGGACTCTGTCTACACTGCCTATATATATATATATATATATATATATATATATATATATATATATATATATATAAGCGCGAAGAAAAGGAACCGAGGGGCCCGATTTTATTAATCATATCATATATGAAGCCAACAAGCATAGACACCAAGGAGAACATTGGAAAAATTACTTGCACTTACTAATTGAATTACTAATTGAAGGCCACACCCCAGCTGAAACGTCGCAATTAAATGTCGCTGTTCCACGTGCGCCTGCAGTTCTTTTAATATATATATAAATGCGGCCACCGTGGCCGTGATTCGAGCACGAGGTCGCGCGATCGAATCCCAGCCGCGGCGGCCGCATTTCTATGGAGGCAAAATGTAAGAGCGCCCGTGTGTTTGCGTTGTAGTGCACGTTAAAGAGCCTCAGATGGTTAAAATTAATCCGGAGCCCTCCACTACGGCGTGCCTCATAATCAGAACTGGTTTTGGCAGGTAAAAAGCCTAGAAAGAAGAAGCACATATTTACACTTGAAATAATTTCTTCCACTTACAGACTCCTCACTTAGAGACTCCTCAGTACGAGTCTCTAAACGCATTAAAAGTTTGATGCTGCAACCCGAAATTGCACGATGACGCCCCACTAAATATGTGCACGCGCTTGTGGCACGAGCGTATTACGCACACATGATATATCAACGTTGTCTAATATTTCGCTAACGCCGCCCGCTTCCCGTCGATTCTCGCCGTGCACCTGCAGAGAGGTGGGACGCCGGCGTTGTGAGACGCCTGGTAGCTGCCACGGTGCTGTTTCTCTGCCGCATCAGGGGAGTTGCCCTGCGTATACGGCGTCGCGCCAACGCATCGCGAGCGTGTATGTTGCCGGAAAAGCGTTCGAAGGGTTCAGGCGCAACGCTAACATTGTTATCGCTGTCAATGCTTGGCCCCTTGTGCGAAACTGCCATGTTTCTCATTGTTGAAGCAGGAATTGTAACTATTCATTTATTTCTTATTACCTCTAGAGTTCAGTCAAAGTGACGTTACATTAGGTAGGGGAGCTTACAAATGGCAGCGAGGGTTATCATGTAGCTGGGCCTGCTCCCTTGGTGATAGTGCCACGTTGTATAGTGACGGAGAAGAAGCAGACGCTTGCAAAACTGTGAGTCAGGAATTTAACGCTTGACTGGGCGACCTTGTGCCCAGGAAAACAGGTCACATTTACAGCACAACGATAGCTGCGATCGTCGGAATCTGATCCGTGGATCGTGACTCGTCGTAAATTCCAGCGTAACCGCTGGTGCTC
Organism: Dermacentor silvarum; assembly: GCF_013339745.2. Lineage (NCBI taxonomy): Eukaryota > Metazoa > Arthropoda > Arachnida > Ixodida > Ixodidae > Dermacentor > Dermacentor silvarum. Next base: position 172,576,192 of record NC_051158.1, read on the forward strand.
GAGTGCGTTCCAGAATGTATACAACGCTATTTACGTCGCGCATGCAACCTGATTGGACAAGGTTCCCTCTCTGTAGAATCGGCAACAGCATTTGCGAGAGTTACAATAGATGAACGCGCGTCTTGCGCCGAGCAGTAACATTGTCATAGATATTGGCCAGCGGAAAATGACCCCCGAAAAATGTCAACAATTTATACGATTGTCAATCGCAACTTGGAAGTGTGGGAGATTATCTTTTGAGAGCTATTCGACTTTAAAGGCAATTCCAGTTTGTGGCGGCACATAGAAATGCTAAGAAAAAAACTATCTTCCTTTGTAATTCACCACTAATAAGATATTTTTCGTATACGAGTTGCACCTAATGTATAAATACCACAATAAGAGGTAACGGTTTGTTGGAGACGGCGCATAATCTCGCTATATTATCTACTGAAATAGAGGGATGCTTACTTGGGCAAGTATATTCGGGCATCAAATCTTCAATACCTTGGCCTGCTTTACAAAATGTTCGACTCACATACTAAATAGGACGCAACGTAATAGGTGGACATACCTATAGATGCACACAACCAGTTACCAAGACGTCGTGTGATCAACCTTGACAAACACTGGAATGCGCCCGCTGTTCTATTCCGTACTCCCGTGCAAGAAGCAGGTTAACTCTGCCCACGCAAATGTCCAGCCTTTTCAATTCTCCATAATTAAATTACAGCCCATTTACTTATTGTCTTTAATCACTTTGCAGGGGCGGATCCAGATTTTTTCTGAGGGGGGGATCAGCTTCCGTCACTGATGATGATGATGATTGTAGCCTTGCTTATTTACCGAAATTCACCGTTTCTGCTCACGACAAACCGGCGTTTTATACTGCTAGAGCAACACCTGTAGCCCGCCGTGTGGTGGCTCAGTCAGTTCAGGCGTTGCGCTGCTGAGCACGAGATCGCGGGATTGAATCCCGGCCGCGGCGGCCGCATTTCGATGGAGGCGAAATGCAGTAACACCCGCGTGCTTGCGTTGTAATGCACGTTAAAGAAACCCAGGTGGTCAAAATTAACCCGGAGCCTTCCACTATGGCGTGCCTCATAATCAGAACTGGTTTTGGCACGTTAAACCCCAGAAAGAGGAAGAAGACCTGCAGCGAACCCAGGTATCGGTTTCTCCGAGCTTATAGGAAAAGGACGTTACCCAATACAGCCATGTGCATGGCGGCTGTGCCTTATAATACAGGGTGTTCAAAATTAAGTTTTATGGTTTTTTTTTAATTAGGCACTGGGAGGCACGCGAAGACCACCTATACAATTAAGTTATGTGGCCAGGGGGGAACAAAGTGAGATGATAATTATCGCTGTGAGCAGCCCAATTAACTAAAATTGAACAATTACTTTTTGTCGACTGCAGTAAGTGGGTATGTTTGTATTGAAAACTTAGAGGCAGTCGTGTTTCTACACAGTATCAGTCGGAAGAATTATTCTAGCGTGTCCGTGCTCCGAGATATCCGACTCCAAATTTCAATTGTCGTACTGGGCAGAATTATCGAGTCGACGCGAGAGCGGTTTATGCTTTGTGTTGCTGTGGAAGGGAGGCATCTTAACATTTTTAGGGCATTGACATCTTGATGGGTGAAGTGTTGTCATGAGATTTGTGCATGACAACACCAAACTTAAAGCGGCAGTATGAAATATTCGTTAGCATAGCTAAAAAGGTTTCTGCTGTTGATGGTGCAGTTGTTGCTCATTATTTCAATAAAACTTACCATACTTGGAAATCAGCACTCACTTTATTTGCGTAGCCCAGGCAAGGACTATGCCCGGTCGTCTAGTCACCATTACGCACACGGATTGCCCTCCGGCTTCTCCGCTCGCGCCATTATCTCGGCATGGCAGCTGCCGCCATCTTTACAGGCTGCGCGGTCGCGTGTTACGACAGCGGTTACGGGTTCTTCGATTTTTTTTTTCATTCCGCCAGCCGTGAGGGGAAGGCGGACAGTTATTATCTTTGCCAATGCCTCCGCCCCGTTGTCAGACTCAACGCCTCACGCAACAGCCGCGTGACATCAGGGAGGAGCTTTGCGCCAATCCTCACTCTCTTGCAAGTTGCATGCGTAATCGTGCGACCGACAATTAAAATTTGGAGTTGGATATCTCGGAGCACAGACATGCTAGAAGAATTCTTCCAAGTGAAACTGTGTAGAAACACGACTGCCTCTAACTTTTGAATACAAACATACACACTTACTGCAGTCAAACAAAAGTAAATTGTTCAATTTTAGTTAATTCGGCTTCTAACAGCAATAATTATCATCTCACTTTGTGTCCCCCTGGCCACATAACTTATTTGCGCAGGTGGTCTTCCCGTGCCTCCCAGTGCCTAATTTTAAGAAAACCATAAAGCTTAGTTTTGAACACCCCGTATATCTAGCCTGTATTGTTTCTTAAAACAAAATGTGGGATGATCTGTTGCAGGTTCGTTATAAATTCGTAAGCACGCGTCCGTTTTTGGAGTTCTATTGGGACACCTTGATTTCCTTAAGAAGATCCTTGTGTTCGGCTGAGACACCTTCGTTTGCTTTGGAGGACTAACTCCCCTATTCTCAAACAGCCCTCGACTCGAAGCTCTTCCTCCACTCCACCTTGTTGAGCACAGCGCCGCCTCTCGACTGATAAAGACGCGACAATTCTAAAGAATTCCCGTGAATGATCATGAAGCTCAGTGACCACTTCTTTGGAGGCATGGCGGTGCTATCTTTCCTCTTGAGTCGAGGTGTTGTGTTGACTAGAGGAACGTTCTTGAATACGGGTGTAACGCCCCGCTCCAACGCGGCAACCACTACGCTGGGTGTTTACGATATGCGAATCACCGCGTATGAAGACTCACGCTGGGTGTTTACGATATGCGAATCACCGCGTATGAAGCGCACGACGCCACCTACAAGAAGAACGATGTGGCGTGTTAGCCGAGAGCGCGAGCCAGCGTCTTCATGTTTTGTTTCCCACTCGACGTCATCCTTTTACACAAGGTGCGCATCTGCTCCCGTTTCTCTAACCACGCGACGCCATCCTAGGCCCGCGCGCTGGCGTTGGCCGCTGACGTCACGCTCCCACGAGAACGCTTCGCCCCGCTCCGCGAGAACGCCCACTCAGATAAAAGGATCCGGCGGGTTTGAGCCTCCTATGCTTAATGTACGACAATAAAACTGCGAAGTTACAATGAAAAACTTGTAGCGTACGAACGGTACTGTGCTCGTGCTGGATATTGTCAACGTGTATCTGTGATCGCAGTTTAAAAAAGTTGCCTATGCGTAGTTCTTAGTTTAGCTGTTAGTTGTTATTATTTATATATAAACACTTCAGCGAGAAATCTCTTTCATTAAGCAGGTTGGTCGCGGAACCGATGACATCCAATGAGGCAACCGATGACACCCCGAGGGTGAACTAAGTTAATCAGGTGCGAAGGCGTTCGCGCGCACATCGGCGTGCTTGGCAAAAGGGACGTCTCCTCGTTCATTCGACGCCACCGACGGGACGAGTCAGGCACGGCCGGCGCCAGGAGGTCCAAGGTGTTCATGAGAAAAATTAACTACGGCAACTTCACGACACCACACCCCTACGGAATACAACTATAAGCTTGTGAGCGAGCTAGCTGTACTTCTACATGGCTGCTACCACTGGTACTCGCGAAAAATACTTTTGCAGAATGCTGGTGGCCATATTTTTTTTTTTTGCGACAGGGCCATCCCCCTGTCAGCGAGGGGGCGATGCAGAAATCTGAGGGGGGGGGGGGGGGGGGGTCAGGACATCCGGACATCCCCCCTGGATCCGCGCTTGCTTTGTTGGTGAAATAGAGTGCTGAATTTTCTGAGCTTATCCGCTTTTCTACATTTTATGGTTAATACTTCAATAAGTTGGATCAATAATCTGGAATGCAGAATATACATTAAGTACTTGTTACAAGGCCTGCAATGTCTACACGCTGCACGGTGTAGTTCTGTTGCTGACACACCCTCTGACGATGTTTAATTAACGCCAAAGAACCACTCGGCTTACTTTAGCCGCGTCTACTTGGTGTGGTTGACAATATGACATAATGTTTTGCTGCAGGACAATATTCGGAGTGTTCTTGCTCATAAGAGCTCTTCTTGGCATCATAACTAACCACAAGACGTCACTCCACTGGCGATCAACATCTCCAACGAAAGTCCAACCCCTTCCAAAAAGCTTCTACGATTCGTACAACTTAACAGGATACAGCTACGACGTGGTTCCCGACATCATCCATCTCGTAAGGTAGGTGCATCCTCTAAATACACAAAAGAAGCACTCGCCTCCGCGGCAACGGCGGCGCTAACCGTGAGGGGAAAAAAAGTCGGACTTTCGCTGGAAAGGTGAAGCATCCATTGCGATAGCAAACTAGTGGACAGGCTGGACAGCTATACGAAGTAAGGAGAGTAGTTTTATCGGCCGAGTAAGTTTGTAAACATAGGCATACTATAACTAAATTAACAAGCACGGTGTCACGCGCGCACAAGCAAACATGACGCACCTCACTCGGTGACCGCGGAAACTCGCTGTCAAAACGCTGTAGTGAGTAAGCGCAACAATTCACCGTATTTGTACACGCTGCCGGCTGAGCGAGCCTCCGAGTCAGCGCACGAGCCTTGCCCCGTGACGACTCCGCTGCCTCCGACCGTGTCAGCTGTCGCTACACCGCGGCACCTACTAGCCAACGAGAGCGACGCAGCAGCAGCAGCGACCTTCTTCCCTGCCCTGCGCTCCCCGTCCTCTTCTTCGGCCAACTTGCCGTTGGGCCCTTCTAGCGACTACTCTGACATGCCGGACGTTGGAGGCTGGAAACAATCGTCACGCGACGCTGATAGGGCAGAAAGACTGACACCACCATCTCGCGACGCGAGTCGTGATGCTGTCCTTGCGCCCATCACCTCATCATGTCCTTCGCGTCGTGCCCGCATAGCTCGCCAAGAAACACGACTCGGCTGCTGCTGCGCCGGTTGTCCCAGATTTTCCACAACCCACACCGGTGTCGTCATCGAGCGTCGTCCGACGACGCCTTCCTGGCTGTCTCAAGCGCCATTCACGCCCAAGGCCGTTGGCCGTGGCAAGACCGACACCGGCCAGCGCGTTCCGGATCCACTTCCCGAGGCACGGTGCGTAATTCATTTTCCAGGGCAGCTGGGCCCTCGACTGTGGCGCCGCCGCTCGGGAGAACTTGAAACACGGCGGCGCCTCGGATCTGGGCTTAATACATGAGCAATACAAGGTAAAGATAGCGGTAGGGGGGGTCGGATGCAGACTTGTTCACAATTTCACTATGTGCACTAAACACTCTTAAAAACGTTTGCATTAATTGGGGCTTATCTTGTCCCACCACCATAATCGTAGCACGTAACACTCAATTTATGCGTTTCAATACATCAAAACGGCAACCCATTAATCGCGAGCATGATTTTGCGGTATGCGAAATGGTCTAATCTAGAGACGGTACACATTCACAAGGGGCTCTTCGGCTGAGAATCACAAGCGACGCTTTGGCACCAGGAATGCTGACAACACACCGCGTCGTTAATTTGAAACGTTTTACTCACCACTTTGCGATTATCGAGTTTTCATATGCTCCCATCGCGATATAGAAAACACGTTTTAACAACCGCAGAGCACGGCTGCGCAACCAATGCAGCAGGCGCGACTTCGCGGCTGTGTTTCAAGTTGTGCAGCCAGCGTAGCTAGGCTGCTAGAGGCGAATGAACCTAGTAGCGTATCCGTCGTGGTACCTAGGCAAAGGCGATTCTAGGGAGCAAAAGTGCCCAGATTCGAGGCGCCGCCGTATTTCAAGTTCTCCCGAGCGGCGGCGCCACAGTTGAGGGCCCAGCTGCCCTGGAAAATGAATTACGCAGGCACGGTGGGCGTCGCGCACAGTGATCTGCAGCTTGCGACGTCGACAGCGCGTCGGGCAAGACCAGACCAGCGCGTGACCAATTTGAATCCACCAGAGCTCACGCGTGTGCGCGGGTATGACGATCGAATTTGTGTCTTGTCGTGTCCGCCACAGGCAGCGCCCGGTCACCGTTCGTTTCACACGGCTTGCGTCAACTGCTGCAGAGGCGTCTGCGTTCACCCTGTCCGTGCCGGCGTGCTGTGTACCGTGCGTCCGCAGCGCCACTCGCAACCTCGTCCACCAGAGGGATTTGCTAGTCCCTTTAGCTAAAGCCCCTCAATGAAGAAAAGTAGCGCCATCTCCTCTCTCCTCCTCCTGCGCCGGCGTTCACTCTCTCTTCTGTCGACCGTGGCTCCCTCTACGCGGTGCGGAACGAACAGACGCTCTCCGAATGAAACGCTGTGGCTACGTGTCCCTCGCGCTCTTGAACTCGTATTTTGATCCGAATTTTTCGCGTTATGTTATGACTGGCTGCCGAAACAACGAGAGGACGCATAAATGCCGTTGCGCTTAGATGGCTGTACTATTAGCGGTGATACAGTGAGCCTAAAGCCTCTAAGTCGGGCTTTAACTGAGCCATGCTACGCGCGACCTCGGCGTTGGTTCATCGCGTTTCAGTAGCTCTAGTCCTTCGTTGGCCAGCGGCTAACGTGCACAGCGGGCCTCTAACAATGACTACGCTTCGGGAGTGAATGATCCACCAGCTGTATATATGCAGTTGTCTTACAGGTTTCACTGACTAGTGAGCTACCGATCATTCGGCGGAAGCGGTCCGTCGATAATGAGGCTAGTGGCTTCGCTCGCTTGCAGGAAGCCTTACACTACTCCACACATTTTTTCTTCTTTTTGCGGACTTGAGTAGCGCGGCAGCGGTCATCTTACAGGTGTATGCGAGGCTGCTTTTGCGGATCATATTGCCGCTTGCATGTGCTGCGCGCGGGTCCGAGAAATTCTACCGTGCGTATTGTATCTACTATCTTATCAAATGCAGAGCAGAAACGATGAGTTAACATCCAGGTTTGTCCTGGCCACTGACAAAGCCACGCAGGAATGAGTTTACTCTATAATCAAGGGCGTTGCAATGTGGATAGCATTGCTGCCAGCAGACGGTAATGTCTTTGAAGTGCACGGTGTATTCTTCCGTTTGGCAGGCGGCTTCCTCGGCTTCAGCTGCTTTCGATGAACGAAGAGCGATGGAATGGCTTGACGCTTCAATTTTTTTGTGCCACAGCTCTGCAGAATCACCGGCTCAAATTGATCATCCGTGAAGTGATCCTGCGCAAACGTGAAATCAGAAAACAAGGTCACAGTAAAACCTCGCTCCTTCAAGTATAAGGCGTAACACAACATTCCCGGCACAAGTTATTATCGCCGGGAAGTCTTGTATACGGTGTTTCTTTTTTAGCTCGCCGCCAGCACAGGTACTTATCTCTTGTTCTGCTACGCGATACACGACTAGAATACTGAGCACACTTTTCACGTGCAGCACTTTCTACCATTTTCGAGATAGTTATCGGTCCTCGAGGATCTAGGACGATAGCGACAAGTTTTAGCGACAAGAACATTGATCTTCGCCGACCACCGAGTTGAGTTTTTGCTGAAGGCGCAAAGTCGCCCTAACTAAATAGCCCTAATCGTCTTTCCGCAGGTAAGCGCCCATTTTTCCCTACGTACCGTCACCGCTTCGTAACATACTGCGATACACTCAAAATGTGCCGTTCGCATACATTCAGGCCACACAAACACAACGCCATGGATTGTATAACCGAGTCAACAAAAACCACGTGCGTTTGAGGACAAGATGAAATCCCGCCACGAAAGTTGCAAATGCAGCGCGAACATGCAGCGCGAACAGTGCGGCACTTAGGAGGGAGAAAAATAACGAAGCCTCACACAGCAAGTGGCAGCATGTGAGATTAGGGATCATTGAAGAATCGCTCGCTTACCTCACACAGCCGGGACCATTGTGTTGGGTTGAAATCAGCGCGGCTGATTCTTTGAAGCCAGACCTTCCTCTGCGCCGCGTCTCGCTTCGCTGATGGAATCCGGAAGAGTCGCTTGCCGTCTGTTTCGCGTGTTCTGCACCCGAATGCCGAGCAACACGGCATCGCGAACACTACGCCTTAAAAGCGCAAAGGAGACGCGATGCGTGGTGCCCCCATACACGGCTCGCAATGCTCTGGCACCGCGATGGCGGCGGGAGCAAAAACAAGCAAGAAAAAAAGCGCGCGAGAGCACGTGACAGCATTCGGCCAATCGGAGTGCCGAGCGCCGAGAGAACGGGCAGGAGAGGAGGAAAGCGGCAATCTTCAAAAGATGTCGCTACTTTTTTTTATTGAGGGGCTTTACCTTTAGCCTCCCACGGACTCGCACTACTTGGACTGCCCACGGACCTTTCTTGCACTTGGAAAAACTTGTTTATCGCCGTTCCGTCTGGGCGGGGGGCCCTGTAGCGCCCACCGACGCCGCAACGCGGGGCGCTTCGGTCGGCGCTCTCAGCCGGTGCCTTGGCGCCGGCTGTCGAAGTGAAAAAATAAAGAAGCGCAGCGCGTGCTCGGGGCGCAAGCTCGGCACGCGCAGTGTCGTTCAAAAAAGCCAGCCACGCTGGTCGTCGCAGCCGTTGCTCGGCTCGCCGCCTTCGCCCTTCTGATCAGGGACGACGGCACGGCTCGTACAGCCACCGTCACGTCTCTCCTAGAGGTCTATAATTCTTCAGTTCTTTAACGTCTCCCTTCTTATGGATTAGAATAATGTTGGCGTTCTTCCAGCTCTCTGGTACACATGAAGTTGTGAGGCATTGCGTATAAAGGGCCGCAAGCTTTTCAAGCATGATATCTCCTCCATCTTTGATTAAATCTACTGTTATTACATCTTCTCCAGCAGCTTTTCTCCTGGTCATGTCTTTCAAGGCCCTTCTAACTTCAGCGCTAGTTATAGAAGTAGCCTCTGTATCCGGTTCATCACTATTTTGAATGAAAGTAGCCTGGCTGTTTTGGGCACTGTACAGGTAAGTATAGAATTCTTCCGCTGCTTACTATGTCATCGAAATTGCTGATGATATTACCATGCTTATCTTTCAGTGCATACATCTTGCCTTGTCCTATGCCAAGCTTTCTTCTTACTGATTTCATGCAGCGTCCATATTTTACCGCTTCCTCAATCTTTCCCACGTTATAATTTCGAATATCCCTTACTTTTATTGCGATAGCAATTATGTGGACACTCCAAAGCAGATTTCTGCCGTCGGCGTCGCCATCGTCGTCACCGTGAGGTTCCGTATGACGTCAATGGAGATGAAATCGTCGCCGATGATAAGTGGTTCTTGAGGGAAAGGGAAAGGTTGGCGCTATCTTCTGCAGCCCTTGAGGGAGCACGGCTCAGCGCCAAGTCGCCGCGTGTCGAACGCTGTATGTGCGAGTGAAAGGGGGCGAGGGACGCGCGCTTTCACGGGGAGTGAACACACGGCGAACAAACGCGCGTTCTTCGCCGTGCTCCCGTAAGGGCTGCAGAAATAGGCGTCTCTTTCCTCCTTTACAATCACCATATATGTAGAGCAAACGCGCCTTCTTCAGAAGCGCGAAAGGCCGTGGGGGGGGGGGGGGGGGGGGGGGGAAGGGAGGCGACGTTTAGCTGCGGCACAAAGTGCCTATTTATATCAGAGGCTCCAGCAACAGTCACCAACGCCGCACGCATTTTGTGCGAACGCGGTCAAAACGCCGACGGCGTCGACAGCAGTTCTGCGTGTTGCCGGTGCATGTCCAAGTTTATACAGCTGATAAAGCTACTATCATTACTCCGTATAGCTCTCTACAAATTTCCTATCGCAATTGATGCTTCACTTTTCAGGTGAAACTGCGACAACTTTTTTTCTTGTTGATTAGTTTTGACAGTTCAGCGAATTCTATCTGATCTCTTGAGTTGGACATTTTCATCTTCTGTCGTTTCTTTATTAGGTCCTTTGTTTCTTGGGAGAGCTTACCTACTGGTTGCCTTGGTGCCCTACCTCCCACTTCAATTGCTGCTCCTGAGATCAACCTAGTTACGGTTTCATTCATTACCTCTATGTTGTCTTTATCTTCCTTTTCTAAAGCTGCATATTTGTTTGCAAGCACCAGCCTGAATTGGTCTGCTTTTACCCTTACTGTCTCTAGGTTGGCCTGTTTCCTCTTGACAAATTTCACTCTCTCTCTCTTCAAATTGAGAGAAATCCTAGACCTCACTAACCTATGGTCACTGCACTTAACCTTACCTAACACTTCTACATCCTGCACTATGCTTCGATCGGCAGAGAGTATGAAATCTATTTCATTCCTTGTTTCTCCATTAGGGCTTTTCCAGGTCCACTTCCTGTTGCTGCGCTTCCTGAAGAAGGTATTCATTATTCGGAGCCTATTCCTTTCCGCGAATTCTACTAACATCTCTCCTCTTGCATTCCTAGAATCGATGCCGTAGTTGCCAATTGCTTGCTTACCAACCTGCTTTTTTCCAACTTTTGCATTGAAGTCGCCAATGACTAAAGTATACTGAGTTTGCACCTTTCTCATTGCTAGTTCAACATCTTCATAAAACTGTTCTATTTCTTCGTCATCGTGACTAGAGGTTGGGGCATAGGCTTGTACTACCTTCATTTTGTACCTCCTATTCAGCTTTATTACGACGACTGCTACCCTCTCATTAATGCTGTAGAATTCATCAATGTTGCCCGCTATGTTGTTATGCACTAGAAATCCTACCCCGGATTCTTTCTTATCTGGAAGACCTCTGTAGCAGAGGACGTGGCCGTTAGTCAGCACTGTGTAAGCCTCACCAGTTCTTCTAACCTCACTAAGGCCAATAATATCCCAGGAAATGCCTGATAATTCTTCAAATAGTCCTGCTAAGCTAGCCTCACTCGAGAGGTTCAGTTTCCATTGGCGGCCTGTCTTGACCCAGAGATTCTTAGCACCCTCTGCCGCGTAGCAGGTCTGACCGCCGCCTTGGTCAGGTGCTCCGCAGCCACTGGGAACTGAGGGCCATGGATTAATTGTCGGAGTCATGAATGAGGTAGTGGCCGAATACTGCACCAGGGAGGCCAATTCCTGTTCTGGTGAGGGAGCGATGGCCTAGCGGCAGAGCATCCGCCTCGTATGCGGGAGGTACCGAGTTCAAATTCCCGTGCCGCCGGGAACCCACCGGTTATTCTAATCGGTAGAGATGTCCCCTGGCCTGGTGCTCGGCTGTCGTGGGGGCTCACATCTCGAAAGGGGCCCAATAGAGATATCAGGACTTGTCTCTGGGCGCCTCTTGTCCAACCACATACGGCCTTGTGGACGAGCATCCGCCGCGGCTTTGGGAGGCAAGTGCTGCCGCTGGGTACCTACCGGTAAAATAGGTACAAGCGTGCTCCCGGCCTGGTGCTCGGCCATTATGGGACCTCAACGCTTGGAAAGGGGTGTTTGACCTGAACCCGAAGGCGCCCCCACATCAATAGGTGCTTAGGGCGCCACATAGGAAATGATCGCCATGGGAGCGGCCCACATCACTTGTTTTCTGTCCTCACGAGGGTTTCGACGGGAATTCAGGGCGAAGGCTCCTTTCCCAAGCGCATCACCCCTGAAGGAAGCCGAACGCCAAGCCGGGGTAGGCTTGTACCCATTTGAACCAGTGGGTGCCCGGCGGCGGTGGGAATCGAACCCACAACCTCCCGCTGCCGAGGCGGGCGCTCTACCACTTTGAATGAATTGGCGTTCCAGTTGATTTTGTGCTTCAATTCATAAAGCGACGTTTTGTTAAGAACCTAACTGGAACGCCAATGGATTTCTCCGCAAATTTCGGGAATTAATATCTTGAAAGTGGTGTCATCCTGAGAATTCGTTCCAAGTGGATCCGCCTTGCGAACTCCACGGCTACAATTTCTAAATTGCAATATGGGCCATGAGGTAATTAGTTAAAAACCTAATTAGTGAATTTCTGGTAATTATTCGATTATGCATTTCAATTTCTTGTGCAAGTAATGTCCGCCTCTTCGAGTAGACCAGCGCATGAACTAGAATTGCGCTATCTGCCACAGGCAACCTTTCAGAGTTTTTGAAAGTGTTCGCTGAAGAACCCTGTATATATATATATATATATATATATATATGCGCTGAAAAACCCTATATATATATATATATATATATACAGTTGACGACGATCAAAAACGCTTGGCCGTAGACGAATGCAGTTGCTCCTACGAGTCGCAGATTCTGAAGATGGTTAGTAAGAACCTACGGTCACACGAGCCACAAAGACTGGTTGAGCTATTGGAAAGACATGCTTCTGTGTTTGACTTCTGCGAAAAGGAGAAGCGACCATCTTTACCCTGTTCTCGAGCTCAGCACAGAATCGATACAAGTTCTGCTCATCCGGTCCGACAAAAACCTTACCGAGTGTCGTCTTCGGAGCGGAAAGTTATTGCTGAACAAGTTCAGGATATGTTGCAGAAGGGCGTTATTGAGGAATCGTGCAGCCCTTGGGCAGCACCTGTCATTTTGGTGAAGAAGAAAGACGGCTCTTGGCGGTTTTGCGTTGATTATAGACGATTGAACGCGCTCACAAAAAAAGGTGTATATCCACTACCTCGGATAGACGATGTCATAGATTGTCTGCATTCGGCTTCCTACTTTTAACACGAAAGTTTTTTATGCCGGGGTCCACCAAGACTTCACTGACGTATTTCCGTCACGGAAATACGTCAGTGAACATAATACAAAGAAAGAAACCAGAAGAAAAAGTTCCACAAACATGCAAAATTTGGAAATCGAACCCACGACCTCTCGGTCCGCGACGATAGATCGCCGAGCGTTTAACCCATTGCGCCACAAACGCATTTGCAGAGAGCTACACAGACGCGCCTTATATATCTAACACTCCTCCGTGTACCCGCGCTCTTGCTCGGGGCGGTGCCGCCGCCTACGAGCAGAAAAGAGAAGTACTGCATTATGACACTAACGCGCACCGACAGTGAACGCTTCGGTGGTCTCAGCACTAAAGTCCCTACAGTTTAAGGGACTTAGCCGGCGAAGTACTCTGTAGGGGCCAAAGTAACGGCGCAGTAACTTCTCCGAAAGACCGGGCGTACGTATAGGCGTCCATACCCACACTTTGTCTTCGGGGTTGTACTGCACCTCTCTTCGCCCTAGGTTGTACCGGTTTGCGTCGACGTACTGCTGTTGTACGATACGGTGCCTTGCCAACTGCCGTGCTTCTTCTGCCCTTTCTATGTACTCACTAACGTTAGGGTCGTCTTCGCTGCTGTTTACAGGTAGCATCGCGTCTAGTGTCGTTGTTACTGTCCGACCGTAAACAAGTTCAAATGGCGTGAACTGTGTCGTCTCTTATACTGCAGTGTTATACGCAAGGGTAGCATATGGTAGAATACTGTCCCAGGTTCGATGCTCTACGTCCACGTACATTGATATCATGTCAGCGAGCGTTCTATTGAGCCGTTCAGTCAGGCCGTTTGTTTGCGGGTGGTACGCTGTCGTTTTTCTATGAGCAGTATGTGTTAGTTTCATAACAGACTGCATCAAACGGGCCATAAAAGCTGTTCCTTTGTGTGTTATGACTACCTTGGGTGCGCCATGTCGTAACACTATGTGTGTCACAAAAAACTGAGCCACTTCAATGGCGGTTCCTTTTGTAAGAGAAGATGTCTCAGCATACCGGGTCAGATAATAGGTTGCTACCACAATCCACCGCTTTCCTGAGGTTGAAACGGGAAATGGTCCAAGTAAATCCACTCCTATTTGTTCAAATGGCGCTGCTGGTGGCTGTATCGGTTGCAGAAAACCTGCTGGTTTGAGTGGCGGTGTTTTGCGTCTTTGACAGTCTCGGCACGACTTGAGATAGTGCTGCACTGAATTCATCAACTTCGGCCAGTAATATTTCTGGCGGATTCTCGCCAGAGTCCTACTAACACCTGAGTGGCCAGCTGCAGGGTCATCATGGCAAGCTTCTAAGATCTCGGCTCGCAGCGATGATGGTACGAGAAGTAGAAACGTCTCACCACTGTGCTCGAAGTTTCGTTTGTAGAGGACGTTGTTCCGGAGGACATACGAACACAATCCGCGGACGAAAACTCTAGGCACTTTAACTTGTCGACCCTCCAGGTACTCGATGAGCAGGAGTAATTCCGGATCAGTACGCTGATGATGAGCCATTTCCGCCGTGTTCACAGCCCCAAGGAATGGGAAATCTTGCTCGTATTCAAGTGACGTCGATTCGATTGGTGCGCGTGATAAGCAATCAGCGTCATTATGCTTGAGACCGGACTTGTAAACGACCGTGATGTCATACTCCTGTAGACGCAAAGAGCGAGCCTTCCAGAAGGGTCCTTGAGGTTCGCCAGCCAACACAATGAATGATGGTCGCTGATGGCTCGAAACGGTCTGCCATATAAGTATGGCCGGAACTTACTGATAGCCCATATAACCGCCAGGCATTCCTTTTCTGTCGCTGAGTAATTTGTCTCTGCTTTCGATAAGGTACGGCTTGCGTACGCGATGACTTTTTCTTCTCCATTCTGCCACTGAATAAGTATAGCTCCGAGACCAACGTTACTCGCGTCGGTGTGGATATCTGTTTGGGCATTTTCATCAAAATGAGCAAGTATAGGAGGACTCTGCAAACGCCGTCGTAGCTCAGAGAATGCGTCTTCTTGCTTTTTCTCCCACACGAAAGGGACATCTTCTTTTGTCAGTCGCTGCATGTGCTGCTCGAATGTACTGGAGAAGACCACCACATCATCAAGGTAGACGAGGCACGACTGCCATTTCAGTCCGGAGATAACAGTGTCCATCATCCGCTGGAAGGTGGCGGGCGCAGAACACAAACCAAATGGAAGCACCTTAAACTCGTATAGACCATCCGGTGTCACAAATGCCGTTTTTTCGCGGTCTCGCTCGTCCACTTCGATCTGCCAGTATCCGCTTTTGAGATCCAAAGAAGAGAAGAAGTAGGCATTTCGTAGTTTCTCCAAGGTGTCGTCGATGCGTGGGAGTGGATAAACATCCCGCTTCGTGACGAGGTTGAGCTTCCTGTAATCAACACAAAATCGTAGGGTGTTATCCTTCTTCTTGACCAGGACTACCGGAGATGCCCACGGGCTATTGGATGGCTGTATTACATCGTCCTTGAGCATTTCCTGTGCTTGACTCCTTATCGCTTCTCTTTCTTTTGGAGCCACTCGGTACGGGTGTTGTCGTACTGGTCTTACGGGTTCTTCGACTATAATGCGGTGTTTTGCGACGGGAGTACGACGGACTTTCGATGAAGTCGAAAAGCATTCAGCAAACTCTGTGACCAAGCTCACAATCTTATCTCTTTGTGGGGATGACAGCTGTCGGTCAATATCGATAGAGGCAAGGACACTGTCTAAAGTGGCAGAAACTGGTGATGCTACATCGAGGGTTGGCACATCCGCAAGTTGTGCATAGTCATGAAGAGACGCTATGGCTGTTCCCTTCACCACGTGTTGTGCCTCATTGCCAAAGTTAGTCAAGAGAACATCCGCACATCCGTTACGCAGGTGAACTATGCCTCTTGCTACGCATATTTGCTTTTCCAGTAGCAGCCCGATATTTCCATCCGCAAGTCCCTCGTAGTCACGAAATACGTCACTCCTTACAATAACAGTCACACTGCACCGCGCCGGCACTGTCACGTGGTCATCCACAATACGCAGAGAGGAAATATGTGGCTCTTCCGTATCAGAAATGGCAACAGCATTTTCTGTAGAAAACAACATGCGAGATTCTTGAAAGTCGACAATTGCGCCGTTCGTTTGCAAAAAGTCCATGCCCAGTATCAGGTCACGGGAACACTCAGGAAGAACAATAAAGCTGTTGACGCATATAAAGCCTCTAATTCCGATTCTTGTTGCGCACATTCCTACGGGGTCGACTAAGTGTCCCCCGGCTGTACGTATCGGAGATCCGGTCCAATGGGTCAATACCTTATTGTCACGTAGTAGTGACGGTAGAGAAAACAGTCACAAAACTGTGTATGACGAAACTGGTTGTTTATTGGGCGAACCTGTGCCCACAAAAGCAAGCTACACTCAAAGCAAAACGATAGCGGCGAACACAGTCGGCGATCGTCGAAAATCTGATCAGCGGCTAAACGCGTCGGCTTTTATACCTGAGTCATCGAAGGTTCTAGATTAATCCCTGATGCCCGCGTGTCTTCCAGAAAGTTCTAGAGAATTCGCGTCAGTCATGCAATCAGATAACATAAGCGTCGGTGAAAACAGGCAATGGAAAGAAGCATCGATAACGTTCTAGAACCTTCCGATACAGGCGCGTCCTGCGCCGAGCGATAACGTTTAACATTTGTTAGCCGGTGGAAAGCGGCCACCGGTGAAAGATAAACATGTATACGTGTCAATATGTTAGAACCCCCTATATTACATCGATTTCACTCAGCCAAAATACATTATTAATTGCAGTCTACACTACTGGTATAATTTTATTGCGATAGAAATTCTATAGGCACTCCAGGCCCATTTCTGCCGTCACTGTCGCCGCGAGGTTCAGTATAAAGTCCAACGGCGATAAAATCGTCGCCGCGCGCCGTACGCTGTATGTACGAGTGAAAGCGTGCGAGGGTGAGCCGGTAATCGCGCCTACGTGTCATTATTCAATTTTCTGGCGAGTACACTACTAATAACTGAATAGTCAGCACCAGTGTCTATCAACGCAGTCACTTCGAAGTCGTCGATGATGACACGCAACTCAGAAGTTGCGTCGCCATCACTGCATTTGTTCGTCGCGGTGTCACTGCCGTCGTCTCGTCGGGTTAGCGATGGAGGGCCTTCTGTTTCCTGGGCGTCAGCGGCCTTGCCTCCACAGGTCGCTGGCTCTAGTTTTCCCGTCGCGGACTTGGTGAGCGACGCCTCTGTGACATGGAGGACGGACGCGGACTCCGTGACCGATAACGCATAGGCGCTGCCGATCGAGGCTCATGTTGCTGGGGGTACGGAATGTTTCGGTGCGTAGATAAAAAATGTCACAGTTTCACCCTAAGGGCGAAGCACTCAATGCGATAGCAACACAGCAATGTCATACGAAGTAAGGTGAGCGGCTTTGGTAGCAATATGAATTGTAGTAAACATGAGCTGATTAAGTAAGCAGGTGTGCTGCGGCGTAAGTAGACCGACATGAATAGAAACTCGATGACCACGAGAAGGCGCGTTTGAAACGGTGGTGTTGATGAGAAGCGCTTCCCGTGGACAGCGCGTGCGAAGGGACACACCTGTAGCGCTGCACTGCCGATCCGGGCAGCATTGCATGTGTTGCGTGCGTTGGAAAATGTGGCCCGACTATTACTAACTGAATGAACAAGCATGGTGTGAGCGCGCACAAACAAACACGAATAGATCACACTGAATGACTGCAGACAACGACTGTCAAAACTCTGGCAGCGAGCGCATACGCCGCCGCGGGCGAAGGTACGTGCGGTCTATCGCTTCAACGGAAACCGAGCGGCGAATGCACGGCGCATAAAGGTCAGAGCCGTGTGGAGATAAAAGACGGTGCGGGCGAGCGACGAGCGCGGTTGTTAGCAGAGTAGAAGTGCGCACCCCCCCCCCCCCCCACCCCGCTCCCTCCGGCGCTGGCTTCCTGCTTCCTTGCTTGCGCGTGGGAGATTGAGTGCGTTCGCTCTCCGTGATAGCGCGCGTCCCCGCACGCTTCCGCTCGGGCATACGGCGCGCGGCGAAGTTTTATCTATAGGGAACCTCACGGCGACGGCGACGACGACGCCGAGGGCAGAAATCCGGTTGAAGTGTCCATATAATTGCTATCGCAATAAAATGCTTCTATCTCGTAAGGGTGCTCACCGTTTCGAGGGCAAGGCGCATTCACGGAGAAGCCACGGAGTCCCACTCGGCGATACTGACATTCCCGATACAGGTGACCAGCCTCGCCACAGTGGTAGCAGACGGGACGCCGGTCTGGAGTATACGCCATACATCGCTTTTACGTGGTCTTTCTTCCGGCATGGGCGGCATACTGCGAGGAATCACCTGGGGCGTAGCGGTAGTTCGGGCATAGTCAGCGTGTCCAATGTTCTGCCGTAAAGCTTGGGCGTATGATATCCGCGGCTGACGCTCCGGTTGTGCTAGGGGCCGTACCTGAGGCTCTGGTTCACAAATTACTTGCCGGACTTCTTCGCGTATGACATTGGCAAGTGAGGGCACCATAGGAGGGCTTTGGGCCAGCTGAAGTTTCTGCAGCTCTTCCCTTACGACGGACCTCACCATTTCGCGTAGGATGTCCATATTGTTGGGGAGAGCTCCTGACCCAACGTCAAATGATGCGACGCTAACATCTCGGTTAATTGTACTGCCTCGCACGCTGCTGCAACGTCTTCTCCATCGTCGTCGCCTCTGATCGTAATTCAGCTACAGTGCGGGGCGGATTACGAACCAGGCCGGCAAAGAGCTCCTGTTTCACACCGCGCCTTAGGTGCCGCAATTTCTTGTCCTCAGTCATGTTTGGGTCGGCTCGGCGGAAGAGGTGGGACATGTCTTAAATGTACATGGTCACACTTTCATTGTTCGGCTGGTTCCTCGCCTGAAGAGCGGCTTCTGCCCTCTCTCTGCGGTCCGTGCTCGGGTACGTTGCAAGCAGCTCTCGTCGAAAGTCGTTCCACGATGACAACGACGCTTCGTGGATTTCCTCCAGCGCGAAGTACACATAACGGAGTTTCTTGATGATGATGATTGCATTTTATTGGCGCAAGGGCATCTAAGGCCAAAGAGCGCCAGGACATGTGTCTTGATTTAGCAAAATTATGAGTTAAAAACTGATTTAAAATAGAGGCTGTATAGAGGCCTACGAAGAAGATCGATCTATAGTATTAGTGAATGAATTGTAAAATAATGACTACAATAAATATAAGGCCTTGGGTGCATTGGCTACAGATACAGACGGTAAATTATTGTGCATAGTCCGAGTCCCTTGCTGTACATTTCTTGCTTGCGCAAGAAGTGCAAGGGCTCAGACTTACTTTTGTGCATCAGACCATACCTCACCTCTGAGGCACAATCTGACGGTTAGGATGAAATGAGATGATGTCTAGAAAATTGACTTGCGCAAGATAATTAAGCACTCTCTTAAAGTGAAAAAGTGCGTCATCTGATAAGAACATCGAGGCATGGGGTGGTATATGATGTGTATAAAGTTCCGTAAAATGAGCTACTCTGTCTCGGTGAAGTTCAGGACATTGAATGAGGACATGTAGATGTTAGGTCCTCGCCGCAGCGTGTGCACGTTGGAGGGTCAGTTGCAGTCAAGAGGTATTTATGTGTTCTATAAGTGTGTCCTATTCTGAGTCGTGCCAAGGTGACTTCGGTGTGTCTATCAAGCTTTAGTGGGAAAGATTTGGTAAGTTGTGGTTTAAGCAGGTGCAGCTTATTTTCAGCTTCTTTGTCCCATTCAGCTGGCCAATGATTACGGAGCGCCTTTCGTACCGCAGGTTTCAGGTCTACGCCAGGTACCCAGCCTACATCAATTGTGTCCCGATGAGCCGCTTCTCCAGCATTTTTGTCCGCCATTTCATTGCCTGCGATCCCAGAGTGGCCTGGCACCCAGCATACAACAAGAGCAAGGTTTAGTTTATACGCTACTTGTATGTGTTTAAGGAGCTTGTTTAATACAGGGTTTCGGCTTGCTTTGCCACAGGTCAGGGCTGTGACAACGCTTAAAGAATCTGTGTATATTATAGACTTTTGTATCATGTGCTGTACTATGTACTCAACAGTGATTAGAATACCGTACGCTTCCGCTGTAAAGATGCTGCTGTGATTATGCAAGGTTTTACAGTTGGAGAAGTTTGGGCCATGGGCTGCACATGATACTGAAGTTGCAGACTTTGAAGCATCAGTAAAAAATGCCATAGACTTATACTTGTCTTCAACAGCCAAGAAATGTTGCTGGATGAGGGCACTTGGAGAACTCTTTTTGTTAAGCTCTTTAAAGGACAAGTCAGAGGTGACTGGACATTGCTCCCAAGGTGGGATGGGTTCAGCGTAGTCAGTTTCCTGCAGATCTGTGAAAACTATTGCAAGTTTTTCCGCAACCGACCTCACTGCTAATGGGAACAGTGGGGCGTGTGAAGGCCGGTTTAAATACAACTGATTTGTGAGTGCATTTATGAGTGCTTTGCATGGATGTTGTTTTAGCGACATGATTCTTATTGCATAGGTGATTCCAAGATATGTACGCTGATAATCTAGTGGCCACTGATCCGACTCTGCATAGAGACTTTGGACAGGGCTGGTACGAAAGGCACCAAGTGCTTGGCGGATACCCAAGTGATAGACAGGGTCGAGTAGCTTAAGTGTTGTCTTTGAAGCTGACTGGTAAACAATACATCCATAGTTTATGCGTGACAACACAAGGCTTTTAAAAAGAGATAGGAGACAATACTGTTGTATCTCGCACCAATGCAAGATGGCGCGAAGAAAAAGACACCGGGCGAAGGCGAGCCCGAAACTACTGTCGTAACGGCGAAAAAACAAAGAGAGCTTTTATTTCCGGTCAGGGCCTTATATACCCTACGCCCGTCACGCACAACGCACGATAGTACACTAGTACTATCGTAGAGAGGTTGCCAACCCGCAAACTGAACACAGCTGAACACAGGCAAACACAACATCATCCCCTTCGCAAAAAAAATGAAGTCACAAATAGAAGTCCCGGAACCGTGACGGAAGCCGTCGGTCCCTAGTCGAGGGTCCTCTTGACGTCACCACTGAAAGACTGTTAGGGGGTTGACATGAACTTGATAAAGGCGGTGATCTCGTAGGCGTGGTTGCCTGCAGAGGCAGTTGCGAGTCGTCCGCACCACACGGGTCGGGGTCTTCCTCAGTGGGCAGGGCGCTCGGCGACTGCTGGTTCCTCCCGATCTGACACTGCTCTGGAACAGACACCAACTTCGACGCATTCCATGTACGCCCATCCTCCAAGCGGAAAGAGTTTGGACCTAGCTGCTTGACTATTCGTCGGGGCTTGGAGTAGGATAGCCCCACCTTTCCCGTCACTGCTTGGGTACGAACTCTCACATAATCTCCTTCCCGGAACTTCGGAGCCTTCGCCGCTCGCCTCTCGTCTGTGTAAGTCTTCATTGACATCTGCTTTGCCTGAACACGGGCACGCAGCCGGCGCATGGCCAATGCAGGCTCTTGGAAGAACTCCTTGGACGGCAAGCCCACTATGTCGAGGCGAGTCCTGGGCTGGCGGCGGTGAAGTAACACAGACGGGGAAACTCCTGTAGTAGAATGCGGCGTTGCTCTGTACACGGCCAGATATTCCACTACAGTCGACTGGACACATCTGCCTTCCAAAACAGAGAGTTGAATGAAGTCCTTTAGGCTTCTGTTGAATCTTTCCACCAAGCCGTTGGCTTGGGGGTAATATACGGACGAGACACCATGCTTGATTCCCCTCTCCTTCAGGAAATTTTCAAATACCTGGGATTTAAACTGGGGTCCATTGTCAGACATTATTTCCTCTGGGTAGCCTTCGCGGCTGAAAACATCAGTTAAAAAGTCGATGACAACTTCAGACGTCACTGTATTTGCGAAGTAAACTTCTGGCCACTTCGAATGGTAGTCTATGAGAGTTATTACAAACCTCGGACTTGCCTGCTGCAAGTTGAGGGGGCCTACAATATCAATGGCGAGCTTCTGCCATGGCAGCTCTGGGAACGCAACAGGCTGCAGGGGTGCATTAGTCGGTTTTGCCGACTTGTCAGCTGCTTGGCAAATGTGGCAACTTCTGACTGCGTGTTCCACCTCCGTATCCATTCGTGGCCACGAGAATTTCTCTCGAAGTCTTTGCTTTGTTCGTGTGATGCCTGGATGCGTGTCATGCGCGAACACCACCAACTCGGATGTCAAAGTTCCAGGCACAACAATTCTGTCCCCTCTGAACACTATGTTGTCTATCACTGAGAGTTCCTCCTTCACCTCATGGTAGGGCTTTACTTCTGGGCCTAAAATCTTTTTGGCAGGCCATCCAGAAGCAATGTATTTAATCACAGTCTGTAAGGTTTCACTCTCAGCTGTAGCTGCTTGAAGCTGCCCTTTGGTGATACAAGACAGTACCATGGACACCACCTCTTCGTCCAACTCTGGCTCAGCTGCAGAGGTCACAGCTAGCCTGGACAAGGCATCAGCCACTACGTTATCACTTCCTTTTTTGTACACAATGTCAAAGTTATAATACAAAAGTCTGGCAGACCATCTTGCAATTCGTAGTGGCCTTCTACCAGCACCTCCCGACGACAGCAATGTCACCAGCGCTTGATGATCAGTTCGGAGAAGGAATCGCCGGCCCCACAAGTAGACGTGCCAGTGTTCACACGCGAAGAGACACGCGAGGGCCTCTTTTCCCCCCGCAGAATACTTGCGTTCGGCAGACGTCAATGACCTGGATGCAAAAGCTACCGTTCGCAGCTCTTTCCCTGCTTGCTGCTGCAGTACAGCGCCCAGTCCTGTGTCGGAGGCATCCGTAGTCACAACCACCGGCAGTTCTGGATCGAACATGTGGATCACGCTGCATGACGATAACGCTGCTTTGACTGCATCAAAGCTGTCCTGTGCGGCTTGGTCCCATACGAACGCTTGCTGTTTGCGCAATAGTTTCCTGAGCGGTTCTACAACGTCCGCATAGTGTGGCACGAAACGGGCGTAATATCCTGCGAGTCCCAAAAACGATCGTAACGCTGGTGCATCTTTTGGCACTGCTGCGTGGGTGACTGCTTCAACTTTTGAGTGCATGGGTGCGATGCCCTCACTACTCACTACATGACCCAAAAAGGATATTTGGTCCACATCAAAAACACATTTTTCATTTAGTGTGAGACCTGCATTGGAGATCCGTTTCAGAACTTCTCGCAAGTTCTCATCGTGTTCACTGGCAGTTTTTCCTCATACTACCACATCATCTATGTAACACAGTAGCCCTTGGCACCCTTTCAGTATGGATGGCATCAACTTCTGGAAGGCTGCAGGTGCAGATGCAAGGCCAAAGCATACTCTTCTAAATCTGAAAAGGCCTTCGTGAGTCACAAATGTTGTTAGTTCACGACTTTCACGTGTCAGTTCCAGCTGATGGTACGCAGCTTTCAAATCCAGTTTTGAAAATATAGTTGCACCTACCAGGTGGTGCAGCAGTTCCTCCGTGTGGGGGAGAGGGAACCCATCCACTATGATGGCCTTGTTCACTTCTCGAAGGTCAACGCAGAGGCGTATCGTCCCATTGGGTTTCTGCACAACAACGATCGCCGATACCCATTCGGCCGCATCAACTCGTTCTATGATGCCCGACAGTTCCAGTTGGCGCAATTCGGCAGACACACGTTCACGGAGAGCAAGCGGTAACCGTCGTAGCTTGGCAGCTACAGGCTTCACCGAGGGACGAACTTTGACTTCGTGCACAAAACCCTTGACCTGGCCAAGTTTACCAGAGAACAGGTGCGAAAATTCACCACGCAGGTGGGCTGGCAGCAACGATGAAGGCTGTGAATCTGTTTGTAGACACGACAGCGTATCCCCTTCAATGCAAAGTTGGAGATTCTGTATGGCATCCAGTCCCAAAAGCGATGTACCACGTTCCACGACGTGAAAAAGAACACAGGTTTGAACCTGCTTGTAGGCTACGTTCGCCAGAAAGCATCCCTTGACTGCAATCCGTTGCTTTGAGTAGTCGACCAGCCTCACTTTAGCATCCGTAAGTGAACAGCCGGTAGAAATGTTCTTGAAAGCTTGCTTCGTTAAGCAGAGAGACAGACGACCCCGTGTCGATGAGGAGGCTCAGAGTAGTATTGTTAACATTGACATCGATGTAAATTCCTTTCCCTCGCGTACCTTCAGTGCTGAGGTTGAGAACAGAGATAGCATTCGTCGCTTCAGGCGTGTTCTTGCTTTCGGTGTTGCCCTGAGACTCACCTGGGCGTCTTGAACGGCACACAGACGCAAAATGTCCCACTTTGTTGCAGTTTCGGCATTTCACCTTCTTAGCACGGCATTCTCTTGCATTCGCTCGATGTTCGGTTGACCCGCAACGGTAGCACGCCGAAAATCCACTTGCACTCCTACGTTCAGGCTTGTCAACTATTCTTTGCACCACTGAATCAGCTGACAGTTCCTTAAGTTCATGTCGAGTCTGTTCGATGTGCTTGCCAAGCTCCACAGCGCGGCTCAGCGTAAGGATTGTTCCCTCAAAAAGCAGACGCTCACGTATTTGTTGCGATGTCGACCCCTCCAGTAGCTGGTCTCGTACGGCTTTCTCCATTTGATCACCGAAATCACAGCTTGCGGCTAGCTCGCGCAGTGCAGCGGAAAAAGCTTCGAAGGGCTCACCCGGCAGTTGACGACGCTGTCGAAAGCGGTGTCGCTCCATCAACTCGTTTACGCTTGTTGCGAAATGCTTGTCAAGCAGTGAAATTGCCTCGTCGAAAACATCCGAGTCGGGCTCAGTCTTCATATGTACGTTGATGAGCTCCGGCGCAATAAGTGGCGCCAAACTGTAATATATTCGCTGCCCCTCCAAGCCTAGTGCATTCAGTAGGATAGCTTTTCTGCGTCGCTGCGTGAGGTCCTCGCCGCCGATAGCCTCCAAGTAGTTGAGAAACGCAAGCTTCCATTGTCTCCACGGTACTGATGCAGGACCCGGCGTAGCAAGAAACGGAGGAGGCGGCGGGTTGCAGTTGAATAAGGCAGCCATGGCTTACCGGCGTAGAGTGAGGCGCAGGCGTGAAAAGAGTAGCGGGCGACACGGCAGTGCTGCGATGCCTAACTTGCCGGAGCGGAGTCGCGAACGACGGAGACTGCTGGATTGGGCGACGCAACTCGAGCTCGCATCCTTGAGCTTGATGAAGCTTCTGGGCGATGAGTGCAGGCGTGCATCTTGAAGAACTCGCTGTTTTACCTCGTCGCCATTTTATGTTGTATCTCGCACCAATGCAAGATGGCGCGAAGAAAAAGACACCGGGCGAAGGCGAGCCCAAAACTGCTGTCGTAACGGCGAAACAACAAAGAGAGCTTTTATTTCCGGTCAGGGCCTTATATACCCTACGCCCGTCACGCACAAGGTTGACTACACTAGTACTATCGTAGAGAGGTTGCCAACCCGCAAACTGAACACAGCTGAACACAGGCAAACACAACAAATACCTATCTGTTCACCACGATTGGTGAGATAGAATCTTTAAAAGGTTCATAGTTTTAAGGCATTTCAGCTTCAACTGTTTTATATGTTGGATAAAAGTAAGCTTAGCATCAAAGATTACACCCAAAAATTTTTGTTCTTTTGCAATAGTCAGGCTTTTCCAATTCATCGAAATGCATGGGTCAGGACATACCCCTCTTCGTCTGGAGAAAAGCACAGAAGTAGTCTTTTCTGCATTGAATCGGAACCCATTTTCATATGCCCATTTGGCGAGCCGATTAACCCTTAACTGTATCTTCCGATCACATATGGACAGGTTGCATGACCTGAAACTGATTTGGATGTCGTCCACATAGACAGAGTAAGATATTGTAGGTGGTATAACAGAGCGGAGAGAGTTGATTTTAATTATAAAAAGTGTGCAGCTTAGCACTCCTCCCTGTGGTGCACCGTTTTCTTGAACAAAAGGGCGCGATAGTACAGTGCCAATTCTTACGCGAAACTTCCTTTCAGATAGGTAATTTTGCAGAATGTTCAGCATACTACCACAAATTCCATAAGACGACAGGTCTTGCAGAATACCGTATCGCCAGGCAGTATCATATGCCTTCTCAAGATCGAAGAATATAGATAGACAGTATTGGTTGTGTACAAATGCATCACGTATATATGACTCAAGAAGAACAAGATTATCGGTTGTAGACCTCGCTCTTCAAAAGCCAGATTGGTGAGGGTCCAATATACCATTATATTCCAAAAAGTAGACAAGGCGGTGGTTAATCATTTTTTTTCAAATACCTTAAGTAAACAGCTAGTGAGTGCAATTGGTCTGTAACTGTTAACTAAGGAAGGGTCTTTGCCGTGTTTGAGTATTGGTAAGACTATTGCCTCTTTCCAAGAGGAAGGTATATGACCAGTTGCGAAAATCTTATTGTAAAGACCTAGGATACAGTTTAGGGTCTCATCAGGCAGATTGTTTATTATTTCATATGTTGTTCTGTCAGAACCTGGAGCTGAGCTGCCACAAAAGCCTAGGGCAAGCTTGAGTTCATGGAATGTTAGTGGCTTGTTGTAACCTTCTGATGACGACTTGCTTGGACGCAGAGGAATATTTTCAGCTATTCTTTTATGGTGCAAGAACTTTTCGGAATAATTTTCCGAGCTTGATACTCTCTGAAAGTGCTCACCGAGAGTGTTTGTTTGATCTTCTATTGTGTCACCAGAGCCAGTGATGAGATGAAAAGAATTTGGGCGTTGTCTTTTTAGTTTACGTACCCTATTATATACTTTGCTCGCATCCGTGTATGAGTTTATTGAGGATACGTAACGTGTCCAGCTTTCTCTTTTGGATATTCGGCGGATACGGCGGCCATTCGCTTTGCACCGCTTAAAATTTATTAGATCTTCTGTTGTTGGGTAGCGTGAAAATCTGCTCCATGCTTTGTTCTGCACTTTCTTTGCAATTTCACACTCTTTGTTCCACGACGGTTTTGGATTGACTTTATCTGTGCACGACTCAGGTATGCAGTTTTGAGCAGAACAGAGGATATGTTCAGTGATGTAGCTGGTCAGTTCCTCTACACCTAGGTGGTCCACCTCTTCCAGGCGCAGTGTACATAGGTTTCTAAATTTCGACCAATCTGCACTATGAAGTCTCCATTTTTTGGGGTAAGCTGGTCCATCGTGCCACTTTGTTGTTTCTAGGAGTGTTGGGAAGTGATCGCTCCCATATGGATTACTAATAACTCTCCATTCCAGGTATCGAAGAAGTGATGCTGACCCTATGGCTAAATCTATACATGAGTACGTGTTGTGTGTAGAACTGTAAAAAGTTGGCTCTGCCTTATTAAGCAGACAGGCTCCAGATGAAAGAAGGAACTTTTCTATTGCCCGTCCTCTCACGTCACATCTTGAATCACCCCAGAATGCGCTGTGAGCATTAAAATCTCCGATTAATATATACGGTTCAGGAAGCAGGTCAATCAGCTTTTCAAATTTTGCTGTATCAAACCGTTCATCAGGTGATATATATATGGAGCAAACAGTTATAAGTTGATTGAACAATATAGCCCGAACAGCCACTGCCTCTAATGAAGTCTGGAGCGAAACATGCTGGCATGCTACTGACTTTTGGGCTATAATTGCCACACCGCCTGATGAAGAATCACCATGATTTCGATCTTTACGGAAGACTATGTATTGTCTTAAGAATTTCGTGTGTGCGGACTTTAAATGTGTTTCTTGAACACAGAACAATCGTGGCTGATGTTCCTTTAGTAGATCTTTGACATCATCTAGATTGTCAAATAGGCCTCTGGCATTCCACTGAATTATTTGTGTAGCCATATTGGGGAGGAGTTGTGTTGCCTGTGTTCAAGAGCATCTGGTTAGGATAGATAAATACGTATATAAGGGCGGTAACTGTTTAGGTTACCGGTCCCTTTCCCGGTGCAGTTACAGGATGTTTATCCTTCTTAGCTCGCTCCAGAGAGCGCTGTTCTTTTGGCGTCGATGACGCCGGGGTTCTTGAATCGACCTCCATAACCTTCTCTGAGGCGCTGGAGGATCGAGAACTAGGCGCTGAAACTCGCGTCTCAGGCCGTGGAGTTCGGTTTATCTTTGGGACCTGCGGAATAGAGATCTGCTGGCCTACCTTCGATGATGATGATTGAGCAGCACTTGCTGCTGCCATCAGGGGAGCGGGCGGAGTGATCACCGGACCACTGACAGTGACCGCGGTAGACTCCCGAGGCACTTGTGACGCTGCCCCCCTTCGCGCCACCTCGGAAAAGCTGGGGTGATTTAAGTATGAAAGGCGTTTCCTTGCTTCGTGAAATGTTATATTTTCTTTGACCTTCAATGCAATGATTTCCTTTTCTTTCTTCCATTTAGGGCACGTCCTAGAGTAGGCTGGATGGCTTCCATCACAGTTCACACAATGTGGAGATGAGTCGCAAGTATGTGATGGATGATCATTGGAGCTGCATTTCGCGCAAGTCTGCCTTCCTCGACAAGTCTGAGATCCGTGCCCATACCTCTGGCACTTGAAGCACCGTCGAGGATTTGGAATGTACGGCCTCACACGGACTTTGATGTAGCCTGCTTCTAGTGTACTAGGGAGCATGCTAGTTCTAAAGGTTAGTACAATGTGCTTTGTTCGAAGTTGTTCATTATTCCGGCGGATAAGGATTCTCTGTACTTTGATGACATTTTGGTCCTGAAAACCTTCAAGCAGCTCTTCGTCACTAAGGTCCAAGAAGTCGTCTTCCGAAATTACTCCACGGCTCGTGTTCATGCATGGTTCGATGTGCCGACACAGTGACTGCTACATCGCCAATGCATTTCAAGTCATTCAATTTCTCAAATTGTGTTTTGTCTTTTAATTCAAGGAGCAGGTCTCCATTGGTCATCTTTGTGGCTTTGTAGCCAGGTCCTATCGTGTTTGCGAGGCATTTCGCCACCATGAAAGGGGAAAATTTACGTACGCTCGTGTTGCTTTCACTGTGGATGACATGGTACTTAGGAAAGAGTTCTTCGTTGTTTTTCAAAAAGAATTGAAAAGTGGCATCGGTGCGCCCTCTTTTCAGAGAGCGATTAAGGGAAAGCGGTTTATGGGAAGCCATAATATAGGGGTCATGAGTTCGGCAGCAGCGGCGCCAACCGCCCACCACCGAGCCCAACAAGGGATGGAGCAAATCTTGCGAGCAAGACAAGCCCTCGCCAGTTGTACGGTGCTACTATAACCCAATCTGTAGTACCCAAGGCTGGCCACCCACACAAGGTTAACCCTCGCTGCCTGGAAAGTCGGAAGTAAATAGAAGAGAGGAGAAGACAGCAAAGATTGAAAGGAAGAGAGAAAGACGCAGATTGGAGAGGGGGACAGGAAAAGGCAACTACCGATCTCCCCCGGGCGGGTCAGTCCGGGGGTGCCGTCTACGTGAAGCAGAGGCCAAAGGGGCGCGTTGCCTCCGCCGAGGGGCCTTAAAGGTCCAAACACTCAGCGTTGGCTCAACCCCCAGGATCCCCTTTTCCCCGGACACGGCTAAGCCGCGCACGGTTCGACGCGGGAGGGTCCAACCCTCGTGTGCTCGGGTACGTGGTGGCGCAACTCACCAAACGCCTGCTTCCGCAGACGCCCCTGCGGGTGCCGGAGTTTCTTTGTTTCGTCCCAACTGTTACATCTGGCGACACGCTCAAACTTTTCGAGCCAGTCCTCGGCATCCTCGAATGTGTCTCCGTGAAAGAATTCTTTAGTCGGGGGTGAGTGAACGACGTGAGGAGGGATCACTTGAGTAGCCATCGCACTGGTTCCTAGGCTGACTAACGCCGCTGCCCTTGGTGAATCGACGAGAGGACCAAACTCAGGGGCCTCACCTCGTATGCGGCGACTTGTCCGTTGGTGGACAGGCGTTAATTCCGTTCGCTGCAAACTTCGGGGATCCGGGCTATTTTCCCTGGCGCGTGTGGGGCTTGGAATCATACCCAGCACCTCCACCAGATATGTAACCAACAGTTTCGACAGCCGTTTCTATAAAAACTAATTTATTCTGGGCGAACTTGTGCCCGTGAACTAAAGGTTGTCACTCAACAAAAGCGTCCCTTGAGCTTCACTTCTTCGAACCTCGTTTTATTCTTTGTCGCCTCCTGTCACGTGCCAGTCCTAAGATTCTCGCGCACGAGCCACCGGTCTGTCGGCACTGGCCCAGCGTTGTCTTGCGATGCTTTGCTTGACGCTTGCGGTGTGGCGGCTCTTTTAAACTCAGTTAGGATGTGGCGGTCGTCTTTGGTCTCGCAATTCTGGCGGCAATATATATATATACATGTCAGTGGCGTAGCCAGAAATTTTGTTCGGGGGTGGGGGGGGGGGGGGGCTGACGTTGCAGCGCGTCGGTCTCCTCCTTATAGAATTTGTCGAGGGATCAGATACATGACTCATGTATTGATCATGGTAATGGCATTATATATTAGATGCTGCAAACGAATTATTGCACTCTACGCACTGCTAAGTGAAATATGTATTTTTTTCATAAAAGATTATATTCGTATGTCCCAAAAATTGTGGCTGAAATAACTGATAGCAATGCTTCCGCGCTTTTTTTTGTCTATTTAATAAGTAATGAAAATATCACACCAACTTTAGAACTATATCAGTTCGACACCAGCAGTGCATGCAGCTGATATGAAAAACGTAAAGGCCAAGTAATGAATAAGTTGAGGTCACATATTTTGATGAATCTGTGTCATTGAAGAACCTTGTTTACATTTTTGCACATATGCAACGGCGAGGAACAAAACTTAATGACGTTGTCCCTCGTTGCAATAGATTGCGCAGGAGCAGCTGTTACCGGTCGTGTATTGTAATTACACCGAGATTACACTCGCAACAGTGAGTACAAATAAAAAGTAGGAGTGCTGCAAAATATACACTAGAAATGCGAAGATAGAATGGAATATACAAATGCGAAGATACAACTCAATAAAGGGCAAAAAAGAGTCGCTGGAAACAAAATTCACTGCTTGTATACACAAAACCTCGCAACAAGATATTCAAATATGCGTCTAAGTCTCCAATAAATCTACGTATTTAAGCAAACGTCACTGTATATAATGCGTCAAACAAGACAAATAAACATGTTGCGCAGTCACAGATAGTAAACTTTGCGCACAGAAAGACATGATCTAGGCAAGAACAAAACTAAGATCGCAGAAATCGTGATATGTACTTGGGCCATGCGGCGGTCGCGACAGCGTCATGTGGGTAGAATAATAGAGAAATAATGCATAAATCAGTACGAAAATGTGTAATTTAACTGCCTGCACTGCGGCAACAATTCTTCTGCACCCAAAATTAAAGGAGGGTATTGCTTCGTTTCAAAAAGAAATAAAATCAGGTAGCTAAAAAGGAAAGAAAAGGACAAACGAAAGCCACAGATGATGCGGCAAGTTGAACTACCCAATATCCGAGTGTGTTTGTTGGGAAACGCCGCGTGGGCCGGGCTTTCAATGAGCAAGGCCGGTCAAAATTGGTTATTGATGTCCTCGTAATTTTCGTATTCGCATGATAATTTTGATCATGATGCTAACTGCTAGAATAAACGGCTAAAATTTCTGCGGTTTTAAAAGCTAACGAACAGTCATACGTTTTCATAATTACGTGCTTATTGACCTGAGGGAACAGAGCTTTTTACTTGCATTGATTTTTGCTGTTTTGCTATCTGCAGGACAAACTTCTCTCGGCGGGGAAGTTGAGCGAAGCGGTCAATGACTTCGGACACGTTGATATCGACGTCTCTGTGGGTGTATAGCAGCGCCAGCCTAACGATGCGTTCCACAGACATTGTAGAGGGCAAGTAGTTTTTTAGTTAACTCTTGTTAAAAATATTCTCTGCACTGGCAGTGGTCACTGGAAGGGTGACTAGAATCTGCAGCAGTTTGTACACATTTACATAGAACCTGCAGTCGCAATGAGAGAGGGCATCTATTCCGGTGCTAAAACCTAAAACACTCCCTCGATGTCGTTGGCATTCTTGTCTAGGTACCTTGCATAAACAGTACCTGTTCGATTCCAGCGATGCCCGTCGTTTCGTCAGGAAGTATGGAGAAGCAGCTTGCTTTTGCAACTAGAGTTTCTTTGATAATTTCACCACAAATTTCTACAATTTTGTTTTGTGCATCTGGACTTGGATACCGAGGCATTACTGGGGCAACTTTCCAAATGGTTCCTCAGATGTGTATCTCCAAAATCAGCTCGCATGCGAAGAAGCGCTCTGAAAATACCTGTATTTTCAGCGGGGGCTCTGCTTAAATCCATAGGGCCACTGTCCCTGTGGCCACGGAGAGCCAGACCTCGTCACCCGCAAAAAGAATTTCCTCAATATTAGGCCATTTACTTTCTTCTGTTTTCTCATATTTTACTTTGCCTGCCCTGGTCCAGCTGATCCATCTCATTGGGTACGCTTCCTGAAAATATTTGGAGAAAATTATCAGCTGCTAGCTCACAGTCACGGTGATATTTAGTATTTTCGTGTGTGTGGAAGACTGCGAGCGCGTGCTTTCATTTCTGGAACGGCTTGGACACGAGGGCTCCTGTGCACGTATGTTGGCCCAAGCTTATAAGAGCATTAACCCCATAAAGTTCCAGAATTGAAAAACTAAAGCACGCCTTTGGAAACGTCAGTGTACCTTTCGCGTCAAATGTTTGAGAACTTTATACCTATAAAGTTTCGTAATTGAAATCCATGCGCTCCGTAGATTCCGCGGCCGCTGCGAGGTGCCGCAACGCGCCCGCTCGCTATCGAAAAGCCCTTGAAAGTTTGTGCTCGGATGGGGCTGCTTGCGTCACGTCACTCAAGGTCCAAGGGCCTTGCCACGAAATCCAGCCCGAGTTCGCAATCTTCGTGCCAAAATGTCTTTTCGAGCGTGAAAAAGACATTGTAGACAGAATCCAGAATGATTCCTGGCGTCGGTGGTAGTTTTGGTCGGCGGTGTATGCCGGCACGAAAAAATTTCGGGGGGGGGGGGGGGGCTGAAGCGCCATCAGCCCCCCCCCCCCCCTCAGGCTCATACTGCCTTAAGCAATGGTTCATAACCCCATAAACGCGGCCCCCTCATTACCGACAGAACAGAAGTGAAATTCTACGCTGGAATGATGAGCGGCGACGCAGGTAGCTGTGGAAGACGACGACTAACGCAGGAGCAGTGGTACGAGCGCGTGACGAGCGCAAGCACGAGCCGCTTGCTTACCGTGACTACGACTACGACTATGACGATTACGACAGGAGACGTCGACACCCCGGGCGCATAAGGTGCTTCGCACCTAGAAAAGTTCTGGAGTGGTGGCGCCCGCTATTGCTTACCAGCAGGGGTGAAACCAGCGCTTGCCCTGACTTGACCTCTGAAAGACTGCCGCGCAGACTGCAGTCCGCGCATACCTTAAGTGCTTTTGCTTTGCGAATGTAAACGCTAGGGTATTTGTAATGTAAAATGTCGTTGTTTCTTGCTAAAATATTATATTTGGCTAAGTGTTGATATCAAGAACTCTAACAAAAGATGTACCACGGCATTCAGCTGGTTTGCTCCTAAAATCCATGAAACAAAGGTGTACATTTAATAGGATCCTTACAGCGAAATTGGCCATCTGAAACATAAAGGAGGCGAAAAGCAGACGTTTTCTATATTCCACTATTCCCTGGCGTCTCTTCGTGTCCCAAGATTGCCACTCAAGTTCTTTTAACAGCGAAGCTGTTTAAGCCAGCCGTAATTTCTGGTGCGTGCCAAGAAACTGCCGGACCGTAGCCATGGCAACTCGGAGGAGGAGGAGCCCGCCTGCGTGCGCACAAGGTTGTCCTCCTCGCCAGCTCCCTGCCTTCCCGACCCCCGCCTCCCTTCTCTCCGCGGCGCGCTTAGCCAGGAGAAAAATGTCGCAGTTTCACCCGAACGGCGAAGCATCAATTGCGATAGCAACTTAGTAGAGAGCTATACAGAGTAAGGATAGTAGTTTTATCAGCTGTATATACTTGGACAAGTGTACCAGAGAGCTGGAAGAACGCAAACATTAGACTAATCCATAAGAAGGGAGACGTTAAAGAATTGAAGAATTATAGACCCATTAGCTTGCTTTCAGTATTGTATAAAATATTCACCAAGATAATTTCCAATAGAATGAGGGCAACACTTGACTTCAGCCAACCAAGAGAACAGGCCGACTTCAGGAAGGGATATTCTACGATGGATCATATCCATGTCATCAATGAGGTAATCGAGAAATCTGCGGAGTACAATCAACCTCTCAATATGGCTTTCATAGATTATAAAAAGGCATTTGATTCAGTAGAGATACCAGCAGTCATAGAGGCATTGCGTAATCAAGGAGTACAGGAGGCATACGTGAATATATTAGCAAACATCTACAAGGATTCCACAGCTACCTTGGTTCTCCACAAGAAAAGTAGAAAGTTACCTATCAAGAAAGGAATCAGGCAAGGAGACACAATATCTCCAATGCTATTTGCTGCATGCTTAAAAGTGTTCAAGCTCTTAGACTGGTATGGCTTAGGAGTGAGGATCAACGGCGAATATCTCAGCAACCTTCGGTTTGCAGATGACATTGTCCTGTTCAGCAACAGTGGGGACGAATTCTAACCAATGATTGAGGACCTTAACCGAGAAAGTGTAAGAGTGGGGTTTAAGATTAATATGCAGCAGACAAAGACAATGTTCAATAGCCTGGCAAGGGAACAAGAATTCAGGATTGCCAGTCAGCCTCTAGAGTCTGTAAAGGAGTACGTTTATCTAGATCAATTACTCACAGCGGACCCTGATCATGAGAAAGAAATTTACAGAAGAAGCAAATTGAGTTGGAGTGCAAACGGCAGGCATTGCTAAATCCTGATTGGGAAATTAAAATTATGGGGTTTTACGTGCCAAAACCAGTTTTGATTATGAGGCACGCCGTAGTGGGGGACTCCGGAAATTTGGACCACCTGGGGTTCTTTAACGTGCACCTAAATCTAAGTACACAGGTGTTTTCGCATCTCGCCCCCATCGAAATGCGGCCGCCGTGGCCGGGATTCGATCCCGCGACCTCGTGCTCAGCAGCCCAACACCATAGCCACTGAGCAACCACGGCGGGTATCCTGACTGGGAGCTTACCGCTGTTGTTGAAAAGAAAAAGTAAAAACTCATTGCATTCTACCGGTGCTAACATATGGGACACAAACTTGGAGGTTAAAGGAGTACTGACACAAAAATTTGAAGTTGAGATGACTCGTGAGATCGATTTAGGTGGACAGACACACATCGTCTACAAAATATCAGCGGCGAATATGGCTTAGAACATATTTAAAATCAATTTTAAAAGTACGTGCGCGCAGCCACCCGCAAAGCGCAGCACCTCGCGACATTGACATAAAGGAAGGATTGTAAATAACCAAGAAAAAATGTCACAGTTTCGCCCTAAGGGCGAAGCAATGAATGCGATAGCAACACAGCACTCTCATACGAAGTAAGGTGAGCGGCTTTGGTAGCAATATGAATTGTAGTAAACATGAGCTGATTAAGTAAGCAGGTCTGCTGCGGCGTAAGTAGACCGACATGAAGAGAGACTCGATGACCACGAGAAGGCGCGTGTGAAACGGTGGTGTTGATGAGAAACGCTTCCTGTGGGCAGCGCGTGCGAAGGGACACACCTGTACCGCTGCACTGCCGATCCGGGCAGCATTGCATGTGTAGCGTGCGTTGGAAAATGTAGCCCGACTATTAATAACTGAATGAACAGGCGTGGTGTGAGCGCGCACAAACAAACATGAATAGATCACACTGAATGACTGCAGACAACGACTGTCAAAACTCTGGCAGCGAGCGCATACGCCGCCGCGGGCGAAGGTACGTGCGGTCCATCGCTTCAACGGAAACTGAGCGGCGAGTGCACAGCGCATACAAACATACAAAGGTCAAAGCCGTGTGGAGATAAGAGACGGTGCGCGCGATCGTCGAACGCGTTTGTTGGCAGAGTAGAAGTGCGCCCCCCTCCCCCCCACCGCTCCCTCCGGCGCTGGCTTCCCGCTTCCTTGCTTGCGCGTGGGAGATTGAGTGCGTTCGCTCTCCGTGATAGCGCGCGTCCCCGCACGCTTCCGCTCGGGCATACGGCGCGCGGCGAAGATTTTATCTATACGGAAACTCACGGCGACGGCGACGGCAGAAATCCGGTTGAAGTGTCCATATAATTGCTATCGCAATAAAACGCTACGTCACGAGTTTGCGCTGCTTTCGGGGCGGAACCGGCGAGCAAGTTTCTCGCCGCTCCGATCGTCGTCCCGGTGCTTTTTTTTTCTCCCTGGTCGAGACGCTGGCCTCGTTCGTCGCTGACGGCGGCACAAAAATCGGCTCAATTGTTTCTGGCACGAGATAACTCTTAGAGTAAAGAGACCTCGAAAGTGTGCATGTTATGAAATGTTGTGCGATATGGTTAATCGTTGGCGTGATTTTGGCTCGCAAGCGGTCAGCGCAGCCGCCGCCGCAATCGTCTCTACGAAGCGGCTCACCTTGCTAACGTGTTTTCTCAACGCTACCAACGCCGTCAGCAAAACTAATTGTACTGTCAGTTATGAGCGTCATAAGTGTGCAGACGTTGATTGTGTTGACGAATATAGGGGCTTTGTTACGAGCTGCGGACGGATCGCAAGGGCCGTCGGCCCCGGATCAGACGGCCAGAGAGCTAGGCCTATACCGTTTCCCAGCGATCACCAGCTCGCCTGTGGTGGATCGAATCAAAAGTGGTTGGCCACGACTCCCGCCTGGAGGGAATAGTCGCCGCTGGATGATGAAAACGAGGACGGCGACGACATCGCAAAGCTCGTTCAGGCGTAGCAGACGAACTAGCAACACGAAGCTCGCTCGCCTGCGAGCGCGCTGGCTTGAACACGTCACAGTTTTGTGCGATCACGTGCTCACTGTGTTTACAATCCCTCTTCTCCCATCTCGTTGCTCTCTGAAACCAAAACTTGAACTCGTCGCTGCAAAGAAGGCTCCAAATAATTACCTGTAGCGCTCTGAAGCAAATGAGGTTTCGCGCCGTGATTACTGTGTCGTTAGCTACTTATTACAGCAGAAAAAACAAGTTCGAAAATTTTTGTGTCAGTACTCCTTTAACAAAGAAGCTCGAGAACAACCTAGGGACCGCACAATGAACGATGGAACGAAAAATATTAGGCCTAACGTTAAGAGACAGGTAGAGAGCGGTGTGGATCAGTGAGCAAACGGGTATAGCCGATATTCTGATTTACATTAAAGGGGAAAAAATGTAGCTGGGCAGGTCATGTAAAGCGTAGGATGGATAACCGGCAGACCATTAGAGTAAGAACCTGGATACCAAGAGAAGAGAAGCACAGTCGAGGACGGCAGAAAACCAGGTGGGGTGATGAAGTTAGGAAATTTTCAGGCGCAAGTTTTAATCAGCTAGCGCAAGACAGGGGTAATTGGAGATCGCAGGGAGAGGCCTTCGTCCTGCAGTGGACGTAAATATAAGCTGATGATGATGATGATGATATATACTTCCAGACCGTCCTTCGTCAGTGGCGCAGTACGTGGTGTACAGCTTTGTATGAGCGTTGTTTCACGCGTTTTACTCCTTGGAGTCCCACCTAGCCACAACAACCGGGAGAGCACTCTAGCTAACACGGCGGCACAAAACGCTAACCAACACATATACGATGCCTTTACTATACGGCTCGAGATCTTCGGAGCAGTAAACACATAAGCACACACCACCATAACAAAACAGCCCGACAACATGGCCGCTACAGCGAAAAATATCACGTGAATGACTCCCTCCACAATTTTCTCCTAGCCCGAGGACTGGTTAGGGCCTCTCCTTAGTTTTTTTTATGGACACTTCAAGCGGATTTCTGTCGTCGGCGTCGCCGTCGTGAGGTTCCGTATAAAGTCCAAGGGCGATAAAATCGTCGCTGCGCGCCGTATGTGCGAGTGAAAGCGCGGGGGTGATGCGCGCTTTCACGGAGAGCGAACGCAAGGCGGAGAGCAAGCGCAACTTCCTCCGTCGCGCGAAAGGCAGTGGTGGTATGGAAGGGAGGGAGGGGCGACACTGTGCTGCGGCACCAAATGCGTATCTTGCAACCCGGCGCAAGGGGAACTGGCGACGCAATCTTCCAGGCGAAAGGAGAAAAGCTGGAAGGCAGCGCGGGAGGGAGGGGGGGCATCTTCTACTCTTCTAACTGCGTACTTTGCGCCGGTGCTGGCTGTCGCGCGCACCGTATCTCGAAAGCGATCTCCAGACGGCTCTGACCTTTGTATGCGCTGTGCTTTCGCCGCTCAGTTTACGTTGAAGCTATTGACTCTTTTCGCGGAGCAGTTTGTTTTAGAGAAACGAGATGGCGCTCACGGCGGCGCGCCATACCTCTCCTCGGCGACCGCGCACGAATGCGAAGCCATTACCGCTTCTACCTTGCTTCTGTTCGATCAGCTGTCGGAAATGCAACTGAGTTTACGCTAACACAGTGTGCTCCAATCATGCTAGATTGAATTATGTGGATTGAAGACATGTGCAGTAGTTGGCTGCAAAAATAGTAACTGGCATGTTAAGGAATAGAATGAATCTGTGTGGGCAAGTTGGCGGACCGCTGCTGCAAGTGTCCGAACGTGTTACCGGCACTTCGTGATGTACGGCTTTCCTCGAGGATACAGAAATTTGCTCACCCGCCAGCCTTGTATCGCTAACCTTCAAAGAAAGGGCTTCATCCCCAGAACGCCGGCAAGAGTGAGTACCACTCGTTAAACAATGACAAAGGGAGTAGCGCCGCTTCCTGTCATAGTAAGTTTTGCGCACGTTATCTATACACATCTGTCGCAAATGGCAGGAAACCTTACGCCCACTCTATCGCCGACGTATCAAGAATAAGTGAATGGACGCACACTTGAATATATGCGCACTGCATACGCGCAATAAATGACGGACTATACACCGATGGCGCGCGAATGGTCGAAGCTGAATGTTTCGTGACGGTCCACGAGAGTAAGCGAGTTAC
This sequence comes from Dermacentor silvarum, assembly GCF_013339745.2. Lineage (NCBI taxonomy): Eukaryota > Metazoa > Arthropoda > Arachnida > Ixodida > Ixodidae > Dermacentor > Dermacentor silvarum. Next base: position 172,614,878 of record NC_051158.1, read on the forward strand.
TAGCTGTAATATATATTTGCTACACGGTATTACAGTGTACAAAACAGCTACGTTTCAAGCCTTGTGCGCAGCAAGAACAAATCTATCGGAACTGAGCACACCCGCGAGCGATTAGGCAGAAAGCCAAGTTTTCTTGGCTGAGAGGACGTGTGATCGTAGAATATAGTTTATTAATGTAAAGTAACAATTAGAAAAAAAGTCGTTATTGAATATGATGCTTAAGTGATAATTACAAATACGGTATTATCAAAGGAAGAGAAAGATAGAGGTTTATTTGCAGAAAGGCAGAGAGGTCGGCTTGAGCGTTAGTTTGCTCTGGCCTGCTACTCTACATATCAAAGGAAGAATTGTCATTTAGATACATAGGGTGCGCGCCTTCAGAAGTAACTAAAATGCTCAGCTGACTATATTCCATCCAAAGATTCGCATTGCGGCGGCTATAACCCCACCCCTCAATCAATGCTGTGGATGGCCGCTGTATGTCGTGCGTATACTTTTAAATTGTCAGCAACTTACATCCTGCTTGCCCTACTCCAAGCTATTGTTAACACCGGACACCATCTGGGAGGGTGGATCAAATACAAACGAGAATTTCGTTATAGCTAGATCACGTTGCATTGAATAACGCCCGCCACCACTCGAGGGCGTGGCTAGGTAGATGAATGAGCAGTCACGTTACCTTTTACAGCGTAAGCTGTGAAGGGCTCATTCCAATAGCCATTGGGAACCGTAACCGCTATCGCCGGAAATGCGAAAAAAGTACCCGGTTCCTGCCGGGATAGAACCCGCGCCCGCTGAGTGGGAACCCGATATTCTACGACTGAGCCACGCAAGCACTTGCTATCGGGCACGTATCGAGCTCGTGCTTCCATTTCTGTAACAGCTTGGACATGAGGGCTCCAGTGCGCGCATCAATACCAGGAATCCGGGACATCGCCGAACAGCGCCTCTAGCGGCCGCCTTTGAAAACATGCGCGTTTTCTATGGGAGAGCATCGTTTTTCCCAAATAACTAATCATAGAAGCCATCTTTCAAAATATTACCATGGAAATAGGCTCTAGGACCTTAGCCCGACATCTCATGCAAGCGGTACCATTACTTACGACAGAAAACCCGTTCCAAATTGCGGGTGAAGTTCGAAGTATGGGAGTCTATGGAAAAGGCCAAATCTTGGAGGCTTTTTTAGCCAGTAAAAAGCAATTTGCGATGAGCCTATTGCATCGATCGACGTATTACCGGGGATTTATCAAGTTCAATGACTCAGCTTTCAGATAGTTGCAGCAGCAACTCTTGAAATGGCAAAAAAGTCGTTCCAAAATCGCAGTTTTCATAACAAGGTCGCAGAATTTATTGTGGTAAGTATATAAACCTAGTTTTTGCCTCCAGCCGCACACAAACCGATAGCCGAGCGTTCTGCGCGACCACCGATTAGGATCACTGATACCACGATTGTCAGTTCGCAAGTTCGAAGCCAGCGGCGTCGCTATCTTTTTTTATCACTTTGTTGCTGCTTAGTTTGGCGGTTTCCCGCCAGATGGCATATTCCGAAACGCAGGAAAAAAGCAGCAGAAAATGTCCCTAACAACACGGCAGCAGGACCCGATGAAATTCCAATACAGCTAATCAAAAACCTCGGTCCAAAAAGCAAGGCACTGCTGACTAATGCCATAGAGCAAGTGATTAGAACAAAGAATATTCCCGTTGGATGGCGTGAAAGCAAGATGAATCTCATCTACAAAGGCAAAGGAGATAAGGATAAGACGAGCCCGTACAGGCCACTTACAGTAACGTCGGTGATATATAGAATGGCAATGCAAGCCATAAAATTAGAACTGTCAAAGTGGGTGGAGAAAAACGAGGTATTGGGGGAACTACAGAATGGGTTCAGGCCAGGCAGGCGCTTAGAAGATAATATGTTTGTACTAACTCGGTGCATAGAGATTTCAGTAGCTCAGAAAAGACCTTTATGGATAGCATTTCTAGATATTAAAGGAGCTTATGACAACGTAGACAGGGAATTGTTGTGGGATATTTTTCAATACGACGGCATAGATGACGATTTCGTGGAGCTGCTGAGGGAGATATATCGAGACAACCAAGTACAAGTGGCATGGGAAGGCCGAAAAGGAAATGAAATGGTGGGAATTCACCAAGGATTGAAGCAAGGATGCCCTCTGTCACCATTGTTGTTCACGCTTTACGTCAAGGGCATAGAAAGACGACTGGAAAACAGCGAATTAGGTTTTGATTTATCCTACATGCGTAATGGACAAATGGTGCAACAGAAGGTCCCTGGACTGATGTACGCAGACGACATTGTGCTACTAGCGGACAATAAAAAAGATTTACAGATACTTGCGAATATCTGTGGGAACGCAGCGACAAATCTAGGCCTTAAGTTTAGCACAGAGAAATCAGGTATTATGATCTTTAATGAACACACGAGTAACTTCGTGGTGTCAATTCAACAGCAAGTAATACCCATAGTGAAGCAATATAAGTACCTCGGCGTACACATAAACGAAGGAAAGAATTACTCAAGCAACCACCAAGATAATCTGAAAATAAAGGGGAAGCGGAATGCAGCATTAATGAAACACAGAGCACTATGGGGCCACAATAAGTATGAGGTGGTGCGTGGAATCTGGAAAGGAGTAATGGTGCCAGCGCTAACATTCGCAAATGCCATATGTTTAAAATCGGATATATTGGCGGGTTTGGAAGTTAACCAAAGATCAGTAGGCCGGTTGGCTTTGGGAGCACACGGTAATACGACAAATGAGGCAGTGCATGGAGACATGGGTTGGGCCTCTTTTGAAGTCAGAGAAGCACAAAGCAAAATTAGTTTTGAAGAAAGGCTCAGGAACATGGATGAAAATAAATGGGCGGCTAAAGTGCACAAGTATCTCTACATGAAAAGCGTTGACACAGAATGGAGGAAGAGGTCAAGGAAGTTGGCAACCAAGTACAGGATAATCGAAACTGTAAATAGACAACCAGGGGTCATCAGAAAGAAAGTGAGAGAAATAGAGACCGTGAATTGGATGCAAAGAATGGAAATGAAAAGGGCAATGGAGATTTACAAGAATGAGAAGAAAGAAATTAGAAGGGAAAATCTGTACGATAACACAAAGGGCAGTGCCTTGCTATTGGAGGCTCGAGCCGGTTGCCTAAGGACAAAAACATATCGGAACAAATATTCGCAACTAGATGAGACATGTGTATGCTGCAGTAAAGATCCAGAGACCACTCAGCACATCCTAATGGAATGCGACGGGATCCACCCAGCGAGAACCGTAGGTAACGTACAACTGCCAGAAGCACTTGGGTTTAAAGTGGAAGTAAACATAAACAGATCAGCCGTAGAGATCAGCAAGAGACGATGAGAGTACTGGTGGAAAAAAAGCAGGGAAAAGATGGATACGACCTGATCTCTTAAAATCATAGGCAGCGGTACAAGGTAAATTTTTGAAAAAGAAAAATAATGAGAGGTATACAAAAATGCTAGATAAAGAACATGTATAGTATACCTGATTAAATCAAGCAGGCTAGGTGACTATTTGTCGCCGCCTCGTTTCAAAGGGGATGCCAATAAATCATCATCATCATCATCATCATCATCATCATTTGGTTACGGTTCTTGTTTCGTTTCTTTCTATTGTACCAACGTATTCAAAAAAATAGCTAGCTGGTTTCGTGAACATGCGAACGTGCTTCCAAACTTCTTTTGCACTTTAGGTGTAAAGTATTTTAGACAATAAACCCAGGTTACGTGTTTTGAAAGTTCATTTCTTTCTTAAGGGAAACATTTATGTAGACATTACTAAGAAATATTTTTGGCCTCTTCAGCTATGTCATGGAAAGGCGTGTTTGTGCGACTTTTGTTCAGCTTGAAACGCACCACAAAAATAAATACTGTCCCGTGTGTGCAATTAAAAGATACAGAAGTAGAAAACTTGGCTGCAGCCCCAGACGTAGTATTCTTACAAAGGAATACAGAAGCTATTTGACTGAGTATATTTGCATTATATCAAAGCATAATTTTTGCGTACCGGATCTTCGGTGCAAATGAAGGCTGTCCGAATTATTTCACAAGCTTTTTTGCTTAGTACAAACCAATACCTCGAAACATAAACATTCTATCCTCAATATGCAGCGCACGTGTCTTATCATTTGAACCATGCCCATATACCTTCACGAAATTCCAGAAATACTAAAGGTCCTCATATCCTTTTACCACGACGTACGCAGAGGAGTATTGGAAATTATGCGAAAAGACACCGGGACGTGTTAATGTAGTTTGTCGTGTAAAAATAGAGAACGATTCCAATCACAGACCACACCCTTTTTGAGTTATGCCCACAAAGTGTTGCAAGAAGACATTGTTTTCGGCTACAATCACCAAAGTTGCTATGGCATTCTGCTGTTCTGTTCTTAACTAATTCTACTGCTGAATCAGATCGCAGCACCTTGATATAATTACTGGTACAATTCTTCAGCAATTCTGTGAGAATATTTTCCTACCCTAAATATAACGTGTCTGAACAATTGAAGAAACATGAGAAAAGACCGTGAGGGTTTGCAGAAATCTTCCCTTATTAGAATCTTTTATGACCCATATCGGTACAGTGGTATTGTCATGATCACGCCAGCGTCCACTGACACCATTTATGACTTTACTGCCTGTAAATAAAATACAAAAGTGTCGTTCCTTGTGCGTGAGTAGCACAATCGCAGCTGATCGTTTCATATGGGCCCACTAAGCCACACCTTGCCTTTTCTGCCATGGTGCCACAAGAGATGTCAATTTCACCCTTGAATTTCTCCCTTTCAGTTTCCCAGAAAGCATAGGGACGTACACAAGACGAACAGGCGAAACTTTGAAGTAGTCCTGAGATTTGAGTAAAATTTCATAGGCAATGTTGTTATCCTTTATTTGTTTACGTATTTATTACACCTCATTGGTGATAATAATGACGTACTACATAATAGTTCAGTTCTTCTACCTAATAAGTCATGTCTGAGATGACTGTCTTGAAAATTAACCAGGTGTAAGCACTGCATGACGTTGGCTGGAAGGCCATTCATTAAAAAAAATTGTGTGCAGAATAAAGAAAATGCAGCTGTTCAATCACACAGTCGCCATCAAAAGTTTACGCGGCCGAGGTTCTGCGAATACGTTCATTTTCAACGCAGCTACGCAAGCAGCCAGTAAAACTATGCAAAACTTTTGTTTACTCTAGACCAGTATACGCTGTAAATCCGAATACCACGATGCGTGCCGAAAGCGTAGAAATATAAATATTTTTTCACCTTCCGGGGTACGAAAGCTTTGACGCTGACTATACGTTCTGAAGGCGAGGTTGCTTTTTAGCCTATTCGTGATGACAAGCGCCGAGCTCTTGATGATGGAATATTGGAGCGTAGAATTGTAGAACTTGTGCAAGCTCAGACTACTTCACGACGCAAACCTAGCGATAGAAGCTCAGGAAGAGGAATAAACATTTATTGTAGAACCAGCACTTTATGATGTAGAAGCAGCACTTTATTCGATCATAATTAAGTTAAACATATAAAACGAGCGGAGTAATTTTGAATTCTAATGAGGTAATAAATACAATGGAATTTCACACATTGGATGTGTACTCAAATTTTGTTCCTATTAGTGTTTTCTATAGTAGTAACATGAGAGAGGATGATGGCATTATAAGTGTACAGGAGCCAATAACTCAACGTTCGATCCGCATTGTTACTAATGTCGATATGCCAGGTAAGATTAGCGGTAATAGGGTGACCAGGTAAGATTAGCGGTACTATGAACACGTCAATACTTTTATGAATATACAGGCTGTAACTCCGTGTTGTTAAGTAAGTAATACCCGTGTCACACGGGCGTTTGGAAGGCCTTCCAACAGTCAGTTGACTCAAAGGTCAAGTTCGAGCTGCTACAAGTGCGGTTTCGAAGGCCGCCGAGTCAATAGTCTATCGAGTCAACGGTGCACCCTACAACTCTATCAAAATCTCGATGGCCTTTGAGCAACGGAAGCGGAAACAGCGCGAACATGCCGTCTCGTTCACAGTGTGCTCGTACTCACGGTTAGAGAGAACAAATCAAACCAAAATGCTCTAAAAATACTATACATGAGTGTTCTTAATTATACAATAAAGTATTTTTGCCACTTGATATGTGCGAACTGCACATACTCTCGACAACAGCGACGAGCTTGTGTTCATTCCTTCCTCCATGTTGTCTAGTACACTCTCCCTCTACCCCATGTGTTGCCGGATGCCGTCATATCGCCGCCATTTCACAACATAAAAGAAATTATAGTGTTTTTAAGTGGTTTTATTGTTCTTTAACTTTTGGTGACATGACAACGAAAATAAAGATCCGCAGCGCCACACAATTGTGCGAGAAACGTCTGAACCACTCAACGGCCTTTCAAAAGTGCCGTGTAGCAGCGCGACAACTCCTTTGAGTCGATAGAGTTGTGGCGTATCGAAGGCCGTCGACTGGAAGGCCTTCCAAATGTACCTGTGTGCCACAGGTATAAGTCGAAGAGCTGTTTTGAATGGGAGTTGCTCAGATGATGTTGCTGGTATGTCTGGTGTGCCGCAAGGATCCGTGTTGGGGCCGATTCCTTTCCATTTTTAATGCGAAAGCATTATATGCCCCATTACGCGAAAACCCGTAGTAGTAGTCGGCGGCGTGACCGAATGACGCTACCAAAAATGGCCGACGGCAAAGAGTAAAAACGCGTAAAAAATGCTCGAATTGATGACAAATTTAGCAGGCAGGTTCATGTAAACAAAAAAAAAACTAATCCCTTTAAAAAGAAAAAAATAGGTAAATTTTCATCTGGGCGGGAATCGAAACCGGGCCTGCGGGGGGCGGAGGAGACCCGACTTTGTCCCCTACGACCGGATAAACTCATCCTAGCCAACTCATCCTAGCTCGACTCGCAACTCCCGCCCCACCACTACTGCGAATTCCGCCGCTGCCGAGAAGTGTATGGAGCCATCTACGCCTCAATCTCTGGCGAGGCACCGGCCCCGGCCGCCCCAACTCTCTGCCCTACGCCACCCCAAGCTATCCATCAACGATCATAAAATCATCCTCCGTCCCCGTGGCGGCTTCAACCTTTGGACCGTGAACGGCGTTGCGCTTCGCGATGGGATTCTTCAAGCAGCCCGCCTCGGACACCAAGAGGCCAAGCCAGTCACCGTAATCATCAACACCCTCCAACACGTCGTCCTCATCAACACTCCCGACCCGCAACGCCGATACCACTACCTCGCCATCAAGTCCGTACTCATCAAAGACACCGCCTATGACTACTCCTACCAAGCGGCCCCGGAAGACAGCGCCCGCAGTGTGGTCCACGGGGTCCCTCTCGCCCACTCTTACGAAGACATTCAGGATCGTCTCAATCGCGAGCAGAACCCTCCCATCCTCGACTTTAGACGCATGGGCTCCACGGAGTCCATCATCATCCTTTTCGAACAAGACTGGGTGCCCAAGCACATCTACTACTCCTCCGTACTATATAGGTGCTACATCTTCAAAAAGAATATCGAGCACTGCCTTCACTGCGGCGCACTCGGCCACCACGCGGGTGTATGCCCGGCTCCCAAGCAACGCCGCTGCCCCGGCTGGGACCAAGTAGACCCTCCCCCCCCCCCCCCCCCCCCGAGGACCACGCCAGCACGCCGCTCTGCACGATATGCAGCAAAGCACACCTAACGGCGGGCAGGACCTGCAAGGCCCGCTACCGCACCCCATACCTCGTCAAGAAGAGGTACTGGGATGCAAGGCGGGCCGCCGAGGCAACCGCCCCCGCCCCCCCCCCCCCCCCCCGAGGACCACGCCAGCACGCCGCTCTGCACGATATGCAGCAAAGCACACCTAACGGCGGGCAGGACCTGCAAGGCCCGCTACCGCACCCCATACCTCAAGAAGAGGTACTGGGATGCAAGGCGGGCCGCCGAGGCAACCGCCAACGAGGCTTTCGCCAATCAAGCTCCACCCCAACATCGCAGCCGCTCGATCACTCGCAAGCCTCAGGCCCTGCAGCTCACCCTGGAGTCCCTCCCGGTGCTGCAGCCTGCCGCACTGAAACAGCCCTCCAACCGTACCAAGCCCATGGCCTGATCCCACGACTGGACCGAACTCAGGCAACCCCCACTTCCAGTTCCCCCAAAACCACCTGCACAGGTGGTTTTGGGACTCCGCCAACCCAGGACTCCGCCAAACCCCTCTATAAGGAAATGTTGCATGTCCGCGCACAGCTCGCCTCCCTCCACACCCCCAACCAACGCCTTATGTCGCAGCTGCATGCCTTCCTGCAGGTCCACACCCCTACCCCGGCGACAATGATCTCAGCCGCTCATAAACTCCTTCCCCTACCACCTTCTCCTCCTACTCGCGAACAGCCAGCCAAGAGGAGGGCTGCAACTCCCACTACCTCCTCGGCCACACCAACATCGGCCGCGGCAACCCCCCCCCCCCAATTCGAACAACTCGTGGAGGCCAAAATTCAGGCCGTGGTGCAGACGGCCATCCAAGCCTTCACCCAACAAGTCTCCAACCTTACTAGCCATCTAGACGAATTTGCTCGCCAAATTGACGAGCGATTTAAGGAGCAAGAGGCCCTCCACGCGACAGCCTGTGCTGCCGCGCGGCCTAAAAAGAAGGCCAAGCTCCACACCCTCTCCACTCCTGCGATGCAAACTACACCCTCAGTAATGGCTATACCTCGCAATAGCCTCACCATCTGGCACTGGAACTGTCGATGCTTTGGCTCCAAGCGGGGGCTGGTTCACCAGTTCCTAGCTCGGGCAGACGGCCCCGACGTGCTCGTGCTGCAAGAGCCCTCCCATCCCCTCACCCTACCAAGCTACGTGTCCATCATCCCCATTTCTCCTACGTCCCCTCGGGTCGCTTTCCTCGTACGCCGTGCGCTCACTACCACCTCCCACCCGCTAGACGTCCCCGAAATAGATCATCTCTGCATCGAACTCGTGCTGCAGTGCACTCGCAATACCCTCTTCATCCGGAACATATTGACCCTTTTCGCAGAGCAGTTTAGTTTAGAGAAACGAGATGGCACTCACGATGGCGTGCCATACGTCTCCTCAGCGACCGCGCATGAATACGAAACTATTACCGCTTCTACCTTGCTTCTGTGCGATCAGCTGTCGGAAATGCAGCTGAGTTTTCGCTAACACACTGTGCTCCAATCATGCTAGATTGAATAATGTGGATTGAAGACGTGTGCAGTAGCTGGCTGCAAAAATAGTGACTGGCATGTTGAGGAATGGAATGAGTCTGTGTGGCCAAGTTCGCGAACCGCTGCTGCAAGTGTCTGAACGTGTTACCGCCACTTCGATATGTACGGCTTTCCTCGGGGATACAGAAATTTGCTCATCCGCCAGCATTGTATCGCTAACATTCAAAGAAAAGGCTTCATCCCCAGAACGTCGGCAAGAGTGAGTACCACTGGTTAAACAATGACAATGGAAATAGCGCCGCTTCATTTCATAGTAAGTTTCGTGCACGTTATCTATACACATCTGACCCAAATGGCAGGAAAACTTACGCCCTCTCTATCGCCGACGTATCAAGAATAAGTGAATGGGCGCACACTTGAATATATGCGCACTGTATACGCACAATAAATGACGGACTACACCGATGGCGCACGAATGGTCGAAGCTGAATGTTTCGTGACGATCAGTAAGAGTAAGCATGTTATTAGCTGTAATATATATTTTCTACAAGGTATTACAATGTACAAAACAGCTACGTTTCAAGGTTTTGCGCAGCAAAAACAAATCTATCGGAACTGAGCACACCCGCGAGCGATTAGGCAGAAAATAATCAGATAGTGGCCCCACGGAACTTCACTGAGTCAGAAACTGACAAGCCATTGCTTCAAAATAGTTGCCGAATAAAGAACAAAGAGCAAAACACACTAATCCTGACTGAATTCATGAGCGGAATGTTTGGATAGCTTGGAATACATATTTAGCCCCGCTTTTACAACAAACACCATATACGCTGCTTGCGCCGTTTGGACATATCTTGATCAGCTGTGAAAGCGCTTTTGCATGTTCTCTGAAGCTGTGATCAAAGCTTCGTGTCGTCCACCTTCGTGTCGTCCACCTGGCCATACACGCAGGGTATGGCCCGCAGCTCAGCAGGCCGGCTTCTCTCTTCTCACAAATCCCACCACCCCTACTCGCACCGCAAACAGTGCCTGCGCAGACACAACTCCCGACCTCACATATACCCACCGCCTTCCTCACGCTGGTGGTGTAACACCCGGTAGAATCTGAGTAGTGATCACTACATTTTTGAGATTCTCCTACAAACAGGCCCCGCATGCAGACCCGCTCGTGGTGCTGCCATCACGAAGTGGCACTCGCTCCACACTTTCCGAGCAGCCCGAACTCTACACACCATTTCAGACATAGCTACTTGGTGCGACCAGCTCTAGTGCGACGTCCGCGCCGTGACTCGCCCCCTCCCAGAGGACTGCCCTGCGGACACGATGGATTCCCATCTCCTGCACCTCTGGAAAGCCAAGGCGGGACTCGAGCGGAGGTGGCAGTGCCAGCGCTGGAATACAACACTCAGAGGCCGGTAGACCCAGCTCAACAAGGAGATTGAGACGCATGCTGCGACTCTCTCTCGCCAAAATTCGGAATCCCTCTTTAACAGGCTGGAGCACAGCATGAGCCTGCCCCAGACATGGAACCTATTCCGCCATCTCATTTATTCGACTCAGTCCAAGACACACCAGAAACAGATCATGACGAAGCTCATACACGCATCCGAAGCCTCCCCGCAGGAACTCCTCCAGACGCTTCGTGGTCTACACTTCCCCGCATATCCCCCCGGAGACCACCCCGACTATACAGGCTCCCCCAACGACCTCCTCGACAAACCGATCACAGAGGTAAAAGTCAGGGCAGAACTTCAGCGCCTGAATACGTCCTCAGCTCCCGGTCCCGACGGAGTGCACAACAAGGCACTACGCAACCTCGATTCCCCCTCCATCACAGCCCTAACCGACTACTTCAATGAATGCTGGATGCGCGGCGCCCTCCCAACCCCAAGTAAAGGACGCTAAGGTAGTTTTCATTCCCAAATCAGGCAAACCACTTCTACCCGCTAATCTCCGTCCCATATCCCTTACGTCTTGTGTGGGCAAGCTTAAGGAGCACGTTCTCCAGACCCGGCTGAGCCGGTATCTGGAGAACACTAACCTCTTTCATTCGTGCATGTTTGGTTTCCGCCCGGGCATGTCTACCCACGACGTCTTTCTACAACTCAAACACCACATCCTCGACTCCCCCACGGGTGACACCGAGGCTATCCACGCTGTCAACCTAACAAAAGCTTGCGACAATGTTACCCACGCAGCCGTCCTAGAAGGCCTCCACGCCCTAGGCGTAGGCCAGCGGATGTACAGCTACATCCGCGACTTCATTTCCCAACGCACAGCCACACTCACCCTGGGGGATCACCGTCTTTCCCGGATCACTGGGAGCGCAGGGGACGCCTCAGGGTGCTGTGCTGTCTCCCATCCTCTTCAACATAGCCATTCTCCAACTCCCCAACCAACTCTCCCAAGTCTCCGACATACATTTCAGCTTCTATGCCGATGACATCACTGCCTGGGCCTACTGAGGCAGTGATGCCGACATGGAGCACAACCTGCAGTCGGCCTTCAAAATCATTGACTCGTACGTCCACGTGCACGGCCTAGCCTGCTCCCCTTCCAAATCAGAACGTTTCTTCTACCACCCCAGGCCGCACGACCCCGTCAGCCGTCCCATCTCACTCATGCTAGGGAACCATCCCATTCCCCTAGGCCCGGATTCAGAAATGATCCTAACTTTAGACCGTTTCCCTACCTTACGCAAGGAGTCCTTCATGCTACCTAAACGTTAGGCGCCCTCAGAAGGCCATCGCGAATTCTAAAAGCTTCCTTTTACCTTCCCTGCGGAAGGAGCGCCTCACTAAAGTCCCCAGATATTTTTTTTTGCTTAAAATCTAGGGACTTTACGCCTCACCAAAGGAAGTGGAACGTTACAGGCTTCTGGTTTTGAGATTACTTACGAAAATATGCAAAATATTTCTAATGAATTGCCAAAGTAAACTTCCGGCGCTGTTAGAATTGCATTTCTACTTCTATATAAGGGCATAAATACCATTTCTTTCGTCAATGACGTAAAAATTGCTCAAAAATGATGCACATGGCAGGAAAGCAAGCTCAGCCTAGCAACTTTGGCAGCATCTGACAGTTCGGTTGGTCAGGCGTCGCTTTCCTTTTCTTTTTGGCCTGCGTTTTGTTTCGTGCGTGTGTGTGTATTTGCCATGCCGGGCAAAACTTATTTCACGGAGGAAGAAAAATTGGCTGTGGCTTAACTCAGTTATGCCTGGGTGTGCGTAGCTAGAGGTACGGTTAATCTTATCGTTTAGCTTGGTTCTCTCTACAGTTACGTCTTTTTCATTTAGCTGTGGCTTAACTCAGTTATGCCTGGGTGTGCGTTACGTCTTTTTCATTTAGCTTCGTACGTCTGAATGTTTAGGTTTGGTTGTTACCTCTCGTTAAGTTATGGTTATATTAAAGACTAGACATTATTAAACGGTAACGTATTTATTGTGAAAGTCTTCATCTTGTTGTTTCTCAATTGCCACAAAGACGGCCCGATGGTCGGTGAGGCGGGAGGATGAGGGGTTGTCGTCCAGTGCCTTGAACACGTTTCGGGTGCTATCCTCATCTGAATCCACTCGCCTGGCCACTTCGTGCTTACGACGCTTCTCGAGGCGTGCGGCTCCTTCTTCCTCCGTCTCTTCTGCTTCGTCTACACCGGGGCTTTTAATGGGTATATAAGTACAATCTATGCACCCAGTAACCCCGGGGAATCCTCCAATGGCATAGAACCTAGTCATGACTGACCTCGCTTCACTGGCGTTTGGCAGCCGAACGTACTTGGGATACAGACGTAGGCATATCAGCTGTGTCTTATCTCAAATGCTTCGGCATATAGAGGGTTGGGATACACACACAAGGTCCCCTACAACAGTTTGCATGGCACCCGTTCCGTAAAAAACGCAGTGCGATGAGGACCTTCAACAGAGTAGGTAGCGGCGCTCCTCTGTTGTCAGTGTTACAAAGCAGTTGCAGCTCTGTCAGTATGGCTGCAACAGCTCGCTTGGAAAAACGATACCGGGCTAGAAACTCCACTTCGTTGTAGTGTTCCAGCGGATAATGCCTGTCAATCACATGCCAGACTGGAGTCGACGGCGGAGGCTTGTACACAGTCCCGTAAAGAAGTTCACTTGCACGCCGAAGAAACCTTGCATAGAGTTCGAAGCTATCGTCTTCGGATAAAGATCGCAAGGCCGTCATTCTCGCCGCTCGCTTTTCACAGAAATTTTGCCCGCGTTCGCTCAAAATGCGTGCGGCGTTGGTGACTGTTGCCGGAGCCTCTGATATAAATAAGCACTGGGTGCCGCAGCTAAACGTCGCCTCCCTTCCCCCCCCCCTCCCCCATGGCCTGTCGCGCGTCGGAAGGCACGTTTGCTGTACATATATGGTGATTGTAGAGGAGGAAAGAGACGCCTACTTCTGCAGCCCTTAACGCGCAGAACAGCGCAGAACGCGCGTTTGTTTTCCGCCGTGCGTTCACTCCCCGTGAAAGCGCGCGTCCCTCGCGCCCTTTCACTCGCACATACAGCGTTCGGCCCGCGGCGACGATTTCATCTCCATTGACGTCATACGGAACCTCACGGCGACGGCGACGGCGACGCCGACGGCAGAAATCTGCTTTTGAGTGTCCATATAATTGCTATCGCAATAAAACGGAATCACAAAAGAAATGGCACAAAGCGCAGTCTGCGGAGCCAAACTGGACGTCAATACACGGCGGCTGGCTGCCGCGGCGTTGGCTGCGCACGGCACCTATCCAAGCCGAGCGTACCGCGTGCAAAGTCCTGCGGAGAAGCATACGTTCAGGTAGAGGAGCGCGGTTAGGAAGCATGAAGGTAGCATGCCGGCTTCCTAAGCGTGAGGAAGCACCAAGGAGGCCCTAACTTAGTGCCCCTTAGTAAGGGACGTTCCAGAATTGACGCCAGGTCGCCTTACAGCGTGTAAGACGTCCTTAGTAAGGAAAGGAGCGTTTCAGAATCCGGGCCCTAGTCTCTAAGATTCGCATCCTGGGCCTCGCCCTTCACTTCCACGGCGCGCACGGCGACACCACCCAAGCTCTCCGGACACAAACCCAACAAGCCACCCGTCTCATTCGGCGCGTGGCACATCTACACGCGGGTTTACGAGAGCGGAAGAAACACTCTCCGCCTGACCCAAGCCTACATCACGTGCCGCACGGCGTACGCATTTCCATACCTTCCCCTAAAGCAGAAGGAGCGGGATCACATCAACGCGCGCCTCAGGAGCTGCACGAAGGTCGCCCTCTGCCTATCCCCCAGCACCTCCACTGCCCGGCTGCTGAACATCGGTACCCACAATACGTTTGAGGAGCTGGCAGAAGCAACCCTAACAGCACAGCTTACTCGCTTGTCGGGTACAGCGACAGGCCGCACTCTACTCTGTCAGCTAGGCATTGCCCTGATCACCCATTCTATTGAGGCGGGGCAGCCCTGCCTCCAGACCTATATTCCCATCTTGTTCCTCCCATCCCGAAGAATATGCACCTCGAGCACGACGGGAAACGCAGGGCAGCCCGCGCCCGAGCCCTATACAAGCAGTACGGCGACAGTTCTGAGGTAGCCTACGTAGACGTGGCAACGTATTCGTCGGGCTCCTGCATGGTCCTCGCCGTCGCTAACAATCAGGCCCGATTACTCGCACCAGGCTCATCATCACAGACTCATCCGAAACTGCAGAGGAGGCAGCCATTGCGCTCGCTCTCATCTCCACCTCTTCCACTAAAATTCTTTCCGACTCAAAGACCGCCCTATCAAATTTCGGCAAAGGCCTGTTATCCGGTACCACGGCCCGGCTTCTACGCTTCTGGCACCCCACCAAACCCGTAACCCTTATCAGGACCCCCGCACACGCAGGCTCCCCTAGTAACGAGAAGGTCCACTCCCTCGCCCGAGGTTTTACTTTCCGGGCCGGAGTCAGACCCCCTCCGCCAGCCCTGGAGCGTCTGCTTACCTTCAGAGACATCCTTACCCATTACCGAGATACCCGGAGTCTTTACGCACCGCCGGCTCTCTCCCTAATCCTAACCCAAGCCTGCCACTGGCGCCGACTCCAGACCCGTACTGCTCCCTACCCTATTCTCCTTCATGCCCGATACCCCGATCAGTTCTTGTCCTCCTGTAAGCTCTGCGGGAAACCAGGAGACTTTCTTCATGTCCTCCTCACATGCCCTACGTTTCCGCACGCTCCATCCGAAACCACGGCAGAGTCATACTGGGAGGCTCTCCTGGCCAGCTCCCATGCTATAGGCAAGCGCCTGATTATCTCCGCAGCTATGAAGCGGATAGCCCTTCAAGGGCTCTCCTTTGCTCTATAAAGGCGGCCCCCTAAGGGCTGCATCATGCGATGTAAGGGTGCTTTTCCCCCTTCCTTCAATCATTTGGCAATGAATGTTTTCACCACCACCACCCTCCGGGGCGCGAGACGAGTGTGCTCCCCCGACGTCACAGCGGCTCCACGGTTGTGATTAACTAAAGGCGCGCCTAGTACGCGCGTCATTGCGCACGTCACATCGAAGCCATCTGGCTGACTAAACGTGTGGCCTAGTGCGTGCGTCGTTAGGCACATGACGGCACAGCCAATGGGTAGGGGGTGGCGCCACGTCATGAGCGTATAAAATGACTAAATGAAATAAAATGTCATCATCATTAGCCTATATTTATGTGCACTGCAGGACGAAGGCCTCTTCCTGCGATCTCCAATTACCCCTGTCTTGCGCTAACTGATTCCAACTTGTGCCTGCGACTTTTCTAACTTCATCACTCCACCTAGTTTTCTGCCGTCCTCGACTGCACTTCCCTGCTCTTGGTATCCATTCTGTAACCCTAATGGTCCACCCGGTTATCCACCTTACGCATTACATGGCCTGCCCAGCTCGACTTTTTCTGCTTAATGTCAACAAGAATATCGGCTATCTCCGTTTGTTCTCTGATCCACACCGCTCTCTTTCTGTCTCTTGACATTAGGCCTAACATTTTATTGCGATAGCAATTATATGGACACTCAAAAAGGATTTCTGCCGTCGGCGTCGCCGTGAGGTTGCATATGACGTCAACAGCGATGAAATCGACGCCGCGCGCCGGACGCTGTATGTGCGAGTGAAAGGGAGCGAGGGACGCGCGCTTTCACGGGGAGCGAACGCACGGCGCAGAACAAACGCGCGTTCTGCGCCGTGCTCCCTGAAGGGCTGCAGAATTAAGCGTTTCTTATATGGACACTTCAACCGGATTTCTGCCGTCGCCGTCGCCGTCAGGTTCCCTATAGATAAAATCTTCGCCGCGCGCCGTATGCCCGAGCGGAAGCGTGCAGGGACGCGCTCTATCACGGAGAGCGAACGCACTCAATCTCCCACGCGCAAGCAAGGAAGCGGGTAACCAGCGCCGGAGGGAGCTGGGGGGGGGGGGGGGCGCACTTCTACTCTGCCAGCAACCGCGCTCGTCGCTCGCTCGCACCGTCGCTTATGTCCACACGGCTCTGACCTTTATGCGCCGTGCATTCGCCGCTCAGTTTCCGTTGAAGCGATAGACCGCACGTACCTTCGCCCGCTGCTTGCTGCCAGCGTTTTGACAGTCGTTGTCTGCAGTCATTCAGTGTGATCTATTCATGTTTGTTTGTGCGCGCTCACACCACGCTTGTTCAGTCAGTTAGTAATAGTCAGGCCACATTTTCCAACGCACGCTACACATGCAATGCTGCCCGGATCGGCAGTGCAGCGCTACAGGTGTGTCCCTTCGCACGCGCTGCCCACGGGAAGCGCTTCTCATCAACACCACCGTTTCACACGCGCCTTCTCGTGGTCATCGAGTCTCTCTTCATGTCGGTCTACTAACGGCGCAGCACACCTGCTTACTTAATCAGCTCATGTTTACTACAATTCATATTGCTACCAAAGCCGCTCACCTTACTTCGTATGGCATTGCTGTGTTGCTATCGCATTCATTGCTTCGCCCTTAGGGCGAAACTGTGACATTTCTTTCCTCCTTTACAATCACCATATATATAGAGCAAACACGACTACTTCCGTCGCGCGAAAGGCCGTGGGGGGGACGCGAGGGAGGGAGGGATTTAGGGGAGGCAATGTTTAGCTGCGGCACCAAATGTGTATTTATATAAAAACGTTGCGAGGCGAAAAGGTGCTAGACTTCCGACGCTGCTCGACGAGTTTTCCGTTATGATCTTGTCGAAAACCTCCGAGTCGCCCCCAGAGGCCCTGGCAACAGTCACCAACGCCGCGCGTGTTCGGTGCGAACGCAGGCAAAACGGCGACGGCGTCGACAACAGTTCTGCGCGTTGCGGGTGCTGCTGCATGTCCAAGTTTATACAGCTGATAAAACTACTATCGTTACTCCGTAAAGCTCTCTACTAAGTTGCTATCGCCATTGATGTTTCGCCTTTCGGGTGAAACTGCGACATTTTTTTTTTTCGTTCCATCGCTCTTTGTGCGGTTCTTAACTTGTTCTCGAGCTTTGTTAAACCTTCAAGTTTCTGCCTCATTTGTTAGCGCCGGTAGAATGCAATGATTATAAAATTTTACAGCGTAAGCTGTTATGGGCTCATTCTAATAGCCGTTTCGGTTCGCGTTGTTGTCCGCCGCCACCACCGCCGCGTAACCGCTATCGCCCGAAATGCGAAAAAAAAGTACCCGGTCTCCGCGGGATCGAATCCAGGCCCGCGGCGTGGGAGTCGGATACTTTACCACTGAGCCACGCAAGCGCTTCTATCAGCATCACAAAAAGGCCCTAAAAAAGGGCCCTAGGCTGGCGCGCAGGCGCAGACGACCCGAGCCTCCGCCAGTATGGTGGCGCCATCTAGTTGAGGCGCTTGCAAAATCCGACGAGATGCGATTCAGACGAGGCGCGCAATAAACGCGATTCCGATGTGAGATCTGCGCAACATATTGTCGGTACCCCTTCGGTACACGTTATGGCGTCTCCTCGCAAGATACGAACCGCTGCTGAAGAAACGAATCGTAGAGCTACGTGCGCGGCTACAAGCAAGCATCATCGGGCTCCGCAGACTGCAGTGCAGAGAGCATTAAAAAACGCAGCTCGCCGTCGACGCCAGGCGGACAGTTGAGATCGGTCTCGTCAAAACGAGGCAAAGAGACTTTGCTGCGAAGACCCTGTTGTGCGTGGTGCCGAAATTGCCACTCTTAAGCTGCTCCACCATCTTACGCTGTGACTGCGCAGCGTGTGCCGCGCAGGCCTGTAACTTTTCTTCTCAACGACAGTCGTAATCTCCCAGTCAGGATTTGGGAATGCCTACCGTATGCACTCCAGCCCAATTTTATTCTTCTATAAATTTCTTTCTCGTGATCAGGGTCCCTTGTGAGTAATCGACCTAGATAAAGGAAGGAAGGAAAATAAGAGGTGAAAGACAGAGAGGTTAACCAGGTTAAGAGTCCGGTTGGCTACTCTACACAGGGGGATGGGGAAAGGGCAGAAAAGATTAGAAAACAAGAGAAGATTAAAAAGAAGAACGTACTCGTTTAGAGACTCTAGAGGCTGACTGGCGATCCTGAATTCTTTTCCCTTGCCAGTCTATTGGACATTATTTTTGTCTTCTGCATATTAATCTTCCACCCCACTCTTACACTTTCTCGGTTAAGGTCCTCAATCATTTGTTGTAGTTCGTACCCATTGTTGCTGAATAGGACAATGTTATCTGCAAACCGAAGGTTGCTGAGATATTCGCCGTTGATTCTCCCTCCTAAGCCTTCCCAGTCTAAGAGCTTGAATACATCTTCTAAGCATGCAGTTAATGGTATTGGAGCGATTGTGTCTCCTTGCCTGACCCCTTGTATTTATGTCCAATTGAACGCCGCGGAGCGCTCCTTCGAGTTATGAACTCGTGGCCGAGCGAGTGCGTTCAGACGTTTAACGCGTTTTCATTTGGCTTCACCGGGGCGCCGTTAGAACGCAGGGGAGAAATTGCACGGAGGCGGAACGTGCGTAAAAAAAGTTGTCGCAGTTTCACCTGAAAGGCGAAGCATCAATTGCGATAGCAAATTTGTAGCGAGCTATACGGAGTAATGATATTAGCTTTATCAGCTGTATTGACCCTTTTCGCGGCGCTCCCGTGGGCGCTGCCATGTTTGATCTCGTGGTGACGCGTCCATGGCTTGCCTCAGCTGCCGCCGCTGCCTCCGTGTTTACAATGCAAGCGCGTGACGCCGGTGCGGCGCAGCAAACCTCTAATTGACGCATATCGTAGACGGTGACTGTGTGGACGACACGAAGCTTTGGCCACAGCTTTAGAGGACATGTAAGTGCTTTCAGAGCTCATTACACCTTGTCCAAACGGCGTGAGCAGCGTATACGCTGCTTGTACTAAAAGCGGGGCTAGAAATGTATTCCAAGCTGTCCAAACTTTCCGCTTATAAATTAAATCGGGATCAGTGTGCTCTGCGTTCTTTATTTGGCAAACATTTTGAACCAGTGGCTTGTCATATTTCTGACTCAGTAAACTTCCTCGGTGCGGCCACTATCTGATTGTTTATTTTCAGCATAATCACTCGCGGGTATGCTCTGCTGCGATAAATGTGTTCTTGCTGCGCACAAAGCTTGGAATTTAAATGTTCTGTACTTTGTGGTAGCCCGTAGCAAAGACGTATTATCGCTAGTCCCTCGCTTACTCTGTGGACCGTCACGAAACATTCAGCTTCCAGCATTCGTGTCTTGTCGGTGTAGTCGCCGTCATTCATGCTCCGGCACATTGATTCAAGTGTGCGCCTATTCACTCACACGTTGGCGATAGGGTGGGCGTAAGTTTTCGTACGAGTAAGGGTGGATGTGTGTAGATAACGTGCGGGAAACTTACAATCCCAGTAAGTGGCACTACTTCATTTTGTAACGAGCGGTACTCACTCCCAAGTGCCGATGTTCCGAAATTGAAGTCCTTTCTTTGGAGGTTAGCTATACAGCGCAGGTGGATGAATTATATTTCTTTATCCTTGAGGAAAGCCGTGCATCGCGAAGGGCGCCAACACAGGCAGTCCTTATGCAGCAGCTGCGACACAGGTTGATTCCATTCATTAATATGTGAATCACTATTTTTGCAGCGAACTACCGCACACGTCTTCCCTTTATCGTTACACATTTTGCAGTATGAATTGGGCACAGTGCATTAGCGCACACCCAGTTGCATTTTCGGCAGCTGATCGCACAGTAGCAGGGTAGACGCCGTAATGGTTTCGTATTCGTGCGCATTCGCTGAGGCAACGTATGGCGCGCCGCGGAAAGCGCCATCTCGTTCCTCTAGAGCAAAATGCTCCGCGAAAAGGGTCAATAAACTTGGACATGCAGCAGCACCGGCAACACGCAGAACTGTTGTCGACGCCATCGGCGTTTTGCCCGCGTTCGCTCAAAATACGTGCGGCGTTGGTGACTGTTGCCGGAGCCTCTGATATAAATAGGCACTTGGTGCCGCAGCTAAACGTCGCCTCCCTCCCCCCCCCCTCCCCCATGGCTTCTCGCGCGTCGGAAGAAGGCACGTTTGCTCTACATATATGGTGATTGTAAAGGAGGAAAGAGACGCCTACTTCTGCAGCCCTTAAGGGAGCACGGCGCAGAACGGGCGTTTGTTCTCCACTGCGCGTTCACTCCCCGTGAAAGCGCGCGCCCCTCGCGCCCTTTCACTCGCACATACAGCGTTCGGCACGCGGCGACGATTTCATCTCCATTGACGTCATACGGAAGCTCACGGCGACGGCGACGACGACGGCAGAAATCTGCTTTTGAGTTCCCATATAATTGCTATCGCAATAAAACATTTCCCCAAAGCAGTGTTGTACACGTTCCTCTAAAACAGAAACTAAAGCTCGTTCCTCGTTCCTTCGCAATCTTGGAACGAGTTCAAATTACAAGTTACTTTAATGCGAATGGAACGCGTTCTAGTTACATTTCTAACATTGGAACGTGTCGTTACATTAACGTTACATTTGATTTTATTGCGATAGCAATTATATGGACACTTCAACCGGATTTCTGCCATCGGCGTCGCCGTCGTCGTCGCCGTCGCCGTGAGGTTCCCTATAGATAAAATCTTCGCCGCGCGCCGTATGCCCGAGCGGAAGCGTGCGGGGACGCGCGCTATCACGGAGAGCGAACGCACTCAATCTCCCACGCGCAAGCAAGGAAGCAGGAAGCCAGCGCCGGAGGGAGCAAGGGGGGGGGGGGGGCGCACTTCACTGCCAACAACCGCGCTCGTCGCTCGCTCGCACCGTCTCTTATCTCCACACGGCTCTGATCTTTATGCGCCGTGCATTCGCCGCTCAGTTTCCGTTGAAGCGATAGACCGCATGTACCTTCGCCCGCTGCGGGGTATGCTTGCTGCCAGCGTTTTGTCAGTCGTTGTCTGCTGTCATTCAGTGTGATCTCTTCGTGTTTGTGCGCGCTCACACCACGCTTGTTCATTCAGTTCGTAATAGTCGGGCCACATTTTCCAACGCACGCTACACATGCAATGCTGCCCGGATCGGCAGTGCAGCGCTACAGGTGTGTCCCTTCGCACGCGCTGCCCACTGGAAGCGCTTCTCATCAACACCACCGTTTCACACGCGCCTTCTCGTGGTCATCGAGTCTCTCTTCATGTCGGTCTACTTACGCCGCAGGACACCTGCTTACTTAATCAGCTCATGTTTACTACAATTCATATTGCTATGAAAGCCGCTCACCTTACTTCGTATGACATTGCTGTGTTGCTATCGCATTCATTGCTTCGCCCTTATTGCGAAACTGTGATATTTTTTTAATTAACATATGGTGTCGGATAATCCTGCGGCGAAATAAAGTGAGCAATTTAAATCTCACATCGAACTACACTGTAAAAAAAATTTCTTCAGTTTACGGTGAAAGTTGAAGGTAAAACGTTGCCGGACACTTTTCCGTAAATGAAAAACAGCGTTTCCGTCAAACGGATAGTCTGTAAAAATTTTTTCCGTTGAATGGAAAACGGAGAGTTCCGTCAAATGGAAAACGGTGATTTCCGTCGAATGGAAAACGGAGAGTTCCGTCGAATGGAAAACGGTGATTTCCGTCGAATGGAAAATGGTTATTTCCGTAGTTGTGATCACGGAATTGTCTGTATTTTGCAAATACAAAACGGTGAGCTCCGTAGAACGGAAATTCTGTAACTTGAGCACCGTACTTTCCCAATTAAAAACGGACAGACCGTACTCAGGAAAGGTATGCACATAAAACACACAAAAAGAACAGAAAGGAAGACAGAAACACCTTTATTTTTGTTCTTCTTGTGTCCATGTCT
Organism: Dermacentor silvarum; assembly: GCF_013339745.2. NCBI lineage: Eukaryota > Metazoa > Arthropoda > Arachnida > Ixodida > Ixodidae > Dermacentor > Dermacentor silvarum. Next base: position 172,637,383 of record NC_051158.1, read on the forward strand.
TCTATGCTTGTGTGCCTGTACCATGAATACGTACGAACTTGTTCAGCTTTATCTTGCTTCGTATCAACAGGTGCAAAATTTGTTTTGTAAATGATGATGCAGGTGTATATCTCCAGCAAATGAGAAAATTGTTTGTTTCATTGAAATAAGTTATACCAAGTTGTACATTACAACATGGCTAACTCACATCAGATATAGCTTGAAATGGGGCAGAAATCAATGCACATAAGTGGACATACACCACACTGAAAATGCTGTGTGTGCACGTTTCCTCCTTGTGTAACTTTCTTCTACACCGCTTCATCTTCGTGTCAGTGTTGCCATGTTGCATTTGAGTTCTGTACATGACGTGTACAAAGCATACATACAAATTCGTGCCCAAAAAGCAACAAGCCACCTGAATCTGAACGAAACTGCGTGTTTATTGTGCTTTACTGAAAAAAACTTGCAAGATAAGACACTAGAAATCGGCTGACTAGAAGGATTGGTTGAGAATCGGAATGACTGGTTGCTTGCAGATGCCTCCTGCCTTTGCCTGAAAAGGAAAAAAAAACAATCAATTAAGACTCTTTATTAGTAGTAAAATCTCGTTACAAGAGACACTCGGTTATGAGAGACATTTCAAAATGGTTTTGCTGGTTTTCCTATGTTTGCCATGTTAACAACATTGCATACAAGAGACATGGTTACAAGAGACACTCGGTTACTAAGGACAACTTTTTTTATGTCCCTAGAGCAAATTCTTCACTATTTATAAGACACAACCCAGACACGCTCACGTAATGTGGCTAACGTCGTACTAACCGGTATGCGCTGCAATTTTCACTCCCTTGGCTCTATTTTGTTTTGTTCCGCAGCCGGCTGTCATTCCTCACATGGTTGAGACTACCAATTTCACTGAATTTTCTGCCATTATGCTTCTATAATCGTCGCGCTCCCACACCGACTCTGTGACAGAGTACCATTGAGTTGGATTTCTGTCACAGCGTATACGGTGCTGGTCACTTTGTATGCCGGTAATCAAACTCCGGAGCCATAGCCATGTTTCCATGAGACAGCTCTGTTCGCATCAAAGATGAGTTTAAACACACTTTGGTGCTCATGTATAATAAAGTGGTCTAGTTCGACTCCTCAGTGTTTTTAGAATTTTGGTTACAAGAGACCTTGGTTACAAGAGACATGTTTCCCGAGTCCCTTGGGTGCCTCTTGTAACAAGGTTTACTGTACCACCATCATCACCGTTTTTAGTCAGATACATCAACAATAAATGATTTCCAAGTCACAAATGTAACTACCAGTGCTCTAAAAAAATGTCATACTCTGCCTTGTTAGTATATGTTCCTAGCCTTATAACATGAAAAACTTCAGATGAAATCTACCCAAGTTATTTGATGGCTCACTTGGAACAGGCAATGTGCACATTGACAGTCAGAGATTACATTTTCTGCATGTAGGTAGAGCTACCACGACCCCCACCATACTGCGGACCATGGCTTTCAACTTTCACTGCTCTAATAGAAAACCTTGCAGATTCCACTGTTTTCCCAAAACAATGAAGCACTCTTAAAACGAGCTCAAACCACTCATGTTGTACAATTCCGATGCAAAACAACCAAGCCAGAGGTACTGTCCAGATGACCAGCTTATAAATTAGCAACAATATGAAGAAAGCATGCCTTGCAATACAACATGTGTGCCTTTCAGCCTCTTTCAGATTTGGTTCGTTTTTGTCATGAAAGTATCAATGTGCAATATACTTTTTACTTAAGCAATGATAATTGAAAGTTATGGTCGTCAGTGCGTCAACATACTATCTCCACCCCCTTAAAAAGTTATAATTATAGACACACCACCCAAGGTCAATCCACATAAGTCGCTGTGTTCCCCCAAAAATTTGCCGTTTTGTCAGTCTGTGCTTTTCGAAGTAACCTGTAGCACTTTCGTGACGTAAATGAACCTGCAACAAGTACACATGGACCCCATATGTGGCAGCTACAGGCAGTACCGTTTATTCTGTCCATTCCTTGACTGGCAACCCCAGAACCAAACAAATAATGCAACATGTCGTTCCAGACAGCATTACTTGGGTGACGTGCTTAATTTGGGAATTCCGCCTCTCCTAAAGAAATTTTAAAGTAAAGCTCAAACTAAAGCAATGTCCAAATATGAGCGCTTCTCGTGGATTTTGAGAGTCAACGAGGGCAGAGCTATTTGCCCAAATGTCTGTGACTTCAATGGCAACAGGATGGCCAAATTCCGTGCTGTTAATAGATGCAGAGAAAAACACACTGAACTTAAAACATGTGCAATGATGTGTTTTCAAAGTTTTACTTTATATCGTAGCAGGGATACTCCGTGGTAATTAGTTGGAATTCATGCTATTTGCCTGCAGTCTGTGCCAAAATATTCTTAGAGCCATAGCCACAACACTTTTTCTTTGGGATTAATCAAAATACGGATTTGGCAGAATCCAGAAAAAAATGCTTCCAACTGAACAGGTGCTTCTATATTTTATTTTCAAAGGCAATTCTTTTTCTTGCGAAACTAACAATGAGGGTAGCTATAGGGGCTTGTTTGTATGGCATCTTTTATTTTATTGCAGCGCAAGGCTGAACAACAGGTACAACAGAAAGGCACATTTGACATGCACACAGTGTTAACTTCCAACATCAGATTTATTTCCTGTTCTCGTCACTATATATACTCTCAAAACGTCATACAACACGTGTGAAGGCACGGTAAACAGGAACTAAAGAAAACCAGGAACCACACGCATGCAGTTTTTTAAGCCACACAGATTGACACATGTACACGTTTAACGCGAACAAAGATAATCAAGCTCTTTCGAGGATAATGAAATTGAAGGCTTACTGATGTGTCACCAAATATTGATATGTTTCTAGTGTCTATAGTTCAGCACATTATCTTGCACCTGCTTCTATTCATGATGACTGCTTTTTTGAATCTAGGTTTGCACTTATCTTTGGCAATGAAGGGCAAGAAAACCGTCAGCAGCCAGGGTATTTAATTTGTCATTGTGTTCTCATAGCCTGTCATTTATACATCTAACAGTTTGGCCAATGTAGGACCCTCCACACCCAAGAGGAATGCGGTATACAACACACGCGATATAATCAATGAATTTGCTTTTATGTTCCTTCTCGCATGCAGTATCCAAAATTCTTTCTGGCCTTGACTTCCCACACAGGCTCATTAATTTAGTAGGCGTCGAAAAAACAACATTGATGTCACTCCTTCCAGCAATCTTTAATCTGTGGGAGAAACTTTGTATGTAGGGCATGGCAGCAATCTTTTTCTTTATATCGGTACTTGTACCATATACCTGCTCAGAACCTTTTTGCTGTGCCTTTTTAAGCAGTCCTGCTGCGACTGACATGAGCACGTGGCTCGGGTTAACAAAGCCGCTTAAACGTGAGACTTGCCGTTCGAAGCAATCGTGCATTAGGCGCAGGATAGGCATGTGACGGGAAGTTTGGATTCCTTCACATTAATTTTGTGCTCACCGATAACAAAACCTGCTGGGGTTAAGAACCTAGGGCAAGTAAGCCACTTTTACCATTTGGGCAAGTAAGCCACTTTTACCATTTCATTCCGTGCATACAAAACTTGAAGAGGGGGAATCATGAAGGTGTGTTTCAGTGAAGCGCTCAAGAAGCCATGCCGGCACCTAATGCACAATAGCTTCAGATGGCAAGTCTCACGTTTAAGCGGCGCTGGTTAACCGAGCCAAGTGAAAAAAGGTTCCGAGCAAGTGAATGGTACAAACACCGACATAAAGAAAAGAAAGGTTGCTGTCATCCCCTACATACATAGTTTCTCCCACAGAATAAAGATTGCTGGAAGGTCTGATATCAACATAGTTTTTTCAGCTCCTAATAAATTGGGGAGCCTGTGTAGGAAGACAAAGCCAGAAAGAATTGCGGATACTGCATGCGAAAATGAACATAAAAACAAATTCATTGATTGCATCACGTGTGTTTTATACGACATTCCTTTGAGTGTGGACGGTCCTACATTGGTCAAACTGGTAGATGTGTAAATGACAGGCTACGAGAACACAATAACAAAGTAAATACCTGGCTGCTGATGGTTTTCTTGCCCTTCATTGCCAAAGATGCAAGCGCAAACCTAGATTAAAAAAAACAGTTATCATGAGTAGAAGCAGGTGGAAGATGATGCGATCTTTGTTCGCGTTAAACGTCTACATGTCTGTCAATCTATGTGGCTAAAAAACTGCATGCGTGTGGTTCCCGTTTTTTTTTAGTTCATGTTTACCGAGCTTTTACACGTGTTGTATGACGTTTTCAGGGTATATATAGTGATGAGAACTGGAAACGAATCTGTTGTTGAACGTTAGCGCTGGCTGTGCCTCAAATTTGCCTTTCTGTTGTCCTTGTCGTTCAGCTTGCGCTACAACAAAATAGAAGATATCATTGATTTCATTGTCGTCAGGCTCGGGCACAAAATAAAATTTGTTCACCAAAATTAAGTGGTCACCAGGCATGTCTAGTTGAATTTATCTGAACATGCTCTACTGTCGGTGGTGAAGATGTTGCCAGTTTAAAGGGCTGCAAGAAGGCACTAGTTATGTTTTCTAGGGCAAGAAAGCAACAGAGTATGTTACCTAAGGCAAGTAGTCACAGGAATCCTGGATCAGTAGAAGAAAATTTAGAAAATAATAATTGGTTGGAACATATATGTCACACACTTCTGAGTCACCAAGCGCTTGTCTTTGTCTCCCTTTCTTGTGCCTGTGTATTTTTATTGCGCTAAGTTACTTGTTCATTTATGCACTATGATGACGAACTCGTTTTGGAAAACTTCAAATGTGTACCTGACGTTTGACTCCCTTTTGCATGTAAGTAAACATTACGAACTTGTCGCTGTGAACAGTCATCTCCATTTGCTGTACACTTGTGATATAGGGTTAACAGTATTTGAAGGTTTGTGCATTAAGGCAGGAGAGCAGCACTTGCTGGATGGCTCATCAATTAATTTGCAGAAAAATGCAGCAGTGTGCAACGATTGTATCACTAATGACCTTGAAAATCTTGTTAGTTATTCATTTGTAAATACCTGTTGTCAAACAGCCTGCTGACTAAAGGTCTGAACACGTTATACAGAATTATAGCAGGTACTACTACACGAAAGAAAACCTGTAATAGAACCTACCAAATACTGTATCAGTGTAGTGGCAGGTCAAATGGCTCCTCAATGCTTGTGTCCTTCCTGGGAGAAGGAAAGAAATGTTAAGCTTACACTGACAGCACCAAACCACACAAACGTAACTGCCACAGGACATGAGGAGTTGTAACTAGATACAGTCAACCTGCTTAACCATCTCATAGACATTCAACGACAGAATGTACCTTCATGGAGCCTCTAATCTATGAAATTCATGCTGTAATACAAACATGCTAGCAGACAGAATCAAAATTGCATGCATGGAAATTCTCAGGAAAACTATATTTCCTAGCTACCACAGTCCACTCCTTGTGAAGTACAAGTGACGGTCTAAGCTATAATCAGAAGGTGGAAAATTCGGGATCCTTTCTAGTAAACTAACCATATCTCTAACTGTACTCAGCAATACAAAGGTGAATCACAAGTACTATACTGATAAAGAAAAGTTCAGAACTGCTGCTAAGTGAGTGCTATAAATAAATGATTTCGAATTTATCTTCATGTAAGACTAGGCGTGTTAACTTTCTTTACATTACATGAAAATCATGGTCAGAAAAATATTGCATTCAGTCAATATTGTGATTTGCAAAACAGTAGTAAGAGGTTAAGCTTGGAGACCCTCAGGTGGTATGTTGCAATGTTTCGAGAAATTGTTTCAAGGAGCCTCTTTCCTTAACCCTTTCACATGCCAATTAGTTGTGTTGATTGAAAACTTAGCTTCACCGCATTTCTTACATCTTCATATTCATAAAATGCTTACAGAAGTACAATAGATTAGGAGTTTTCAGTTCTTTAGTGAGTTTGTCAAGTTTATGGAATGTGCACTCCATGCAAAAACTCAGTGCAAGTACATCAGATTTGCAAACATCAACTATTTGATGTCTACCAGGCTTGAATAGCACCTATCCAGCCATTCGAAAATTAGGACTGGTGCAACACACTGTGAAAAACGATGAAAGAAGTGACATACATACAATTACATACACCAAGCAAAGTACCCAACCATCTACCTGCATACTTCCTTTACTAAAACAATTTGCCTGTGTAATTCAAACATGCAGCACTATTTCAATTAGAAGAGTTTGAAGATGTACGGGACACATTTTAAATATCCTTACTTTAATCAATGCCATTGCTATTAATGCACTATCTTGGTGTATTGAATTGTGTGCATAGCGTCGGAAAGGATTAATCATATTCATGTAATCTTTACTGAAATTCAAGGCATAATACTCATATTTGTTTACAGTTTTGTGATGAGACAACACGACAGATGCGGGAGTTAAAAAAGCATCTTTATAAAGTGCTGTAGAAAGCAAGTTGAAGCAGGTTTCTACAACCTCTCGCAATACCGAGCTATTTCCCATGAGTGTTCTAACAGTTCCTTGTAACATGATGCACTGTTTTCACAGACATAGCTTGAATCTTTGTATCTAAAGTTTTGGAAGCAACTTATGAATTGCTATAACAAGCAGATTTGAAGCCCCTACCCAGACTGCACAGCCACTTTAACACCACGTGTAATGAATTATGTCATCCATATGGCACAGTTTCCGATTATATTCCCAAGCATGAATCTTATAATTGCAAGTTATGTAAGAGTGTACCTATGCGATTACTTGGGGACAGCACGAAAAGACGGGAGAAGGCTAGACAACATGAATACAGGCAAAGAATTTTGTTTAAAGACAAACATATATATACTAGGCTTGTTGTCCTGCGTAGTTGCAGCTGCTGGATAGCGGGATAATGTAAACAACCGCACAGTTGATGAACTGCTGTTCTGCCTTTTGCTACACTTTGCGTCAAGGCTAGATCCGAGTCACCCTTTTCGCACAATGTACCCCGATTGCTCGACGTGAAAAATAAAAGGAAAGTTCCAGCTTTCCCAACAGTCTCTTTGACATTATGACGGACCTTGTGAATATGATATAACAGTGCCCACCACACTTTAAGGAAATGTTAGACATGGGTTCAGAAGCTCTCCTCCACTTGGTGATGCCTCGATTTCTTGAGGACGCCTTTTGGTGTTCCTGTGATGAGCTTCACAGCGAAAGAGTGTGCCGATGCAGAAGGCAGAATACCCTCCTCCAAACATTGAGCATAGCTCCAGCATACATAACACTAACCAAAGAAAACCCTGCGGTCCAGATATGGAAGATCACTGTCTAGTGGTAGTTCTTCCCCGTACGTGAACTCATCTAGCACTGCAGAGAAGACAGGAAGAAAATCACTCTACCCATTTAGTAGCCTTACTTCACCTAATATAGAGGAGAAAGTTGCCAATGAAGCAAAATAACTTTACTACACTGGTGCCCACATTAGCTAGAGTTTTACGGTTACCTGACAGTGTTTTTGTCTGAGAAGTTACCACGCAAGGCTACTCAAGGAGTTCAGCCATTTTTTAATGTCTCCTCCACAGTGCCAGGTGTGCTCATAGAAGTAAAACTGCTGGAAGGCAAGCTCCAATATCTGGCTTGAAGGTTTTCTGTGGTGAGCATCGTGCCAGATCTATGCCCCACACTCAAAAGTGTCTTGGCCTTTCCTATTAGCGCACTTGAACACTGAAGCGTGTTGTTGCTACAGGAACACAAGGGCACTACCACGAAGTGGAGGGGAGCTTCAAGACCCAAGTATGGTTGCTTTTAACAGTGTGTTCGCACTGCCTTTCGCCATGCGTTGCCAAGAAGCATTTAACGGAGCTGAACATAGGTGAAGTCTCCAGTCGGAGTACTTCAAGGAAGCCAAGGCCTATCACTGCTATACAATAGGTACACAAAGGAAGCTGTGAATTCAAGCAAATTGCTAGGGAGAGTTGGAACTACCTTTTTATTTTCAGGGCCAACAAACTGGTCAGGTACGAAAATGTCAACCGGACCAGGTCAAGACAAGAAGTTTGCATCAAGAAGTATGTGCTGGAGATCATAGGAAGTGCAGTTGGTGCTGTTTACAACATCCTACTGCCCTGCAGCAGCAATTATGTAGGACAAACAGGATGACGACACAAGGACTATCTTAGGAAACACGCACAGACCCTCGACACAAGATGGGGAAGCAACGTAGCTATTGATGCTGCTTTGTGCAGTTGTATATCAAGTTTTGAGCAATGAAAAATCCTCATGGCACATGTTCAAAACATACAAAACTCGCAGAATAGCCCCCACTTATGCTAGTGTGTATACACTTAATCTTCTAGACAAATTAAGGTATTTCAGATGAACTGCTAGAGCGTTCTGAACTGGGCTGGTTGGTGCATGTGTAGGAAGGAACTGAATGGTGCCATAGACAGGATAAAGAGAATGTGTTGCTGTGCCCTTCACCTTCACTTCATTCTGGCAGTAGTGCTGTTCATTCCCTTCAAAATATTCATATATTTTGGTCATCTGACCACGTGACACAGCTGTGTGCTGAAGCTATATTTTACCTTGTTATGATACCTTCCAATGTCACACGCAAATCCATCGAGGCATCTTCACCTATTATAGTAAGCTGAGCAGTGGCTACACTTAGTTACCATGGAGCCCATGCATGACAGTGTTAGAGGTCAGTATGCAGGTGTTTTTGCATACTCATAGAGGCAAACTAAACGAAGAATTTTTATTGGTGCATGTTTTATCTGTTACCTCATATCCCGAAATCTGGTGCTATTAGTGTTTTTTGAACACAACTCATGTGCAACCGAGACAAGTATGAAACAATCCAACTTTCAAGTCGACGTCCTCATGCTGAACCAATTGGTTGCCCCAGGAAGAACAAAACATCATTTATCTTTTGGATACATCTGCAAGAATTATTATACTTGTATAGGCATTGTCATTCAACCAACATTTGCAGTCAATGTCCATTAGGACTGCATATGCATGACTGATATACGATAGAATGGCACAGCTTACCAGAACAAATAGCACAATGCAAGACTGCATTACCACTGGTGTTGCAAGCAGGCCCCCATGACTGAGAAACTGAATGCAAGGCGGCACACAGACATCCTTCACTGGTGCAACAGCTGCAAATGAAATACTGATATCAGTTACTTTCTGACCGGTCATCCAAAGCAAAGCACAAACATTTTTATATACAATTACACTATTGCATATAAGCTTGTCACTGAATTACTGTTATTGCTGTGAGATAGCTCACAGTATTTTATAAAGTGCTAATGGCCTCGTTTAACTTCTTGCAAAAAAAGCTTTATGAAGCACTTTCTATTAGAAAAATGAGCTGACAAAAATTTTGCCCTGCATAACTTACAACACATGCACGCATTTTATAATTATTGCAATGATGCGTGTAAGCTGAAAATTAGTCTATGCAACTCGAGACAGTAAGTGTGAACTTCCCTTCAACATCAGTGTTGACATATAGTTTGGTTTGTTTTTACACTTGTTAGTAATATATATAACTTTGGAATGTCCGTAATGCACGTTTGGCCACCACTATTCTATGTCAAGGTTAAGTTAAAGAATACTTTTCGCATGCATTTGTTTTACAATTACGGCCGCATATGGGCAGAACTTAAGCGGCAATCCTCCCTCCCAGAATACGTGATATGCTGACGTACTGCGTCAGAACGTTAATCGTCAGCCTGGTAGCTGTAAAAAAAAACGAATACAGATTGCCAGGTAGAAAATAATCCATTTCCTTTGCAATGACTCTTAACGGGTATCACACGGACAACTTTCAATTGCGATCGTGCACGATTGCTCGGGCTCTACTACAAACGAAAGGGCACCGTATGACACCCGTGTTCCCTACCACTGCAGGTGGCACAAGGTTATGGCAGTAAGCACGCTCCACCGTCATTTGATTGTAATGAAGGGGCATGCACATCGAACATGCTCAATGAGGTCTTCATACATGAGCAATCTTCCAATCCCGGGCGTGAACACTGCGATTATGCACGCCCAGCCAAGGCACTGCGTCCGAAGCTTATAATAATGGCTAAAAATTTCACTGTGATGTAGTGCGTCACCGAATATTGGTAACATAACGTTGCAGCGCGTCGAGAGAGATACTAACGGGTACAACGCCTTCACTTAATTTTGGAACGCCGAGAACACAGCACAACACAGTACTAACTGGAATGCTAACGTCCGTAAACCAGCGGCCACATTAGACGACAAAGGAGCTACTAGAGGCGTCAACGCCGCTAATATTGCCTACACGTCTCAGTTGTAGTGAGTATGCATTCAACACAGCAAATGAAACACCCCTTTATCACAGACTCGCAATGTCGCTTTGTCAATCCTCATGGCCAAGGAATCTCGTTAAAGAGCGTGCTCAGACAACACAATTGAGCCCATCACCGGCCATCGCGGAGCATTTCGCACGCGCGACGTGCACCAACAACGAAAAAAGGACACTTAAATCACTTACTTGTGTAACAATCCAGCGCCGATTCCTTCCTATTTAGTGTGAAATCACAAATGCGACAGGAACACCACCTCCACCGTCCGCCATTAGCGAGTACTCGTACAGTTGTTTGTGCTGGAGGAATCCAACCCAGCGTGTAGGCGCGATGAAGGGGTAGTAAGCAGCGCCACCGCTCAAACCCTACCTGCTTCTTTTTGTGTGTTTACTATGCTCGCACGCGAATAATGTTCAAACAGCGTTATCTATGGTGATATATGTAACTGGCAGTGAGAGTAGACAGTGTCTTTTCGTTATATTCTTTGCGTGTTCATTTTTCACTAGTAACATGTTCAGTTGCCCTCCTCATGAAATTACGGACGGCTCTCCGTATTTCGAAAACGGAGCTCACGTCCGTCTTTTTTACGTAGAATCCCGCCGTTTTTCATAAACGGAGCTCACGTCCGTCTTTTTTACGTAGAATCCCGCCGTTTTTCATAAAACAGAATGGTCTACGTAAATTTTATGTAGGTTTTTGCTGTGAAATTACGGAAATTTTTTACAGTGTAAGTATACTATAAGATTTAGAACATTGCCAGCTTCACATTATCTGGAGATAAAAAGAATCCAAAGAAACGCGCCTAGGCGAATTGTTTTCAAGCAGCACCGAACATACTCCAGACATCTTTAACTGCAACTTTGGTGCTATTACAAGTGCAACACATGCGCCGCTTTCCACTTCGGTCTTCAAATGCGCAGTCAGGATACTGTGCTTCAGATCTCCAAATAGAAAGTTACTCACATGCGCCAATAGCCTCCTGAGACCCGGACCAAACAACGGGACATAATCGCTCTTCAAGGTAGTTTTTATTGCCTACTGTTATGTCATGAACTTGAAAAACAATTTTTAAACTTTGAATAGCGTAGCACCACTGTCAGATGACGTGACAGCGGCTGTACGAGCCGTGCCGTCGTCCCTACTCAAAATGGCGATGGTGGTGAGCCGAGCGGCGGCTGTGACGACCAGCGTGGCTAGCTTCTAGAACGACACTGCGCGTGCCGAGCTTGCGCCTCGAGCACGCGCTGTGCTTCTTAATTTTTCACTTCTTTGACAGCTGGCGCTAGGCACCGGCTGAGAGCGCCGACCAAAGGGCCCCGCGTTGCGGCATCGGTGGGCGCTATAATACCACGGATAGATGCCAAAAGCTCCGTCTCCGTGTGCGTGAAAAAAATGACTATCTCCATCATCTCCTCGTGTTAGCTGTGGTAAAAACTGCATTTCATTGTTTAAACGCTGAAATGAAGATGGAACTACGTGTAATACATTGCCATATTGCTGGCGCGTCCGGTATTTCCACAAAATCTCGGTGACTTCGAAATACGCCTCGAAATCTTTCGGCAGTGTGGGATGACACAGAGGTCTAGACCAATTTATTGTCAAATTTCTCGAAAGCGGATGACAAGAATATGAGTAAACCGCTTCTTTACAGTAGTTACACATGCACCGTACATCACACCCAGAATGAATATTTTGCGTAATCACTTCCGAGTGAATTTCGAAAAAAAGTGGAAGGCAATGTGCAATGTATTGTACATAGGGTCTCAGGAGGATATAATTAAATGTTTGCACAAGAAACCGCATAGAAAGAAACAATACTTAGGCTTTTAATGAATGCTGATTCAATATTGCAGTATGAGTGGAAAAAGAAATGTCCAGAATAGATATTCTTAATTTAGTAAAGACCCTCGATTGAACTCGGCAAGAGTTACATTTCGATGTTAGTGTCCGACAGGCCGCCATGGCGGAAAGAAACTACAGAAGGGAGCGTCACGTGACAATCTTGAAGCCTAGTCATAAAAAAAAATGTAATGCAGAACTCGCGAAAGAAAATGCACCATAGTCACGTGACAGACAAGCGGTAGTTCTTTGCGCCTTGCATGATGTGCTGCATACGTGCGTGCGTCGGTGCGCCTGTTTAGTGCCGTGGAACGTTTACAGAACGAACGCCGTTCCCTCTGCCGTTCCTTCGTAAAAATAACGAGTTCCTGTTAGAGTTCCACCGACCTTACTTAAAGGAATGGTGGCATTCCTCCGTTCCTCCCAAAACGAACTAGTTCCTGGAACACCGTTCCGTACAACACTGCACCAAAGGGAATATATCGTTTTCGCATACCCACACGTAAGCAGTTTGAAATGTCTCTGCCAAATTTCTTCTTTTTTTTTAACAGCGAAGCTGTTTAAGCCAGCAGTAATTTGTGGTGCGTATCAAGAAATTACCAAGAAAGAAAATAAATAAACTTTCTTGCCGAGGTGGGTTTCGAGCCCGCGTATACCTCCGGTCCCAAAGCAAGCGTCGTACGCTCTAAAAACAGTTGCACCCTTTGGGGTGCATTTTTGCCACACAACAATAATCGTCATCTGTCTTGCTTGCGTTTCCTATCCTGAAAACGCTGCACTTGCTACTTTCCTGTCGAGAACGCTGTGTCACGCTGATAACGCTCTTGTCGTTCGTGACCGAGAAGTACCGGGCGCACAGCGTTAAAGACAGGAAAGCCACGCAAGTCAGATGACGATTATTGTTCTGTGGCAAAAATACGCCCCAAAAGGTGCAACTGTTCTTAGAGCGTAACCACTAGGCTATACAGCCACGCTGGCATAACATGCATTTATGCGAACCATATGATTGCGTTCGAGCGTCGTCGTATTAATCCACAGCTGGCGCGTTTGTACGCTCGTGCTTTGCCAGGTGAAGAGGTTTTGTGTGCTAGGAGAGCGAGAAAGAGAGAGAGAGAGAGCCACGCATTCACGGAGCGGGTCTCCTGGAACGCGGTGTCGGCGTTGGAACGCGGTGTCGGTGTTGCAAGCTGCACTGTGCAACGCGCAGTGTCGGCCGTAAGTCCGAGACGCGCGAAAAGAAATTATCATCTACATGAGTAATAAGATGAAGAGTTCGCGCGCACTTCCGGAAAATGCTGGGCTACGATCACACAGCTTCGCTGTCTCAAGCGTTGTGCGGCCGAGTGCAAGGTTTTTTATTAGCAATATGTGTGATATTGTCGAACCGGGATACAATTTTTGCGGATGATTGTGTACTGTGTGCAAGGGCATCTAATGAGTCACTGTTTTTATTGGTGGCCGACTTGAAGCGCGTATAAAAATGGTGTGTTACTAATAGCATGTCCCTAAACATAAATAATTATGTAGACATTAGCTTCACTAGAAAAATGTCAGATATAAGTATTTGTTAAGTGGCCAGCTGAAATAAAAAAATAATTCACCAGTGAAATTTTTAGGTCTTATGCTGTGAGAGGATGGCTCTTGATCATAACATGTTAATACCGTAGATAGAAATGCAGGGCATGCCCTTAACTTCTTGCAACAAAGTTTAAAACACATAAGTATTAACGTAAAAGAGCAGCGTAAAAACAATTTTTACCAATTTTGGTGTAGGCATGCCCTGTGTTGAATGCGGTCTCTGATGTGCATATCAATGCAGCATTGGGTGAGCGTTAAAGAACCCCAGGTGGACTAAATTAATCCGGAGTTCCCCACCATGGCGTGCCTCATAATCAGATCGTGGTTTTGGCACGTAAAGCCCAACAATAAATTTTTTTTTTTTGCGTATTAATGCTCTTGAAAAAGTCCAATCTGTCACGACACTGTTCGACCTGGGGATATACAACCGCTGTCTAAGTGTAAGAGGAAAAAATAACTTGACTGGATCCTTTTGCTTGAACAGGGAAGCAGGTTACGTCTTAAGCTGTTTTACTCAATCTTTCATAATCATATTGACACGTATACATGTTTATCTTTCACCGGTGACCGCTTTTCACCGGCTAACAAATGTTAAACGTTATCGCTAGGCACAGGACGCGCTCTGGCGGTGCCCCGCGTTACACGACGGCGACGATGTCACGTCGACCAAATGGGAGGCTGCCCTAAGCAGCCCCGATCTTGAAGCACAGCTATGGGCTGTCCATCGGGCCCGCGACGCAGCAGAGAGGCTCGGCCTTTCTGTGCCGACGTGGGAGCGGCCCGCTACGTGCTGACGCGCGTTCCGAGGGACAATAATAAAGTTTTACCATACCATACCATACAGGACGCGCCTGCATGTATCGGAAGTTTCTCGAACGTTATCGATGCTTCTATCCGTTGTCTCTTGTCACCGATGGTCATGCAATCTAATAATTGTATCAGCGACGCGAATTGTCTACAGCTTTCTGAAAGACATGCGGGTACCAGGGATTATTCTGGGGCCTTCGATGACTGATGTATGAAAGCCGACGCGTTTCGCCGCTGATCTGATTTCGACGATCGCCAACTGTGTTCGCCGCTTTCGTTGTGCTTCGAGTGTAGCTTGCTTTTGTGGGCACAGGTTCGCCCACTGAAGAATTAGTTCCATCATACACAGTTTTACGACTGTAAAACCTACACAGTTTTACTGTGTAGAAATCACATAATAATTTGATTAATAATATGATTTCACATAATAATTTGATAATAATATGATTTCTACACAGTAAACTGTGTAGAAATCATACACAGTTTTACGACTGTGTATATTTTACGACTGTGTATGATATACTTCAGCGTCACTACTACGTGACAGTATGGGAATCTGCTGAAGTAGAGCACTGCACGGGCCGCCTTTGCAGGTCCGGGCCTGGCCCGAGCCAGAAAGTACCATACTTTGGCCGGCCCGGTTCTGTTCGACTCATTAGCCCTTTTGCCTATACGAAGCTAGCTCTCGATTATTGTGAAGATACTGTCATGTGATCAACGGCCGCCGGGCGGTCTTCAAGCTGCATCAAAGCAAGTTTTTGCCCTGCATGCCTTCTTGCTGGTTACTTGATAATTTAACTGTGAGAGAAATAAACATTTCATTACTAGCCGAACACCCACAGATTATTATGTGAATATTTGGTATGAAAACAAACCATACAATCGACAGTTAGAAAAATAGGGAGGGATCAGGCTGGCAACAACCACCGGGAGTGGCAGAACCCCAGCTTACAGTTAGGGATGAAGTTGTAGAAAAGCACATCGGTTGATCTCCATGATCGTGCTTTAAAGTGTGCGGCAACATACTATAGCGAAGGCATAGGTGAACGCTACCATACACGCCGTGGCCCGCCATTTAATCTCAGTTTTTAATCTCAAATAATCATTTGGATGTACCTACAGTGATGGAACTCGAGCCAATAATGTTGGTGCGAATGTAAATTTAGATACGCTGGTTACTGGCTTTCAGCAATACGATAATACATGGCCACTAGAAGCTTTTCTTTTCATTAAACGGAAATTGTTGACCGACAAGGCTAACGCTCTTCATATTTTCACACGGAACATGCCACTTTTATTGCTTTATTCGGCTTCATTATAATGATGTCAATTTTTCAATCGACAATTTAGGTATCCTTGTTTAAAAATATGTGCAAATTTAGACTCTGTCTTATTGTGTTTCAGTACAGTGCATCTACAACGTAGGCTTTCCTTTTTTTTTCTCCGCCAGATTAAAGTATGATCTGCTTGCTTATTCACGTAAATTCGCAGACAACGCACCTAGCACTACAAAAACATATAGAAGACTGCGAACACGAGGGTCGAGCCACTTAACGAGTGGAAATAGCATTCAAAATAAGAATTTGCTGAGGCAATAAGTGCTCTGCATTTCTATTTTGTTTTTCACATTCCCCTCCCCAATGTTGAGAAATTTTGCAGCATCTGCGTAGACTTAAAGCATTTGTCTAAGAACTATATACACTTGAAAGTCTCAGTTTAATTATTTGGGCTAATTGTGAAATAACTTACGGCAGAATATTCAACTCGCTTGAAAATTAAATGAAGAAAATTTATGGAAACCAGTAGTAAGTTGCCCTGTGCTTTAAGACACAAAAAAGTTGCAAATAAACTTTTCAGAATTTATTTGCTACAATTTTATCGAGGTACTCTAAGTACTTCTTAAAACGTATTTATTTTTTTTTCGTTAAAATGATCATGCCGAAAATCTAGATATTTTTTGTGCAGCAACAAAATATTGCAGTCGACTCTGCCTCTTGGCACGTCTTCCCCTCTTGAAAAATGTAACGAGCTCTATCGAAACTCATCTCATTGATTCCCGTTAAGGATAGCTCAGATACCTGAGACAGTCTAATGAATGTTTTTGCAGCGAGTCTCGCTCCAATCCAATAGTTTTCAATTTCTTTAGCGCGACTGCAATGCATATATATTTCTAACTCTTTGTCAGGTTAATTCAAATCTGTGATGTCTAGCAACTCATGAAGTGTGCCTTTCGCCGCTATTCCCACCCGCCCAAATGTGTTTCTCCTGGTCGATAGACGCCGCCGCTGTCGAAATCATACCGCTACCTCCATCAAACTTCGGGTCGTCCGTCACATGCCTGAGCACGGTCACCTCTAGGAATTCGAGGTGTTAATAGGCTGGGAACAACGTGGACAAGAGTTCGTTAGTGTCGCGAAGGCGATAGAATTCCTGCAGAACCCATGTTAAGATGATTATCGAAGTTAATGCGATTAACATTCACACAATCTAGCGAGAAAGAAGCGACACACCGTGTTAGCTAAGACACCTTTATTTAGTATCCGTAGTGTTTCTCCTGATGTTTCAAGTGATTCGGCTATATGTGGCCCTACACTGTCCCCCTGATTGACCCGCTTTGTTATGACTATCGCTCGCCAATGTTACCTCACGATCGTAGAACAAGGAACGCAGGCCGACGGTGCATGCAGTGACGATGATGGAATTACGAGGTAGGAATGATGTCGATAGAACGACGAAGGCATATAAGGACGACGGCATGACGACGATGAGATGATTCTGAAGTGATGGCGATCAATAATTGCGACAGAATACAATGCCATGACGCCGGTGTTCTAATCTCGACTGATTGACAATAATAGCACAATACTAGCGGAAAAATAGAAATTATGCTAATGGAACGTAAGGTGGTATGACGACCAAAGCAGTTTGTAATTTTTAGCCAACCAGACACACTTCTGAATAACATACTAGCCTTCTCCATTTCTTTTTTCCTATTCTTTCCCAAGACGCTTTGCAAACATATCCTCTGCCGTTGAGCTTAGTACGCCGGTGTTCTCGCTCATTAGGCCACGATCGCACGTTTACAAACGTATCTTGCCAACAAGTATATTATTCAAGCTCGAACTTAGGGGGAACATTGAGCTTGAGGACTCCTATCGAAATGCATGGGAAATTGGCAATAGTTTCTCAGAGCAACCAATTCCCCAAATCTGATGAGTTATGTAGAACTTAGAAATAAAAAGTTAAAGTGTAGTGACTGCAGAAAGGGTTACTTAATTATAGGCTGTCTACTTTTTTTACGTAAAATTTTAAAGAATTGCCAATTTTCGAAAAAGAAAACTTAACGTATAGAGCTATGTACCTCAGCAGCTAAAAAGGATATCGTAATTCTGTGAACTGCACCTAATAATACATCCAAAGCGGATAGCAATCATATATCATACACCATCCTGAAATATACCACTACATTGTGAACGTTGCATTTGCAAAACTCTTCCAAAAATTATAACAAATTCACCTAAGTTTTAAGGTATAGCAAAAAAAAAAAAGTTATTCGCTTTTGATGCTTCAACGGGTGCAGTTTATAGAAATTCCATATACGTTTTTAATGGCTGGGTTGCAGATTTGTAAACTTCATACTTTATTTTTTTCCAAATTTAGGAACATCCTGCAATTCTTTGAAAACATTACACTTCTAAACGAAAATCCTATTTGCTGCAGTCTCTGCAATTAAACTTTCCCTCTTAAATGCTACACATTTCATACAAATCAGTTCATCGGTTTTCTCATAAAAGCATTCCTACATTTTACATGTATTTGAGTATCCGGCATTGAAGATAGGCCCGAGCTAAAGCTTCCTCTTAAACAGTGGATCACGCCAGTTTTATAGGAAACCCATAAAACAGAACCCTGACGTATGCGCAAGACCGTGACCACAGTGGTGCACAAATAAAAAGTCTGCTCAAGGAAAAAAATATGTATTCAACGGAAACTTCACGGGAGCCGTTATCTCGGCCAGACACCTCTCCAGAATACGGACTAGCTTTCTGGCCAGGTGGATAGCAAAACCGTCGATTCACTGTCAGTAGAGCAAGTAGCTGGCCGTCTTCGAGATAACGCTGATACACAAGCGCGCTCGTTTCCAAGCACCGAGGTGAAGCGACAGCTTCAGGGTGTGTTTCTTTTTATTGCGCTTTAGTTGTGCGTCATAGCATACGTCATTGCGGGAATTTCGAATTCTTTAAGGTCGATACGCCACGTGGTGGCGAAAAAAGGAAACTGTACGAAATGTCCCTAATTCCTGGTATTGTGTTGGCCCAAGTTTTTAAGAACATTAAACCCATAAAGTTCCGGAATTGAAAATCTAAAGCACGCCTTTGAAAATGTCAGTGCACCTTTCGCGTCAAAAGTTTGCGAGAACTTCATACCCATAAAGTTTCGGAAATGAAATTCATGCGCTCCGTAGATTCCGCGGCCGCCGCGAGGCGCCGTGACGCGCCCGCTCGTCATCGAAAAGCCCTTGAAAACTTTGTGCTCGGATGGGGCTCCTTGCGTCACGCAAGGAACGCCCATGCACCTGTAACTCCAGGTGCATGGGCGTTGCCACGAAATCCAGCCCGAGTTCGCAATGTTCGCGTCGAAATGTCTTTTCGAACGTAAAAAAAGACATTGTAGACAAAATCCAGAATGATTCCTGGCTACGGGTGGTTGTTTTGGTCGGCGGTGCATGAAAGCACGATAAAATTTCGGGGAGGGGCTGGAGCCCCATCAGCCCTCCCCACCCCCTGGCTAAGCCCCTGGTATTGGCCAGGGGCTTACAGTGCTTGGCCCGCGTGTAACGCGGGTCAAGCACTCTCAGCCCTCAAGGTCTTGGGGGCTGAGACAGATGGCGTTCAGAAACGACCACATGCCGAGAGATTTTGGTGCACTTCTTGTAGGTCAGCAGCCCGGCTTTGTGGCGTTGTGCAGATGTGGTTGGTTCTGCCGACAAGGAAGGCTACCACCGATCTCTTCGGGTTTATCGGGTGCACTGAATTAAAATGCAGATACGTGTCTGTGTGTGTGCTCTTTCTGTACAAGGAAAATGCAAGAATGCGCCGGTAAAGTTTCACGAGGACGTCCATAACAAGTAGCTTATGTTTACTACTATGTGACAGATGGGGGTAATTTACTTCTTGAATCTGTACATTAAATAATGGCAGGCAACAAAATTGGCAGGTATAAGTCATGTACTGCAAGGAAGTAAAATAAGTCTGAACAGGAACAGGAACAGGTTTCGTCACAGGTGATTATGACTATTCTAAAAGGGCTTTTGAAATCAGAAATACTTTGGGATGGCCTCTTCTTAAAGACAGGCGCAAATATTTACGTTTGTCTTTCTTTTATAAAATATTTCATGGTTTAACGGGCATTGAAAAAGAAAACTACATACTGGAGCCTACATATATATCTGCCCGTACTGATCACACATTAAAAGTGCGCTAGTTTGCTACCAGAATGAATCTTTTCAAATAGTCATTTTTCCCACGCACAATTAAACAACGGAACAAACTCCCGCAAGAAATTGTCTCCGCTCCCCTTTCAACATTTCCACCGTTCTTCAAAGTTCCATTTCATCTCAGCCTGAGCTCACATGAAAGTTGTATTGTTTAGTTTCTTCTCCTCCTTCAAGCGATTTGTGCTTGCAATTTGTGCTTATATTTGTGCCTGCTTCTATTTGTGCTTCTATGTGGGCTTGATTTGTGCTTGCAGGTCGATCTGTGCGATTTGTCCTAGCAATTTATTATTTTTTTGCCTTTGTTAATTTTAAACGAAATTTCATAGTTGTTCTGTGGATAATTCCGAATGAGATGTCACCAATCTGCATTTTGCTATGTATTTGTATTTTTTGTATTTGAATGTTAATACTTCCCCCCTACACTAATGCCCCACAAGGGCGCTGTAGGTACTGTAAATAAATAAATAAATAAATAAATAAATAAATGCACCAGGATGCCGCGCCCAGTATGCTAGTGCTACCAGCTATAGTCAAAGGCTTGCATGGAACGTAAAATAGTTTACTATTTACAGTATGGACATAGTGCATCATGCCGCAGCATAAAATAAGTGTGTCTCTCTTGTATTCGAAGTGGTGCATAACTATTTTGCAGGTGCCAGAATATGTTGTCAAAGGCACTGGTCTACACGATGGTACTCACATTTTCCAGAATGCCGACAGCAAATGCAGCCCTGCAAGGTAAGCGGTATTTCCATTCTCCTCTTGGTGCAAGGCAACAAGTGTGGATGTCTCTGTGCAAGGATATTTAGAAATAAAAGTTATGAGCATGAAAAGTAGAGGTTACGGTGGCTTTTAGACTGCCGTCTTGCGAGCATGAAAAATCTTCCCAAATTAAGCAGTGGACAGATAATAAACTCTTGCATTGCAACAACCACATGAAGTTCGGAGGCAGCTAAGCCATGGAAACGAAAGGGAAATTGAAGGGACACTAAAGAGAAAGATTTTCTTGCTGTGCCAGTAAATTACCTTATCATAATGCCAAAGCCATTCTTACCACAAGACGACGTTTGGTAGGCCAGAATAGTAGCAGAGTCCTTCCATGCTTTTCTGGTCACGAAACTGCCGCCTCAGTTTCATATAGAGCCAGCGCCCGCCGCTAGAGGCGCAACCGTGCATGGGAGGGCATACGAACGCCGCTACCGCTGTGGTTGTGTGTGGGGCAGCCTCGGTATTCTAACTTTCTCAACTTCCACAACCGTCGGTTTACTTTCACGTAACTATTTTTAACATTCCACATGCTTAAATAACTGCCTGATTGCGTCTTCTGCCATGATATGAGCGCCCGGGACGAAAAAAAAAAGCCGCTCATAACATGGAGCTTGCGGCGGTCTCGGACCCCCCCTCCCAAAAAAAAAAAAAAAAAATTCTGGGATTTTGAGTCAGAACCGCGATACGATTATGAGGCACGCCGTAGTGGGGGACTCAGGATTAATTTTGACCACCTGGAATCCTTTAAAATGCACCTAAATTTAAATAAACGGGTGTTTTGCATTGCGCCCCCGTCGAAATGCGTCCGCTGTGCACGACCGGGCGGTCTCGGTCCATATTTCTTCGTCATCGCCGTTCGCCTCAACACTTCGGTAGGCTGCGCTGTTTAATATTTGCCTGAAATTAGACACCGGACATTCGCACAAAGCGCCAGTGGTCCCACTTATCACCAGATGCAAACATATGGGCTCTTGCACCCCTGCAAGTAAGCGCCAACTCTCCGTTGCGCATAGCGTCAGATTGTTCACCGTGCACAGCTGTTCACTATCTGTTAAACTGTGGGCAGTATCTTATGCGGAGATGAAAAGTATGAAATTGTTATTGCAAAAGGCTGCTTCTGTAGAATACTTAATGACAATGAAAAGGAAATTGAGCTGCTCCGTGCGCTTCAGATTTATCTGCAAAACGATGCCATTTCTGAATGAGATTTAGGTAGGATAAATGCAAGACAAAATTCACTACTAAATGTCTTCGGTGCGGCAGAAACGATGAGACTAGGTATTTTGGTTCTTAATGCGCAACTGTTTACAGGATGTTAAAATGTTGTAATCACCGGTCCTCATATTCTTATCATGGTCGAAAAATTAAAAAAACTGCTTTATAATTCGATTAAGAAAAGAAATGAAACGTGTTGGTGCAAAAACAACATACAAGCATGATAATTTATTTATCATGTAAAATAAGTGGAGCGAAGTACAAACAGCACAAAGAGGTGTCCGGTCATGAATGTTCCACCATTCACAATGCAAGAAGTTGTTAAAAGCACTGATATAATAAGCGTAAAGAAAAAAAAAACATCAAACATGAGAGATATGTATTAAGGGGCAGGAAACAAACACCAGCAAACGAATGGCAATAAATGCACAATGCATAAGATTGTTTCTATAAACAAGAAAGTGTAAAGCATAGGCATTTCATAACACATGGCAAAACAACTCTCAAACGAACACAAGTAGCCACATCCCAAATACAGCAATTTAAAAAAAATGGCTGGTTAGAGAGACCACCATTCCACTTCTTCAGCTGTTACTTAAACATGCACACACAACTTGCTCAACAAACCATAATGCAAATATAGGTTTAGGCTTCGTGAGGTACGCTGGAAGGCCTTCAAAAATCCTTGGAACGGCGTTAGTTTTCAGCGTCGGCTGCTCACGCTCCAGGGACACGGCGTCGCCGTTGATGTTGAAATTGTACGCAGTGACGATGTCGGAGGCGTCGAAATGTTTCGCGCACACACACGTATACTTCGATTCGAAGTTAAAACCGCCACCTTACTGCCGCGGTATGGCCCGCTTCCATTTCTCGCGCTGCTCCTTGTCAATAGGCAAACGGAACAACGTACGACACCTTTCGGGTCGTGCCCTTGTAGCCGGAACGGCAACCAGGCACGCAACACGTGTTCGGCATCGTTATCCCACCCCGCCACTTCAACTAAACAGTCCAGCACTCGAAAAATAGCGCAGCACAGAACGCACCCGATCACTCAGCTCGCCTCGCACTGCGCAAGCGTTTCGGTACGCGAACGATGCCCTCCGATGCGCAGTGGCGCCGCGTCGCGGCAGCTTTGGGCAGCGTATAAACCTCTCCCATAGCGTGACGGCGGAGTTTCGTGACCAGAAAAACATAGAAGGACTCTGATAGTAGCAAAAAAGTAAGACGGGTGGCAGCACACCTTCTAATGTGGCTTTTACTGCCTCACTAAAACCGTTGCGGAACTCCCCTTAACAGCTTCACAGTAAAAAAGTGGCACTACAGTATCGTCACTGTGTCATGGTGCTGTGTTATTTGTGCTTGCAGTTTACACAAATTACGATGAGAGAACAGTTAACAACAATAAACCCGGTTCCGTGCCCTCTCACTTTTTTCGTCTCCGGATGGATGGATGGATGATGCCCTTTAAATCGGGCGGTGGCACACGCCACCTAGCCGTGACTATTAACATATTTTGTACTTTGTGGAGGGTGAAATTTCACTCCTGCCTTGAATTTAGCCACCAATCAGATAACCTCCGTTTGGTTATTTCTACCCGCTTAAAGCCTATTTTGCCTCCACTGTCCCTAAATCCCAATGCTTTGAAAAAATCAGCCCTATTGCTTTGCACTGTAGGGTTAAGCCCTTTACAGAAAAGTATGAGGTGTTCAGCCGTTTCCTCTTCTTCTCCACACGCACAGCACAACGTGTCTATACCTTGGTACTTGACTCGGTACATCTTAGTCCGCAATACTCCCGTCCTGGCTGCAAACAACAAAGAGCTTCCCCTAGAATTATCGTAGATATTTTCTTTGGCAATTTCTTGCTTGAAAGTTCGGTATGTTCCCAGTGCTGATTTCGTCTGCATCCCTGTTATCTACAGACCCCTCGCTGTTTCTTTAACCTTTTTCTTAACCGCTGTTTCCTGGTTTGCACCCCTCCTGCAGTCCAAGTATTATTTGATTGACAATTTTCTGGTCCGCTTCCTCCATTTTGTGTCAACATTCCTCATGTACAAATAACTGAAAACTCTCCTTGCCCACCGCTTTTCTGCCATTTCTCTCAATCACTCCTCAACTTCTATCTTACTGCTAACTTCCCGCCCTCGATGACGTCCATCCAGGGGCGGATCCAGGTTTTTTCTGAGGGGGGGGGTCAGCTTTTGTCAATGATGATTATGATGATGATGATAGTAGCCTTTCTTATTTACCGAAATTTACCGTTTTTGCTCACGATAAACCCGCGTCTTATACGGCTAGAGCAACACCTGTAGCCCGCCGTGGTGGCTCAGTCAGCTCAGGCGTTGAGCACGAGATCGCGGGATCGAATCCCGGCCGCGGCGGCCGCATTTCGGTAGAGGCGAAATGCAAAAACGCCCGTGTCCTTGCCTTGCAGTGCAGGTTAAAGAACCCCAGGTGGCCAAAATTAATCCGGAGCCTTCCACTACGGCGTGCCCCATAACAGTAGCGCACCCAGGATCTCTGCCAGGGGGCGGGGGGGGGGGGGGGGGGGGGGAGGTTGACAGTTTGCCTTAGTTTGCCAATACCATCTAAACAGCCCTAATTTGAGTTTCTTCACGGTAAATTTTCAAAAAATGCGCTTTTTGCGCAAGTTTGCGAGTGTGCAAACGATTGCGCGTCTTACATCTAAGTTGCAGTACTCAAAGGCGCAAGGAAAGAAAAAGGGTTAAACAAAAGGGGGGTTAACTCGGCCTCAGGGGGAGGGGGGGGGGTGTTACGACCCTCGCATCCCCCCCGTCGGTGCGCCACTGCCCCATAATCAGAACTCGTTTTGGCACGTAAAACCCCAGAAAGAGGAAGAAGACCTGTAGCGAAGCCAGGTATCGGTTTCTCCGAGCTTATAGGAAAAGGACGTTACCCAATACAGCCATGTGCGTGGCGACTGTGCCTGATAATACAGGGTGTTCAAAACTAAGCTTTATGGTTTTCTTAAAGTTAGGCACACGCGAAGACCACCTGTGCAAATACGTTATGTGGCTAGGGGGGCACAAAGTGAGATGATAATTATCGCTGTGAGCAGCCCAACTAACTAAAATTGAACAACTATTTTTTGTTGACTGCAGTGAGTGGGTATGTTTGTATTGAAAACTTAGAGACAGTCGTGTTTCTACACAGTATCAGTAGGAAGAATTATTCTAGCGTGTCCGTGCTCCGAGCTATCCGACTCCAAATTTCAATTGTCGTACTGCGCAGAATAATCGAGTCGACGCGAGAGCGGTTTATGCTTTGCGTTGCTGTGGAAGGAAGGCATTTTGAACATTTTTAGGGCATTGACATCTTGATGGGTGAAGTGTTGTCACGAGATTTGTACATCACAACACCAAACTTAAAGCGGCAGTATGAAATATTCGTTAGCATAGCTAAAAAGGCTTCTGCTGTTGATGGTGCCGTTGTTACTTATGATTTCAATAAAACTTACAATACTTGGAAATCAGCAGTCACTTTATTTGCGTAGCCCAGGCAAGGACCATGCCCGGTCGTCTAGTCACCATTACGCATGCGTACTGCCCTCCGGCTTCTCCGCTCGCGCCATTATCTCGGCATGGCAGCTACCGCCATCTTTACAGGCTGTGCGGTCGCGTGTTACGACAGCGGTTACGGGTTCTTCGATTTTTTTTTTCATTTCACCAGCCTTAAGGGGAAGGGGGACAGTTATTATCTTTGCCAATGCCTCCGCCCCGTTGTCAGACTAAATGCCGCACGCAACAGCGGTGTCACATCAGGGAGGAGCTTTGTGCCGATCCTCACTCTCTTGCAAGTTGCTTGCGTAATCATACGAACGACCATTAAAATTTGGAGTTGGATATCTCGGAGCACAGACATGCTAGAAGAATTCTTCCAAGTGAAACTGTGTAGAAACACGACTGCCTTTAACTTTTGAATACAAACATACACACTTACTGCAGTCAATAAAAAGTTAATTATTCAATTTTAGTTAATGCGGCTGCTAACAGCGATAATTATCATCTCACTTTGTGTCCCCCTGGCCACATAACTTATTTGCGCAGATAGTCTTCATGTGCCTGCCAGTGTCTAATTTTAAGAAAACCATAAAACTTAATTTTGAACACCCGGTATATCTAAGCCTGTATTGTTTCTTAAAATGAAATTTGGGATGATCTTTTGCAGGTTCGTTATAAATGCGTAAGCACGGGTCCGTCTTTGGAGTTCTGTTGGAACACCTTGATTTCCTTAAGAAGATTCTTTGTTTTCGGCTGATACACCTTCGTTTGATTTGGAGGACTAACTCCCCTATTCTCAAACAGCCCTCGACTCGAAGCTCTTCCTCCACTCCACCTTGTTGAGCACAGCGCCTCCTCTCGACTGATAAAGACGCGACAATTCCAAAGAATTCCCGTGAATGATCATGAAGCTCAGTGACCACTTCTTTGGAGGGATGGCGGTGCTATATTTCCTCTTGAGTTGAGGTGTTGCGTTGACTACAGGAACGTTCTTGAATACGGGCGTAACGCTACGCTCCAACGCGGTAACCACTACGCTGGTTGTTTACGATATGCGAATCACCGCGCATGAAGACTCACGACGCCACCTACAAGAATAACGATGTGGCGTAGTAGCCGAGAGCGCGAGCCAGCGTCTTCATCTTTTGTTTCTCACGCGGCGTCATCCTTTACACAAGGCGCGCATCTGCTCCCGTTTCTCTAACCACGCGATGCCATCCTAGGCCCGCGCGCTGGCGTTCGCCGCTGACGTCACGCTCCCCCGCTTCGCAGCCGCGGCTCGAGACTTCGCCGATTTCCGCCACCGGCACCGGACCTGACTAAGACGGAGGAGCGCTGGCTCTTACGTCTATACACCAACACAATATTGTGCCCTGCGATACTTAAGCATTTCAATCCAGCCTTCTACGGGGAATGCCCGCACTGTGATCATCCGTTCGCGGATGCTTTCCACATGGTGTGGGCATGTACCTCAAACCCTGCGGTCCCGCCAATCCCCTCGCCTTCCCCCCCTACCCGAGAGAGCTGGGAGGCTGCCCTGCTCGGCTGCTCGACCTTGGAGGGCCAGAGAGCCCTCGTGGCCAGGGCACGCGCCGTTGCGGAAGCCACAGGGGTCCCGGACTAGGGACTCCTCCTAGAGTTTGTAAAGGGTCGGCCCTTAAGGCCGTCCCTATATCTCACTTGTAAATACAGCAAATAAATGTTTTTCACCACCACCACCACCGCGAGAACGCCCACTCAGATAAACGGATCCGGCGGGTTTGAGCCTCCTATGCTTAATGTACGACAATAAAACTGCGAAGTCACAATGAAAACCTTGTAGCGTACGAACGGTACTGTGCTTGTACTGGATATTGTCAACGTGCAACTGTGATTAGAATGAGTGCTACAGCTAAAAAAAGTTGCCTATGCGTAGTTCTTTGTTTAGCTGTTAGTTGTTTTTATTTATATATATGAACACTTCAGCGAGAGATCTCTTTCATTAAGCAGGTTGGTCGCGCAACCGATGACAGCGAATGAGGTAACCGTTGACAACCCAAGGGGAAACTAAGTTAATCAGGCGCGAAGGCGCTCGAGCGGACCTCGGCGTGCTTGGCAAAAGGGACGTCCCCTCGTTCATTCGACGCCACCGACGGGACGAGTAAGGCACGGCCGGCGCCAGGAGGTCCAAGGTGTTTATGAGAAAAACTACGGCAACTTCGCGACACCACACTCCTACGGAATACAACTAAGCTTGTGAGCGAGCTAGCTTTACTTCTACAGGGCTGATACCAATGGTATACTCGCGAAAAATAATTTTGAAAAATGCTGGTGGCCATATATTTTTTTGCGACAGGGCCATCAGCGAGGGGGCGATGCAGAAATTTGAGGGGGGGGGGGGGGGGGTCAGGACATCCGGACATCCCCCCTGGATCCGCGCCTGCGTCCATCCCATGTCACTCTGTACCTCCTGATTTGGTGTATTTCCGTGTGCTCCCAAAGCAAGCCTACCTACCCCTCGCTGCTTAACTTCCAACCTTGCTTGAACCTCTGATCTCATGCACAGGACCGCATTGCCGAAAGTTAAACTAGGGACAATCACCCCTTTCCAAATCCCTCTCACCACTTCGTACCTATTGTAATTCCACAGTGCCCTATTTTTCATCGCAGCTGCATTCCTGCTACCTTTAGTCGTTGCATGTTTTTCATGTTCCGTTAGGTACTCAGCAGGCGCGTAGCCACGGGGGGGGGGGTGAAGCCCCATCAGCCCCCCCCCCCCCCAAATTTTTTCGTGCTGGCTTGCACCGCCGCCGACCAAAACTAACACCGACGCCGGCAATCATTCTGGATTTTGTCTACCATGTCTTTTTCACGCTCGAAAAGACATTTCGGCACGGTCATTGCGAACTCGGGCTGGATTTCGTGACAACGCCCTTGAACCTTGAGTCACGTAACGCAAGCAGCCCCATCCGAGCACAAATTTTCAACGGCTTTTTTCGATAGCGAGCGGGCGCGTTGCGGCATCTCGCAGCGGCCGCGGAATATACGGAGCGCATGGATTTCAATTACGAAACTTTATGGGCATAAAGTTCTCATAAACTTTTGACGCGAAAGGGGCGCTGACATTTCCAAAGGCATGCTTTAAAAGATTTTCAATTCTAGAACTTTATGGGGTTAATGATCTTATAATCTTGGGCCAACATGCGCGCACTGGAGCCCTCCTGTCCAAGCCATTCCAGAAATGGAAGCACGCGCTCGCAATCTTCCACAACACAAAAATACTAAATATCACCGGGACTGTCAGCTAGCAGATGATACTTTTCTCTAAACATTTTCAGGAAGCGTGCCCAATGTGATTGATCAGCTGGACCAGGGCAGGCAAAGTAAAATATGAGAAAACAGAAGAAAGTAAACGGCCTAACATTGCGATTTTTTTTTTTTTTTTTTTTTTTTGCGGGCGACAAGGTCTGGCTCTCCGTGGCCACAGGGACAGGGGCCCTATGGATTTAAGCAATGCCCCTGCTGAAAACACGGGCATTTTCGGAGTGCTTCTTCGCATGCGAGCTGATTGTGGAGATACATATCTGAAGAACTATTTGGAAAGTTGCCTCAGTAATGCCTCGTATTTGAGCCCAGACGCACAAAACCAAATTATATAAATTTGTGGTGACATTATCAAAGAAAGCCTAATTTCAAAAGCAGGCTGCTTCTCCATACTTCCTGGCGAAACGACGGACATCGCTGGAATCGAACAGCCTACTGTTTCTGCAAGGTACCTAAACAAGTATGCCAATGACATCAAGGGAGTGTTTTAAGTTTTTGCACCGGAATAGATGCCCATCTCTCATTACGGCAGCAGGTTCTATGTAAATGTGTAAATACTGCTGCAGCTTCTAGTCACCCTTCCAGTGACCACTGCCAGCGCAGAGAGAATATTTTTTTAGCACGAGTTTACTAAAAACTACTTGCGCTCTACAATGTCTGTGGAACGCATGGTTAGGCTGGCGCTTCTATACACCCACAGAGACGGCGGCATCAACGTGTCCGAAGTCATTGACCGCTTCGCTCAACTTTCCCGCCGAGAGAAGTTTGTCCTTTAGATAGCGAAGCCGCAAAAATCAATGCAAGTAAAATGCACTGTTCCTTCAGGTTCATAAGTTCTTAATTATGAAAACGTATGACCGTTCATTAGCTTTTAAAACCGCAGAAATTTTCGCCGTTTATTCTAGCAGTTGGCATCATGATCACAATTATCACGCGAATAGAAAAATTACGAGAATACCAATAACCAATTTTGACCGACCTTGCTCATTGAAAGTCCGGCCCACGCGGCGTTCGCCAAAAACACACTCGGATATTGGGTAGTTCAACTTACCGCATCATCTGTGGCCTTCGTTTGTCCTTTTCTTTCATTTTTGGCTACCTGATTTTATTTCTTTTTTGAAACGAAGGAATACCCTCCTTTAATTTTGGGCGCAGAATAATTGTTGGCGTTGTGCCGGCAGTTAAATTACACATTTTCGTACTGATTTATGCATTATTTCTCTATTATTCTACCCACATGGCGCTGTCGCGACCGCTGCATGGCCCAAGTACTTAACACGATTTCTGCGATCATAGTTGTGTTCTTGCCTAGATCATCTGTATTTCTGTGCGCAACGTTACTATCTGTGACGGAGCAACATGTTTATTTGTCTTATTTGACGCATTATATACATTGACGTTTGCTTAAATACGTAGATTTATTGGAGACTCATACGTATTTTTAAATATCT
The DNA here is from genome assembly GCF_013339745.2 of Dermacentor silvarum. Taxonomy (NCBI): domain Eukaryota; kingdom Metazoa; phylum Arthropoda; class Arachnida; order Ixodida; family Ixodidae; genus Dermacentor; species Dermacentor silvarum. The sequence continues at coordinate 172,667,754 of NC_051158.1, forward strand.
TATTGCGAGGTTTTGTGTATACAAGCAGTGAACTTTGTTTCCAGCGACTCTTTTTTTTTTTTTTTTGCCCTTTAGCGAGTTGTATCTTCGCATTTGTATATTCCATTCTATCTTCGAATTTCTAATATATATTTTGCAGAACTCCCACTTTTTATTTATACTCACTGCTGCGAGTATTATCTCGGTGTAATTACAATACACGACGAGTTACAGCTGCTCCTGCGTAATCGATTGCAACGAGGGATAGCGTCATTGAGGTTCTTCCTGGCCGTTGCATATGTAGAAAAATGTAAACAATTAAGGTTATTGAATGACAAAGATTCATCAAAATATTTGTCCTCAACTTATTCATTTCATCGCCTTTGCGTTTTTCATATAAGCTGCATGCACTGCTTTGCTGGTTTCGAACTGATATTGACCCTTTTCGCGGCGATCCCGTGGGCGCTGCCATATTTGATCACGTGGTGACGCGTCCATTGCTTGCCTCAACTGCCTCCGTTGCCTCCTCGTTTACAATGGAAGTGTATGAAGCCGGCGCGGCTTAGAAAACCTCTGTTTTCGGAGATATCATAGACGGTGACTAGGTGGACGACACGAAGCTTTGGTCACAGCTTCAGAGAACATGCAAAACCGCTTTCGGAACTGATTAAGCTATGTCCAAACGGCGCAGGCAGTTTATATGGTGCTTGTTCTAAAAGCGAGGCTAAATATGCATTCCAAGCTTTCCGATTATGAATTCAGTCAGGATTAGTGTGTTTTGCTCTTTGTTCTTTATTCGGCAAATATTTTGAAGCAGTGGCTAGTCAGTTTCTGACTCAGTGAAGTTCCTCGGTGCGGCCACTGTCTGATTATTTTCTGCCTAATCGCTCGCGGGTGTGCTCAGTTCCGATAGATTTGTTCTTGCTGCGCACAAGGCTTGAAACGTAGCTGTTTTGTACATTGTAATACCTTGTAGCAAATATATATTACAGCTAGTAACTTGCTTACTCTTGTGGACCGTCACGAAACATTCAACTTCGACTATTGGTGCGCCATAGGTGTAGTCCGTCATTTATTATGTGTATACAGTGCGCATATATTCAACTGTGCGTCCATTCGCTTATTCTTGATACGTCGGCGATAGAGTGGGCATAAGTTTTCCTGCCATTTGGACAGATGTGTATAGATAACGTGCGTGAAACTTACTATTACAGGAAGCGGCGCTACTCCCTTTGTCATTGTCATTGTTTAACGAGTGGTACTCACTCGTAGAAAGTTACCTATCAAGAAAGGGGTCAGGCAAGGAGTCACAATCTCTCCAATGCTATTCACTGCATGCTTAGAAGAAGTATTCAAGCTCTTAGACTGGGAAGGCTTAGGAGTGAGGATCAACGGCGAATATCTCAGCAACCTTCGGTTTGCAGATGACATTGTCCTATTCAGCAACAATGGAGACGAATTACAGCAAATGATTGAGGACCTTAATAGAGAAAGTGTAAGGATTGGGTTGAAGATGAATATGAATGGCAAGGGAACAAGAATTCAGGATCGCCAGTCAGCCTCTAGAGTCTGTAAAGGAGTACGTTTATCTAGGTCAATTACTCACAGGGGACCCCGATCACGAGAAAGAAATTCACAGAAGAATAAAATTGGGTTGGAGTGCATACGGCCGGCATTGCCAAATCCTGACTGGGAGCTTACCACTGTCGTTGAAAAGAAAAGTGTACAATCATTGCATTCTACCAGTGCTAACATATGGGGCAGAAACTTGGAGGTTAACAAAGAAGCTCGATAACAAGTTAAGGACCGCACAAAGAGCGATGGAACGAAAAATCTTAGGAGTAACATTAGGAGACAGGAAGAGAACGGTGTAGATCAGAGAACAAACGGGGATAGCCGATATTCTAGTTGACATTAAGCGGAAGAAATGGAGCTGGGCAGGACATGTAATGCGTAGGATGGATAACGGATGGACCATTAGAGTTACAGAATGGATACCAAGAGAAGGTAAGCGCAGTCGAGGTCGGCAGAAAACCAGATGGGGTGATGAAGTTAGGAAATTTGCAGGCGCAAATTGGAATACGCTAGCACAAGACAGGGGTAATTGGAGATCGCAGGGAGAGGCCTTCGTCCTGCAGTGGACATAAAATATAGGCTGATGATGATGATGATGACTCACTCTTGCCGACGTTCTGGGGATGAAGCCCTATCTTTGAAGGTTAGCGATACAAGGCTGGCGGATGAGCAAATTTATGCATCCTCGAGGAAATCCGTACATCACGAAGTGCCGGGAACACGATCGGACAGTTGCAGCAGCGGTCCGCGAACTCCGCCACACAGATTCATTCTATTCCTTAACATGCCAGTCGCTATTTTTGCAGCCAACTACTGCACACGTCTTCAGTCCACATTATCCAATCTAGCATGATTGGAGCACAGTGTGTTAGCGAAAACTCAGTTGCATTTCCGACAGCTGATAGCACAGAAGCAAGGTAGAAGCGGTAATGGTTTCGTATTCGTGCGCGGTCGCTGAGCAGAGGTATAGCACGGCCGTCGTGAGCGCCATCTCGTTTCTCTAAAACAAACTGCTCCGCGAAAAGGGTCGATAGTTCTAAAGTTCATGTTATGTTTTCTTTACTTATTAATTAGACAAAAAAAAATCGGAAGCATTGATATCAGTTATTTCTGCCACAAGTTTTGGGGCATACGAATATATTCTTTTATGAAAACATACATATTTTAATGGACAGTGCATAGCGTTCAATAATTCGTTTGCAGCATTTATTGTACAATGGAATTGACAATGCAATGATTCATGCATTTGATCCCTTGAGAAATTCTACATGGAGAAGGCCGCGCTGCAACCTGAGCCCCCTCCCTTCCCTCTCCCCCCCCCCCCCCCCCGAACAACATTTCTGGCTACGCCACTGGTACTCAGCCCCATTGTTTATCCACACTCCAAGATATTTATACTTATCCACTACCTCCAGCGTAACCTCCCGTATCCGCAAAGAGGCAACCAGCGCCGCTTGTGGCGCACTCCTGCAACCTAGATCACGTGCTGCGGCCTCTGAGATTAACATGGCATCTGTTACCATCTCGGAGGCGCCGGTGGAAGTGGATGGATGGATGGATGGATGAGGCTGAACCCTTTAAACCGGGCGGTGGCATACGCCATCTAGCCATGACTATTAACATATTTTGTACTTTGTGATGGGTGAAATTTCACCCCTGCCTTGATTTTATCCACCAATCAGATAACCTCTGTTTGGTTATTTCTACCCGCTTAAAGTCTATTTTGCCTTACTGTCCCTAAACCCCAATGCTTTGAAAAAAAAAAAACAGCCCCGTTGCTTTGCACTGTAGGGTTAAGCCCTTTACAGAAAAGTACGAGGTGTTCAGCCATTTCCTCTTCTTCTCCACACGCACAGCACAACGTGTCTATTGACCCTTTTCGCGGAGCAATTTGCTCCAAAGGAACGAGATGGCGCTTTCGGCGGCGCGCCATACGTTGCCTCAGCGAATGCGCACGAATACGAAACCACTACTGCTTCTGCCCTGCTACTATGCGATCAGCAGCTGTCGGAAATACAAGTGGGTGTTCGCTATTGCACTGTGCCCAATTCGTGGTGCAAATGTGTAACGATAAAGAGAAGATGTGTGCGGTAGTTAGCCGCAAAAATAGTGATTCGCATATTAAGGAATGGAATCAACCTGTGTCGCCGCTGCTACATAAGGACTGCCTGTGTTGTCGACCCTTCGCAATGCGCGGCTCTCCTTGAGGATAAAAAAGGATAATTCATCCGCCAGCGCTGTATAGCTAACCTCCAAAGGACTTCAACTCAGCAACGTCGGCACTTAAGAGTGAGTACCGCTCGTTACAAAAGGAAGTAACGCCACTTACTGGCATAGTAAGTTTCTCGCACGTTATTTACACACATCTACCCCTACTCGCACGCAAACTTACGCCCACCCTATCGCCAACGTAACAATAAAAAGTGAACGTGCGCACACTTGAATCAATGTGCTGAAGCGTGAGTGACGGCGACTACACCAAGACACGAATGTTTGAAGCTGAACGTTTCGTGACGGTCCACAGAGTAAGCGACGGACTAGCGATAATACATCTTTGCTACAAGCTACCACAAAGTACAGAACATTTACATTCCAAGCTTTGTGCGCCGCAAGAACAAATCTATCACAGCAGAGCACACCCGCGAGCGCGATTAGGCTGAAAATAAACAATCAGATAGTAGCCTCACCGAGGAACCGAGGAACTTAGTATTACTGAGTTAGAAACATGACAAGCCGCTGCTTCAAAATGTTTGCCAAATAAAGAACGAGAACAGTGATCCTGATTTAATTCATAAGCGGGAAGTTTGTACAGCTTGGAACACATGTCTAGCCTCGCTTTTAGTACAAGCACCGCACTGCGCCGTTTGGACAAGGCGCAATGAGCTAAGAAAGCACTTACATGTCCTCTAAAGCTGTGGCCAAAGCTTCGGGTCGTCCACACAGTCACCGTCTACGATATGCGTTCAGAGGGCGGTTTGCTGCGCCGCACCGGCGTCACGCGCTTGCATTGTAAACACGGCAGGCAGCGGCGGCAGCTGAGGCAAGCAATGGACGCGTCACCACGTGATCAAACATGGCAGCGCCCACGGGAGCGTCGGGAAAAGGGTCAATACCTTGGTACTTGACTCGGTACATCTTAGTCCGCAATACTCCCGTCCTGGCTTCAAACAACAAAGAGATTCCCCTAGAATTATAGTAGATATTTTCTTAGGCAATTTCTTGCTTGAAAGTTCGGTATGTTTCCAGTGCTGATTTCGTCTGCATCCCTGTTTTCCACAGACCCCTCTCTGTTTCCTTAACCTTTTTCTTAACCGCTGTTTCCTGGTTTGCACCCCTCCTGCAGTCCAAATATTTGATTGACAGTTTTCTGGTCAGCTTCCTCCATTTTGTATCAACATTCCTCATGTACAAATAACTGAAAACTCTCCTTGCCCACCGCTTTTCCGCCATTTCTCTCAATCGCTCCTCAAATTCTATCTTGCTGCTGGCTTCCCTGCCCTCGAATGACGTCAATCCCATGTCACCCTGTACCCCCTGATTTGGTGTATTTCCGTGTGCTCCCAGAGCCAGTCTACCTACCCCTCGCTGCTTAACTTCCAACCTTGCTCGAACCTCTGATCTCATGCACAGGACCGCATTGCCGAAAGTCAAACTAGGGACCATCACCCCTTTCCAAATCCCTCTCACCACTTCGTACCTATTGTAATTCCACAGTGCCCTATTTTTCATCACAGCTGCATTTCTGCTACCTTTAGCCGTCACATATTTTTCATGTTCCGTTAGGTACTCAGCCCCATTGTTTATCCACACTCCAAGATATTTGTACTTATCCACCACCTCCACCGTAACCTCCTGTATCCTATGCTCGCTGCCCTGATTATCATTAAAAGTCATGACTGCCGATTTTTCTTTACTAAACTTCAAACCTAAGCTATCTCCCTCTTTACCACAGATGTCCATTAATCTCTGCTAGTCTTCCTTGCTGTCAGCCATAAGTACAATGTCATCCGCATACATCAGTCCTGGTAATGACTGTTTAATCCATTCTCCTTGCTTGAAATAGGAAAGGTTGAAGCCAAGTCCGCTCCTCTCTAATTTTTTCTCTAATCCTTGTAAATACAGCATGAACAACAGAGGTGACAGAGGGCACCCCTGCCTAAGCCCCTGCTGTATCTCTATAGGCCCAGATACCTTGTTTTCCCATTTTATAAGCACCTTGTTACTTTTATAGATATCTTTGAAAAGATTTCTTACTCCATCTTCCACATCTAGAGCGCCCAGTATGTCCCACAAATCCTTTTGGATTACACTGTCATAGGCTCTCTTTATATCCAGAAATGCAAGCCATAGGGGCCTTTGTTCCTTTTCTGCTATTTCAATACACTGTGTCAATGAGAACAGATTATCTTCTAACCTTCTTTGTTTTCGGAACCCATTTTGTAGTTCCCCCAGCACCTCCTCGCTCTCCAGTCATGCCTGCAGTCTGTCCTTTATAATCTGCATCACCACCCTGTAAACCACTGACGTCACTCTTATGAGACGGTAGTTGTTTATGTCGGCTTTGTCCCCCTTTCCCTTATATATCATGCTCATCCTGCTCAGTCTCCACCCGTCGGGGGCTTTACCGTCCATTATCATTTTGCTCACTGTCTCTCTTAATGCTTTCTTAGATTTTGGGCCCAATGTCTTTATCAACATAATTGGGATGCCATCAGGACCTGTCGACGTGCTACTAGGAACCCTCTTCTCTGCCCTTTCCCACTCGCTTTGTGCCACTGGAGCCACTGCACTGACTAGTCCATCCTCACCTGATTGAGCACATGCTATGTTTCGTTCTTTAAATTTTTCTGTCATCATTGTTCTAATATGTTCCATTGCCTCATCTCCCTCTAGTCGAACACCTTGAGCTGTAACTATAAACCTCTGCTCTAGGCTAGTCTTATTACTCAAGGAGTTGAGATGTTTCCAAAATTTCTTCGCTGCTTTTCTATCCTTTTTGTTTACTTCTGACAACCATTGGCTCCCCTTTCTTCTGATCTTCTCATTGCTCAAATGGGATATTTCCCTTCTACAGTTTAAAAAGTTATTCCATTTTCTGCCTACATCAGCTTCTGGTTCACCCCTCTGCTTTGAATATCTGTGTTCCCTGGATGCTTCCTGACGTTTCTCTATGGCCTTCTTAACCTCCTCATCCCACCAGCTCTTGGGTTTACGTCTTCTGTTCCCTTTTGTCTTGACTCGTACCTTAGTAAGCTCTAGCTCAAATAGCCCTGTTAAATTTGCATATGTCCATTCTGTTTTTGTATCCTCTGAAATTACTTCCTCAATTTGCTGGGTTGCTATTTCAAGCTGCTTTTCCGAGTAAAATATCCCACCTGGTTGTTCATCTTGCCTCCTACCTACTTTCATTTCCCTTCTAAAACTCACCTTAATACGTTTGTGATCACTACCTAGACTTCTGGAGCCATATTCGTCTATGTTCATTACCTTTAGCCCATCGTGCATCCTATGTGACATTAGTGCATAATCTATCGTCGACTGCAGGTTCCCTACCTCCCATGTTATGTGCCCTTCACACTTCTCAGTACTGTTGCATACAACTAAGTCATGCATTTCACACACATCCAGCATCATGTTGCCTGTTGAGTCTGTGTACCCATCCATGTCTTCTATGTGTGCGTTCATATCTCCTAGTATAATAATCTCGCACCCTTCTCCTAGCTCATTAATGTCACTTGATATGCATTCCAGCTTTTTCTTGTTTTCCTCTTTGGCATTTGCTCCTGTCCACAGGTATACAAAGCCAAGGAGTGTCTGCTCTCCTGCAACTTTCCCTTTTAGCCATAAATGCTCCTTGCATTCCTGATTTTTTCAATCTCGTCTTTCAACATAACCTTCAGGCGCCACACAGTACATATAATTTTTCATGTACATATCTCTTTCATGATTGATTGTACTAGACATTATAAGTAAATGTATTTTGTGCATCGTTTGGTTTCTTGTGTGTACTACACAAGATTGACACAGACAAGTTACGATACATATTTCTCTACAGCACTAACTAAACCTTATTTTCACATCGCAGTTATTTTTACACCAGCTTAATCCTGTCAGCACACAGTTTTGTGGGCAAAAAAAAAAGCAAAATTGCGCGTAGATATCGTCAAATAATTGCAACGAACGCGAAGAGCACGCGCAACGCAAAGGAAACTAACCGCCGTGCGCGAGTGGCTGGCTACGGTAAAGGAGGCGTGATGTGTAAACCAAAATACAACAGCGAAAAAGAAAAACTTCCACACACAGAGGGTCGCAAACCTTATATACCAAGCATCGAAGCGCAAAAAATATATATAGTGCGTATTTCAAACATACACACGGCATATTAAATGTGATTGAATTAGGCAACTTGGGGCATGTTCCCGGCGCCATACATTTACGTCTTGGACCTTCGACGAGTTAACAGCTATTGGTTATAAAGATGTGCAGATGCGATACCGATAAAAAAATCCTCATCAAGGCAAAGCACTTGGAAGTGCGCCGCGAGTAACACTATTTCTGAACGCAAGCGTAGCCGAGTCTCAGCTCGTGTGATTCAATATGGCGGCGCCAGCGGGGTTGTCTCCACCCTGAACGGCGGCGCTGGGCATCGAGGCACCCTAATGGCGCGCCGCCGTGAGTGCCATCTCGTTTTTCTAAAACAAACTGCTCCGTGAAAAGGCACAATAAAAAAAAAAAAAACCTTGCACCCGGCCGGGTGCAAGGTTAACTGCTCCGCGAAAAGGGTCAATAAAAATTAAACACTTAACCTTGCAAGGTTAAGTGTTTTTTTATTGACCCTTTTCGTGGAGCAGTTTGTTTTAGAGAAACGAGATGGCGCTCAAACGAGTAGCGCGAATTAGAGAAAAAGTTAGAGAGGAGCGGACTTGGCTTCAACCTTACCTATTTCAAGCAAGGAGAATGGATTAAACAGTCATTACCAGGACTGATGTATGCGGATGACATTGTACTTATGGCTGACAGCAAGGAAGACTTGCAGAGATTAATGGACATCTGTGGTAAAGAGGGAGATAGCTTAGGTTTGAAGTTTAGTAAAGAAAAATCGGCAGTCATGACTTTTAATGATAATCAGGGCAGCGAGCCTAGGATACAGGAGGTTACGCTGGAGGTGGTGGATAAGTACAAATATCTTGGAGTGTGGATAAACAATGGGGCTGAGTACCTAACGGAACATGAAAAATATGTGACGGCTAAAGGTAGCAGAAATGCAGCTGTGATGAAAAATAGGGCACTGTGGAATTACAATAGGTACGAAGTGGTGAGAGGGATTTGGAAAGGGGTGATGGTCCCTAGTTTGACTTTCGGCAATGCGGTCCTGTGCATGAGATCAGAGGTTCGAGCAAGGTTGGAAGTTAAGCAGCGAGGGGTAGGTAGACTGGCTCTGGGAGCACACGGAAATACACCAAATCAGGGGGTACAGGGTGACATGGGATTGACGTCATTCGAGGGCAGGGAAGCCAGCAGCAAGATAGAATTTGAGGAGCGATTGAGAGAAATGGCGGAAAAGCGGTGGGCAAGGAGATTTTTCAGTTATTTGTACATGAGGAATGTTGATACAAAATGGAGGAAGCTGACCAGAAAACTGTCAATCAAATATTTGGACTGCAGGAGGGGTGCAATTAAACCAGGAAACAGCGGTTAAGAAAAAGGTTAAGGAAACAGAGAGGGGTCTGTGGAAAACAGGGATGCAGACGAAATCAGCACTGGGCACATACCGAACTTTCAAGCAAGAAATTGCCAAAGAAAATATCTACGATAATTCTAGGGGAAGCTCTTTGTTGTTTGAAGCCAGGACGGGAGTATTGCGGACTAAGATGTACCGAGTCAAGTACCAAGGTATAGACACGTTGTGCTGTGCGTGTGGAGAAGAAGAGGAAACGGCTGAACACCTCATACTTTTCTGTAAGGGGCTTAACCCTACAGTGCAAGGCAACGGGGCTGATTTTTTCAAAGCATTGGGGTTTAGGGACAGTGAAGGCAAAATAGACTTTAAGCGGGTAGAAATAACCAAACAGAGGTTATCTGATTGGTGGATAAAATCAAGGCAGGGGTGAAATTTCACCCACCACAAAGTACAAATTATGTTAATAGTCATGGCTAGGTGGCGTATGCCACCGCCCGATTTAAAGGGTTCAGCCTCATCCATCCATCCATCCATCCGAAACAGCGAAGCTGGACGATCGTAGCCCACCATTTTCCGGAAGTGCGCGCGAACTTTTCATCTTATTACTCATGATGATAATTTCTTTTCGTGCATCTTGGACTACGGCCATCACTGTGCGTTGCCGTCAAGCGCAGCTTGCAACACCGACACTGCGTTCCAATGCCGACACCGCGTTCCACCGCGTCAAATGCCGACAACGCGTTCCAGCAGACCCGCTCCGCGAATGCTTCTATCTCTCCCCAGAGCGTAGCGCGCAAAAACTTTTCTTCACCTAGCGGAGCATTGGCACGAGCGCGTGCGAACGCGCCAGCTGTGCATGAAGACGCCGGCGCTCGAACGCAATCATATGGTTCCCATAAATGCATGCTCTGCAAGCGTGGCTGTATAGCCTAGTGGTTAAGATGCTCGCGTTGGTAACAAGGGCACGAGGGTTCCTCGGCAAGAAAGTTTATTTTCTTTTTATTCTTTCGTCATTGCTTATGATGATAGTTTCTTGATACGAACCACAAATCACGGCTGGCGTAAACAGCTTCGCTGTTAAAAACTTCGGGAGTAGAGATGCCACGCCGCGGCTGACGCCGACGACCGCCATATTGCTTCAGGCAGAAAACGCAGCTGCGCCGCTTGGGCCTATGCGGTAGTTTGGCAGTTGTGGCATTTATACACTCTTGGTGCTTGGTTACGGGTCGAGCTCCTGCTCACCATCCGGCTGCACTAATCATGCGAAGCAAAAGTCGGGAATAACGTTTCACGTGCAAGTAGCGCGAAACTCCTTCAATCGCTCGACCATTGTTGTGCACTGTCTCCGCCGAGGAGCGCTGTTGTACCTGAAATCTACCTTTTAACTCGTGAATATAGGCTGAAACAAGCTTTTTTAACACGAAAGTGTTTTATGCCGGGGTCCACCAAGACTTCACTGACGTATTTCCGTCACGGAAATACGTCAGCTTACAATGTACACGAACATAATACAAAGAAAGAAACCAGAAGAAAAAGTTCCACAAACATGGAAAATTTGGAAATCGAACCCACAACCTCTCGGTCCGCGACGATAGATCACCGAGCGTTTAACCCATTGCGCCACAAACGCATTTGCAGAGAGCTACACAGACGCGCCTTATATATCTAACACTCCTCCGTGTACCCGCGCTCTTGCTCGGGGCGGTGCCGCCGCCTACGAGCAGAAAAGAGAAGTACTGCATTATGACACTAACGCGCACCGACAGTGAACGCTTCGGTGGTCTCAGCACTACGACGCCTCGATGCCAGCATTCGAAGGGACGCTGGCATCAAGAAGCACTACCAACGCCACCTAGGTGGCGTTCACCGTACTCAGCACAGCGGAGCGTGGCCTCCGCAATTAGCTCTGAAAATGTTTCTGAAGTTGATCGCGGAGGCTGCAATTACGACGCGCTGTACGCGCTGATTTGACTCAGTGACGATTCAGTTACGTGCTTTGTCTTGCGCGTTGTATTAGTGTATCAGTTACGTGCTTCGTCTTTCGCGTTGTGCTAGCGTGTGCAGCGTAGTGCAGCTTCCATATGCACGACGGTTGCTCATGGTCATCGACGTTGGTAGTCGTGATGGAGGAGACGTGCCACCAGGCGTCAGCATGGGTGCATCAACGCCTAAGGGCGCTTTAGCCACAAAACACCAATAGACATTATATATCAATGTGCAATAAACATTACACTACTTCTGTGAAGACACGTTTCACTTTCGTGTTCTATACCGATTCCTATATAAGAGGGATCAACCACATTTTTCTATGTATGTTTGTGCAACAGGTTCCCGAAAGACAAACCGCTGCGTGACGCATGGCAGCGCGCTGTTCGCAGAGATGGCTAGGCGCCTAAAGATTCGGATGTTCTTTGCTCGGTGCACTTTGATAAGACTATTTAAAAGACAAGGCTGCGACAGGGCACCATTCCGACCATTTTTCCAGCGTTTTTCCAAATAAAGAGATGAAAGCCCGCCTCGCAGTTCAGACACTGAGCTCATCTGTGGCAGACATATTGGACTTCTGCGAGTTCACCCTAAAGCTTCCACAATTTAAAGGCGCATGCTACAGCTCAGTTTATACGGATATTTGACCGCCTTTTTGATGTACTCAATACAAGAAATCCGTTTGGCAGGTCATACAAGGCGGCTCTGCGAAAGACGAACGAAGCTTCCGTGAGAACTCCTTTTTAAAAAGCTGGCAGATCCTACGTCCTGTGGGAATAGATGTTATGCGAATCAGTATGCGGGGAGTCTACCAAGCTAACGAAACCACCATGAGCGCACCAAGACGTAGACGGGTCTTTCATCACCTACATGACACGCATGTCATACATTCATGTCATGAGTCCTCAGGAGTCCCTTTAGCTACACCTAAGAGACCTTAAGGCGAAAGCCTTAGTCATGCTCATGACTATGACTGCTACCATCATCCTTTAGTGTTTCCTTCACGTAGTGCCCACGCCTGAACCCATTACAGTGGTTCTTGAGTGTTATTCTTTTTTTCGCTGAGCCATTGTCATTTCTGCTGAGTCATGCTCATGACTATGACTTCTACCACAATCCTTTAGTGCTTCCACTTAGTACCCATGTCCGAACCCATTTCAGTGGTTTTTGAGTGTTAATCCTTTTTTGCTGATCATTGTCATTTTTGCTCAGTCATGGTCGTGACGACTTCTACCATCATCCTTTAGTGTTTCCTTCACTTGGTACCCACGTCAGAACCCATTTCAGTGGCTTTGGAGTGTTAATATTTTTTCACTGAGGCATTGTTGCTCAGTCATGCTCATGAGTGACTTCTACCATCATCCTTTAGTGATTACTTCACTTAGTACCCATGTCCGAATCCATTTCAGTAGGTCATTGCCATGACCTACATGACACGCATGTCATGACATTTATGTCATGACCTATCACTTATGTTCGTCATACACTCCTGTCATACTATGCCAATTTTGGTACCTACCAAGTTAGCGAAACGACCATGAGAGCACCAAGACGTAGGCGGCTGTTTCATGACCTACATGACATGCATGACATATCATTTGTGTTCGTCATGTACTCATTTAGGTGCACGTTAAAAAACCCCAGGTGGTCGAAATTTTCCAGAGTCCCCCACATGGTGTGCCTCATAATCAGATCGTGGTTTTGGCACGTAAAACCCCATGATCTCTCTCTCTTGTCATAGTATGCCAATTTTGGTATATACCAAGTTACTGAAAAGACCATGAGAGCACAAAGACGTAGACGGCTAGATAGATAGATAGATAGATACATATTGTCAAAGTAGCAAATGTTAGCCAAGAAATGCTTCGCATTTAAAAGTAGAGATGTACATAACAGGATTGAAGGATGCAAATGGGAGACTACTGATTGAGAGTCCCACGAAAACCGGATTTGTGGGTCTCCTTATTTGCACGCGCAGTGTCCTAGCACTTTTTGAGACTTGTGCGAACAGGAAAGCTCCAGTATATGCTCACACATGCTATGTCTCAGAACCATCTGGAAACATTTTTTGGAAAGGGGGGCTACAACAATGCTACTGCCTGCCAACTTACAGCTGCTTAGAAGCGTCTCAGCTGCTTGCATCATCAGAGGCTGGAAACTGCTCTCGCAATATTGTGACTATAATCAGCCCCTCCAGTGACATAAGCCTTGTAGAGTCGCCAACATCTGTGGCATCGTTAAGAAGATCATCACAGCTGCAACCATAAGACGATGATCACAATTACACCCATCGTGTTGATTTCCTTATGAGCCTTTCGCCTGTAGTCGGCGCTGTAGTGCCATATATAACAGGATTTGTGGCTCGAAAAGAGTATAATTGCATGTCCTGTGATGACTGCTACATCGAGCTCCTGTCAGATGAACTGCCAGCACTCATTTCCGTGAAAACCAATGGTGGTCTTGTGGAACCATCAAAAGATGTCCTGACAATCTGTCACATTGTAGAGAAAGGACTTTGTGTCCTACAGGTCCAATGCAAGAACCTAAAATCTTTGCATGCAAGCAGTGTCTTATGGTAGATGTGCTGACAGTGGTCTTTGAACAAGCACTATTTGCAAGGCTGGAGCCTCATCTGCTAGACTGTGATCCGCTCGACAACCACGTATACACTTTGTCGAAATCAACCGAAAGAACTCCAAAAGCGGAGTAAGAACACAGCTGACAAGGACTGTCATTTTTAAGAATCTGTAAACGGGACAAAGAGATGGAGTAGGCTGGGCAACTAATCTGCCTTTGTATATTTCTGTTTTGATGTACTTGCATTTTATGTTTGCCTGTTTGGTATTGTTTTCCTATAGTATACATTGTGATACACCAGGTAGTTGTTCAATATTTTATTCATGTTTCCCCCATGTTGTTTTATGCTTACATATATCAAAATAGCCAGGATGTAATAAAAATTTATTTACCACTTTACTGATTTCACCTTGTACTTCGTGTCACCTCGGTAATGTGGCAAGAGCATAAAAGGCGTTACAGCTTCAGCCCACGTATTCTTCCATTAACAACTGCCTTGTGCATTTCTCCTTAACCTGACATGACAAAGATTACTGGGGATTCCTATTTATACAACGAGGCGACATGAAAGACCTAGTGCTGCTAACTCAATGATACGACGGCCGCTTTCCATTTCTTTTACGGAGTCTTCGTCACTTTATTTTGTCACCATTTTTCAGCAAAAAGTAGCTCTAAATTCGCCTAATTCACCTCTCTGTGCTCGCATTATCACCTCAGTTCAATTGCGTAATCACTTTTAGACCATTAAATGCGGCTTTCTCGTCATCATCAACTAGCCCAGCAAGGCGTGTTCTTCCCATCATTACTTTTTGTACAACTCCTATCACCCAGCTAAACCCCTTTAATCCACCATTATTTACTCCTAATTTAACATTATTACAGTCTTAATCCACTTCATTCACCTCTTTGTATATTCATTGAAGTCAGTGCACATGCTTAATTAATCTTCTATACTTAATGGCAGTTTTGAGTGTGCTATCGCCCCTTATCCTAAGAGGATAATTTCGTGTCAACATCACGGTTTTGAAACGTCCTTGAGACGGACATCCCACCATGAGGCATGCATATAAGGCTTGCGCATTAAAAAAAAAATCTGTGCTAAATAAATCGCTTTCATAATTAAACGCCACCACGAAAGTGCACTGGTTACGTTACCAGCGCGCGAGCTGCGCGAGCTCTTGCCTGGAGCAAAATGGCCGCCAACCGGTTTCCCAAGCTTCAATTGGTCGCATGGGCGCGCATAGGGGATCTCCACTCCAGAAGTTTTTTTTATAACCTCCTTGGTACACATTCAGTAAAGAGATATCGTCTGTAAACTATTCTGAGCTTTCTGTTTGCCCAAGAATATTATTTTGACAGTAATAATTTCCCTCGTTTGGAACACACAGAAATCGCCAGGAGGGCTCCTGCGTAGTGTATTGAGCGCCGACAGCCAAACCTACGAGGAGTGCACCACATTATCTCTCATACTGTGCAAGCGAGATGCTTCCGACAGATGGCGACTCTAAGTCCTCGCCCCCAATAGGACTTGTAACAGGAATGTAACAGAAGTCACCTATTTTCTTGTCTCCTGTGCAATAATTTTATACAGCACTGGTGTTATTGTATGCTGAAGTCAAAATGTAATTTCATACAAATATTTCAAGAGATATATGTCACACTGGCGCTTACAGAAATACCAGTACAGTAGTTGAAAAAAAAATGTAGGACTGAAGTAGGCATGGGGGACTTGACTCAAGATTCAAATCGCTCAGTATATCTGTCATAAGTGCATTCAGTGGTAATAATGAACTTCCAATTGCCATCAATGAACTACCCTTAGAGCTACCAATAGAATAAAATGTTAATTATACACCTACATTAACCCTTTATATACGAGTGTTGCCTACAGGCAACATACGAAACAATTTTTTTCTTGCCGAATTTCAGTACTGAGTACGAATTTTCTGGCTAAAAGCCTTTGGCCAACACTGAATGACAGACAGCAAGTGTCATTTGCTGGTTTAGAGCAAGAGCACAGGACGAGGCGGAAGAAGTTTGGCATGCCATTCACTTTCTTTTGAAAGCACAGAGACAGACTGCTGCAAGATCTCCTGTTGCAGTGGTGTTACACACGTAATGTAAAGCAAATTAAATGTTTGATGACGAGAGACGCCTTTACAAATTCTCAACGAAGGTGGCTTAGGGTGAAGCCACTTCTAGTTGTCTGCCTGGTGCTTCCCTTATATTTCTGAAAAAGTTTCTGCAAAATACTTTTTTTCTTTTCGTTGGTTATGCACAATCAGATCTAGATGTGTTCTGTACATTCAGACAGAAAATAAGCATCCTTTTTCGGGTATTTGTATGTCCTCTTATTAAAGGGTTAAGCACGGTTAGTGATATTAATAATATACCAAAGATAACACAAGGAATACTTATTAAACAAAGGCAATTTATTTGGTGCTCTGAAACAGACAGTTGGAAGTGACAGTGCTGCTTGAACAATCAATTTTTATAAAAAAGTATCTATGTGCAAAAAAAAAGAATAAGCACAAATAGAATAACAAAAGAGCCTCCGAGATGAAACACATGTACTACAACCTAGACACAAAACATACATGAGCCTAACAGAAACAGATCGCACACACTAAAAAACAATACTCGACGCATTAGTCACACATGTGTAGGCAATTCACAGTGGTACAGCCACTAACTAAAGCTAACATAATACATTAAAAAACAATACTCAACGCATTAGTCACGCAAGTGTAAACAAATTCACAGTGGTACAGCCACTAACTAAAGCTAACATAATACATTAAAAAACAATACTCAATGCATTAGTCACGCAAGTGTAAACAAATTCACAGTGGTACAGCCACTAACTAAAGCTAACATAATACATTCTAGGAATGCTACAAAATGATTGCGAATACAGTCAAACCTTGATATAATGAACTTACATTTCACAATACCCATGATTCAACAATATACAATTATTTCCCGGTCTAAGTGCTGTTACGTTTGGCCGAGTTGGGTTCCAAGCCGGGAGAAGAAGACGCCGGGAGAAGGAAGAACGTAACAGCTGGTGGCAGCGGTGAAATGGCGGACCCCCGGGAGCGCTGCGGCAGCAGTAGGTGAGGCTTTGGCTTTGTACTCTGGTACGCCGAGTGTTATAATTTCCAGTCAGGGAAATAGGAAAGGCGGTTTAGAGGACTTTTGTCACAGTTACGGTAGTGAACATGGATTTGAATAGCTTGCTAAAGGTAGATTTGTTGGCCGTAGCAGACGAGCTCGGCTTAGAGCTTAGCAAAGCTATTCGGAAACCCGAAATTGTGGGCAAAATTTCAGCCTGTGGGGCGAGTGCCGACGAAATTGCTGAAGCAGTTGATGAAGTGCTGAGGAAACGCAAAGTGAGAGAAAGAGAGGAGGAACTAAAACAATGCCAATTGGAGCAGCTAAATTGGCGCTGAGCCGTGCTCCCTCAAGGGCTGCAGAAGATAGCGCCAACCTTTCCCTTTCCCGCAAGAACCACTTACCGGAGCAGCTAAAGCGGTCTCTGACCACTGAGGCAGAGCCGAGAGCCGTCAATTATGACATGAGAGGTTTTCTTCAGCCTTTTGTTATTGGTAGTGAATTGGGGCTCTTTTTGACAAACTTTGAGCGCACTTGCACAAGAATGGGCTTTGAGCTGACGTCCTGGCCTCAAAGACTTCTGAGTTTGTTGCCGGCGGAAGCCGCAGAAATTCTAGCTAGGTTAAATGCCGAAGAAGCGGAATGTTACCAGGACGTAAAAAGGGCCTTGTTAGCAAAGTACAAGTTGTCGCCTGAAGCTTTCCGGCTTAAGTTTAGGAAATCGGTTAAGAAGCCGAACGAAAGCTACTCAGAGTTCGCGTACAGGCTAGCAAGCTTCCAAGAAAATTGGCTAAAAGGTGCTGACGCGTTCGAGGACAAGGCAAAAATGTTTGAGGAAATCTGCCTAGAGCAATTTTGCTCGACGCTTCCTGAAAAACTGAGGGAATGGATTCTCGATAAGCCAGATGTGAGGACGGCCCGCAAGGCAGCAGAGTATGCAGATGACTACTGCGCAAAACGCCGTTCTTTTGACGCAGAAAGAAACATGCGAGGCGCACGAGGCTCTACAGCAGAGCAGAAGGAATTTAGAAAATCTGAGAAGAAAGATAACAATACCACAAAGCAGGAATCTTTGGATTCACAGTTAAACCAATCTTTTGAGGCGCGGAAGCCTATCGTGTGCTTCAAATGCCAGAAACCAGGACACGTAGCTGCGGGGTGTCGCGTTCCAAAGGTATCGCCGATACAGTTCGTTATGGGGCAGGGCGAAGATTTGCTGCAACCTTACCTACATGACATGGAAGTTAACGGCCGAGAATGTAAGGTCTTGCGCGACACAGGTGCAACGTATGACGTGGTGCACTCTTCCCTAGTAAATTCTGGTGACTTCACAGGTGATTACGTGTGCTTAAGGCAAGCCTTGGAAGAAGGCACCCTGAGCTTGCCAGTAGCAAACGTAACATTGAAAGGGGCGTTCGGTGAAATTAAGACCGAAGCAGCTGTCTCGGATAACGTAATGCCTCAGTGTCCATATTTGCTATCAAACAGAACGGCAAACGAATTGCTGAATGCAGGCGTAACACTTGATATGAACCCTGTAATGGTTGTCACGAGGTCGATGGCGAAAGAAACTGCCGCTCACCAAGAGCCGTCGTCACGCGTTGTCAGTGCCGAGGATCAAAAACGGGGTCAATCAGATAATGGCGATGAGGCAAGCTCAGACACGCATGAATCCGCCCACGAGGAAGGCGAACAGGCACCGTGTTTCATTCCACCCACGAGTTGCGATTTTCAGGCGTTATCTACCGTCGACAAAGCCACGTTGATCGAAGAACAGAAAACGGATTTAACCTTGACAAAATGCCGTCAAAGCGTCGCTAAGCAAGGTGCAGGCAGTGGCTCGTTCCATGAAAGAAATGGCGTTTTGTACCGCGACTTTCGGGGCAAGAAAGGCGCAAGCGCTGACCAAATCGTGGTCCCTCTAAAGTACCGCGAGAACATACTGGAACTTTCCCATCGGGCAGGCTGGTCTGGTCATCTCGGAATTACCAAGACAAAAGCGAGGCTGCTAAGCGAGTATTACTGGCCAGGCTGTTTTAAAGATGTGGAGGAGTTTGTTCGTAGTTGTGACGTTTGTCAGCGAACTGGGAGACCACACGAGAAACACAAGGCCCCTATGACTGCAGTTCCTATTATTACTGAGCCGTTTCGTCGAGTCGTAGTGGACATTGTGGGGCCCTTGCCAGTGACGAAGTCGGGATATAAATATCTTTTAACGATGGTGTGCCCTGCAACTAAATTTCCTGAGGCAATGCCGCTGCGCTGTCTTGCATCAGCAGAAATAGTAGACGCCCTCCTTTTGATATTTTCCCGCGTGGGTTTTCCGAGTGAAATACAGTCGGATCTCGGCAGTGTCTTCACGAGCGAGTTAACAACGACCTTTCTTAAGAGATGCGGTATCAAGATACACCACAGTTCTATTCAACATCCGCAAAGCAACAGTGTAGAGAGGGTTCATTCTGTAATGAAGCGGGTATTGCGGGCTTTGTGCTATGAGAAAAAAAAAGAATGGGACGCCGCGTTACCAGCTATGCTCTTTGCCTTACGTTCGGTGGCACATGAATCGACAGGTTTTAGCCCAGCGGAGCTCGTGTGCGGGAGGGCGCTGCGCTCCCCGCTTAGGCTAGTTCGTGAAAACTGGGAAGAGAAGGGTAGCGACCCGACTGTGGTCGAGTACGTTTCCAACCTACTGCAGCGCCTATACGACACGCAGGCTCTAGTGGAAGCTAATATGCTTGAAGCTCAGACAAAAGCAAAAAAACGCTACGACAAAAACAGCAGTGTGCGCCAGTTTCACGAAGGGCAGAAGGTGCTCATGTTGCGTACTTCTAAAGCTAACAAGTTGGAGGTACACTGGGAAGGCCTCGGTACGATACAACACAAACTTTCAGACACAACTTACGTTGTTAAACTGCCAGGTCGTAGGAAAGAAATACGTATCTATCACAGCAACCTCATGAAGCCCTATGTAGAACGTGTGCCGGTTGTGAATTTGATGTTAAATCAACCTGAAGAAGTAGAAGCTGAACTTCCTGACATTCCCCGTGACATGACTTGTTTTTCTGTGGATGAAATCCTTAATTTGACAGCAGACAGTGCTGCTCTAAGTGAAAGCCAGCTTGACGATTTAACAAATTTGATAGCTGAGCACAGACACGTGTTCTCAAAGGTACCCGGTCGTACCACTCTGACGACTCATGATATTGAGCTTACACCAGAAGCGAACAACCCAACGTTGCACAACAGGAGATGTAAAGCTTACAGATGTTCACCGCGCCATGAAAAATTGATGAGGGAGGCAGTTGATCAAATGCTAGAGCTTAAAGTGGCCGAACGAGGTGAAGGAAGCTTCATGTCCCCAATGATAATTGTAGAAGCTAACGGTAAAGAACCGCGGCCGTGTATCGATTACCGTAAGCTTAACTCTGTAACTGTTACCAAAGTGTATCCCTTACCGCACATAGAAGACTGCCTTGAAAAGGTGAGCAAAGCTAAGTTTATCTCTACGCTCGATTTAGTGCGGGGGTACTGGCAAGTGCCGCTAACAGAGCGAGCAAGTGAATTGGCTGCCTTCGTGACGCCTTTCGGCACGTTCCGGCCTTTGGTTCTTCCCTTCGGTCTTAAAAATGCCCCCTTCGCCTTTTCGAGACTCATGGATCAAGTGCTAGCTGGAGCGGAGGCATTCGCACTACCGTATCTCGACGACATCGCAGTATTCTCAAATACTTGGCCGGAGCACGTGAACCATTTGCAGGAGGTTTTAAGTCTCCTTGGCGAGGCCGGCCTAACTTTAAAAGCCCAGAAGTGCAAGTTAGGTCGCTCAGAAGTCTGCTACCTAGGTCACAGATTAGGTCAAGGACATCGAAGTCCACTTGATTTAAAGGTTCTGCCAATCAAGGAATTCCCTCAGCCGAAAACGAAAACTGAGCTCCGTACTTTCTTAGGGATGGTAGGCTACTACCAACACTATATCAAGTGTTTCTCGCAGGTTGCTAACCCCCTTACAGATTCGCTGAAAAAAGACGCTCCTACACGTGTGCAATGGGACGAAGCAAAACAAGCGGCCTTTAATTCTTTGAAGGTAGCTCTCACCGCAAAGCCCGTCCTGGCGAGCCCAGACCACTCGAAACCTTTTCTTGTGCAGTGTGACGCAAGCGAAAAGGGGATAGGTGTAGTTTTGAGTCAGGAAGACGAGCACGGGCATGAGCATCCCATTTTGTATGCCAGCCGAAAGCTGTCTGCTCGTGAACAATCTTACAGTACCATAGAAAAGGAATGCGCGTGCCTCGTTTGGGCTGTAGAAAAACTTTCCTGTTATTTGGCTGGAGCAGAATTCATTTTCATTACAGATCATCGTCCGCTCACGTGGCTTCAACAGATGTCCAACAAAAATGGCAGGTTGTTACGTTGGAGCCTCAGTTTGCAACCGTACGCGTTTACGGTTAAACATAAGAAAGGATCGCTGCACGCAAATGCAGATGGTCTCAGCAGGGCTTTCTCTCCCTCGGCGCCGGTCGGCCTAGTGGCACCAAAGCCTTGATTCAGTATTCGCATAGAACCGTAACTGTCGCAAGTCCTCGACAGCCAATTTTGTTCCGATTGGAAGGTTTCCAAAACACTCTGCGTATGAGGGTCTAGCCTGGCCGCACTCGACAGTTGTTTGCGGTGTTTGCGGCGGTGCTTGCTGTATCGCCTATGCCCAGGACCCTGGCCCGGGATTCGTGCCCTCGGCGTCGCCTGCAGTTTCCTGCCACGCCATGCACTCCACATTTCCGCACATCGGCCTGAGAGACCACCGGACCCTGCGCGCGTCCGTAAAGGACGCATCCTTCGACTTGAAAACCGAGCACCGAGTCATCTGTCCTCGGACGGTCAGACGTCACTTCGCCGGATCCTTGAACATCGGTCGCCAAGTACTTCGGCGCTTCTGTGCACCTCGGACCTGACCATCAAGCGCGCAGCCGGCTGAACTGGCGAAAATCTCCGAAAGTGCCGTTACATCGAAGTCTTCGATGAACCTTTCGCAAAAACCAGTGTGTGTGAAGCCTTCTTTACCCCCTTGGTGCTCTTCCGTGGGGAGGGGCTGTTGCGTTGCGCACCGCTTATCAGCCGGCGCCCAAGTCTGGCTCATCTGTTCCGGACGATAATCTGTTTCGCGCATGTGCGCTGATGTTTTCCCTCGCCCTTTGATCACGGCGTTCCTTTATAAAGGACTGCAGATCACGCCGTTGGCGGCTTTTTTTGTACACCTTCTTTCAGCAAGCATGCCGCATTAAAACTACGTTCTTCCTTCTCCCGGCGTCTTCTTCTCCCGGCTTGGAACCGAACTCGGCCAAACGTAACAGTGCCACTGAAAACCACATTTTTTTTTCTGTGTGATTTAACAAAGTAGATTTAACATTTTTTTTCCCATTTCAAGCAGGTACTAGGATCCTCAATATGGTAGAAAATCTAGTGAGAAATTATAAACATGCCGGCCAAGCCAGAAGTAATAAATTTCACTGTCCTTCCGGATGAAAAGTTCAAGTGGCAAGAACGCCATCAGGCTAACGGGGCAGTGAGGCGGCATGAAGTGCGTGTGCAGAAGCACAGTATAGTATGCTGGAAACATCCCTGTGCCATCTGTTGCACTGTAGTGGTGCTACTGGCCTATGCCTTTTCGGAGCAGCTTTTCGAGTGGACAAAAGAATGTGTTTTAGAGCAGTAATATGGGATGTCTGAGCAGGTTTGTGAAATCAACTGAAAACATATCACATGCAGCTTTTACAAAGGGAACCATGTGAAAGCAAATACAGTTAAACCTAGATATAATAAAGTCGGTGAAATTGGCAATTTGCTTTATTTTGAATTTTCGTTTTATAGAAATTAGAACTTTTATGCAATTAAGTACAGTCACGGATTTTTCTTGCACGGAAGGGGCTGCAGGTTTTTCCGAATTTCCAAGCAATTCAAAAAAGCAATTTTGAATGCTGAAAAAATTTATCTTGTTGCAAGTGAGAGTCTGCAATGAAAGATACGGTTTAATGCTGTGTCGACGATACCTTCACATCGGCAGCATGAAGCAAAGCCAGCCATGCTTTCATGTCCACTTCAACCCCGTGGCCGATATTGTTGCCGACAGTGGGACGATGCTACGGTGGCTAGAATAGGGAGTCTTTAACGATCGGAAAAACACTTTTATCTAGCTCGTATTGAGCAACAGAAAGCTGTATCGGGATTTTTTCATGCTGCTCTACAATCTTCTCATTGACACTTTTAATCTAATTATAATATTTGAGAAGTTGATTAATTAATTGAGACTAATTGTGTATTTAGGCAGAATGCAAAAAAATGATCTGAGTATCTCCAAGCGACGGCCAACAGCATTACCTTAGTACTGTCCAGATGGCTGAATAAACAATAATTTTTCAAGCTTTTTCAAGCTATCTGGTAGTGTTCTATATATATATATTTGCTTCTTCCCTCATTAGCCATCCTGCTTTCGTCACCCTCCTGCATAATCGAGTATGAACTGCCTTATGTGGCGAGCACATCCAGTCACAATTGATGTCGGAGCAGCTTCACAGTATAGCATAGTCGCTGAAATCTAAGCATTCATGTCGACCTTAGGATTCATACTGCACTTGCGGAGCTGTCACTCATAGTGAAAACCACGAACTCTAATTATGAAGGCAGTATAGCTTTTCAGTGCAGCAATAAATTGATGCAGACGAGCGAACACGTGTGCGATACCAAGCTGCCGTGCTGCTGCAGAAGCAGACAACGCGGCCAACCGATAGCCGGACTCGACCGCAGCGCCATTAGTTCGCGCGAACATCGCATGGCCCACATGCTTGTGCTGGCCAATATGCGGAGCTGAGAAACTGAGTTGGTTCTAGTAACGCTGATGAATGCATTGGGTATGTGCTGCTCTTTAATGAGCCTCACACAAACTTAGCTCACTCAGTATGTGCCACAGAGTGTGCGGTAAACGAGGGAACAATTGTCAGCATTCGCTGGCACCGGCATGCTATGTGCAGACTTCTCGGCAGCACAGCGGGATGGCACAGCGTGTCCAGGAAGAAGCACGAGAGAAGAGCTCAGTTTCTGTATTATGTGTTTCTCAGCGTTAAAACACACCGGTGCGCTATACATTTCTGATGCCTCCGCAGGTTTGCGGTGGCAGCACTAGATGGCACCAAGTGTTCTTAGGGAAGCACCCACCAAGACAATTGTAAAGGTTCTGTTAGAATGCTACAAGTTTGTGGCTTCCCCAATACGCTGGTTGACTGTATATATGCACTGGTCTTCGAATAAAGGGGGCACTTGACTGTTTCGGATTGCATGTATCGGGCGTCTGTCTTTCTATAAGAACACAACATGGTGCCAGAAGTGGGTGTCATCAACCCTTCTACGTGAATGGCATGGTGAAGAGCGGTCAACAGCAACACAATGGCCAGCGGTGAGGCCCAGTGTAGCACCAGCGAGCAGCCGGATGTCAAATGACAACAACTTCAACAATCAGACAAGCTGACGGATATGGCAAACCCACTACGAGGACTATGCAACAGTTTCTGGACTCAGCCAGGCGTCAGAGGACATACGGGTACACTCACTTCTTTATTCCATGGGTCCCGAAGCTCGCCCACTTCTTGATAAGTTTTCGCTTGACGCCCAGTTGCTTGCCTCTTGCAATATGGTCGTTACTCGCTTCACTGCCCACATCATTCACCTGGCAATTGAGTTGTATCAATCCTCGCACTTCCATAACCTCTTCAGACCCTGCGACATTTTTTGGAGCCATTTGTTCCAGCAAGCGTAGCTAATTCTGAAACAAATAATTTTTACTTTCAATTTGAATTTCTCACGTAGCGAACTTCACTTTTCTTAAGCTCAATGAGATGGTGCTCCACGGAGCAGGAGCTTCGAAAGGTTCGAAGCAACCGCGACCTGCGGGGGAATCCCGTGTTCAGTGTGATTGATGCGACCGGTGGCATTACTTAGAACAGGCAGGATTTTCGGATCTGGATGCAGCCAAAGCAGCGAGCACTTTCATCTGCAAGTTGTACTTAATGATGGAGACACATGAGGACAACCTGCAGGCAACAGTGGCAGAAGGGAAAGCAATCGGCGCCAGACTACGCGATACAGAGTTCGAAGTAGCTGAGCTTCGGCACTTTGTGCGACAGTTGCAAGCCTTGCAGTCCAAGCCATTGGCGCAGGTAGAGAGAACTGAAAATGCAGCGCCCATCTCCACTCAGGCAGGTTGCCGAACAATGGAAGCCTCAGAGGCCTGCTCTCTAAAGAGAGAGCTCCGAAACGAAATCTGCGGCGGAGAACTCGGCAGCACCCCCGCCACCTTAATTGCCAGTTGAAGATCAGCATGCTCCGATGCCAAATCAGACAGGCCAGGCCCAGGGCGCTCTCCCGCCACTAGTGGAGCCAAGTGCTTTCACTGAGAGCACCGCATCAAAGACGGGGACCCTCGACCCGCCGGCACAGCAGTCGGGCACGCACCATACACAGGACGCCAACACAGCTACGGGCAGCAAAGCGGTCGAAAAGCAGTATGAAGGCAACAGGAGCCGCAAAGCCTGATGTGGTCGAAGTCTGTTGCAGCCGGAAGACATCAAACAGGATGCGAACCGCCGACAAAACAATTCAATGCCCTGTGACTTGCCAGACGAGGTACTGCTCGTGAGTGATGGAAATGTACCACGAATGGCGCTTTGACGGTAGGTCAGAAACGCCGCTTTGAAGGTACGCTGGGCTCAGCATGCAACAGTGAATCGCTTACTCCACTTACACTCCCGCCAAGAGAATGAGCCGAGCCAGAAGTGTCGTCTGCTAGTACTTCATGTAGGAGTTGCTGATGTATTTACAGGGACAAAACCTGAAGATGTGATTGAAGCCATTCATGAGAAGGCAGCCTCGTACGCACCTCGACTCATCATCTGCTCAGTGCCGGATGTGACAGTGCGAGGAAAGGAATTAATCGCACGTTCAATCATAGTAAATGCTGCGCTAAGAAAGCTGTGTGCATCTTTAAAAGCAACATTCCTTGACAATGGTGAGTTGTTCGAAGGAGATGGCCACCTCACAGGAGATGGCACCCACTACCGCACAGGCTTGGCAAAAGTAATGGTGGAGGCCCATTGCTGAGGCAATGGGGCCTTTTTTAGGAATCCATACAAAACCTCAAAAACGCAAGGAAAGCAGGAGCCAGAGGTTATGAATGGTCAGAACAGCTGCGCATTCGATCACGAACAACTGCCCGACACAGTGAAAGCCAAACACAACATCCCTGGTATTATGACAGCTGAGAGGGGGAAAAACGAAGCTCCACTCACGGTGGCTTGGGGACAAAGCCACCCAAGCTCCCCCGCCACAGTTGCAACATCCGTCGCAG